>NC_081250.1:62545492-62850887 GCF_030490865.1 Poecile atricapillus
ATCCTCAGGCACTTATTTTTATCGTACCATATTCTTACCCAAGAATTTGCTTTGGATCCCAACCAAGCAGTTGGAGCACCCTTCGCCTCCTCAGGGTTTATGAGATGAAATTAAAGGACTCCATGTATCCAAAGCAGGGCCCCAAGTGTGAGCCGAGCATAAGCCGGCACTAAGGATGGAACCACAGTGTCAGAGGTAAGCGTCGCCCATGTATTCGCACAGATGGGTTATTAACGTCAAGAACCTAATTATGTCAATTTAAATGTCAACATTGTTAATGATGTCACTGCCTGTTATTTTAAGACAAGCACCCAGCTTCAATGACTTGGGAATTTAGGGTTGTATGTCTCTCATTTTGTCTTTGGTCCTAGAAGACAGACAAGACGCCTTTAGCTGCCAAAATTTCTAACTTCCACTTCTGACTTTGGCATCGCTCCACGATGAATTTTAATTTATTTCTATATCTATTTGCCAGCCCACTGGAAATCATCAGTTTAGAGGCAACATAAAATTAGTGTCAAATTAATCAACAAGGAGAGCTATACCATTTGTTTTGCTCCCTTCTCTGCTCATTCAGTAAAGGAAGCCATACAGCTTATGATCTGCTGTCTTAGAGGATAACTTCTCCCTGGACCTTATTGCAGAAAGCGCTTTGTCACCAGGTAAAAGGGAAAATGTTGTTCTAACTTATAGAAATTCCTAGTGAATTCCAGTCACGTCAGTAGGGATTTCTTTCCCAAATCTGTATTTTTTTTAACGTGCATAATTTTTCCTTTCCCTGTGTTGTGGCTCAACCCTTCTGTTTTTATAACCTGCAGGAAGCATATTTCAAACATATTTATTAGCTTATTAAATCAAATTACCCTTGCTTCTGCTGGACCAAGTTTTATAGAGTGCCCAAAAATTCAAAGAGCCTGTGCTATACTGACAATTTTTAGTCACGGCAGAGACAACTACTCCTTAATATTTTTAAATAGCAACTGCAAATACTTCAATTTACTAAAACAGAAACTACTGGCAAGAATTACTTCAGTTCTGTGGCTCAAAACTGGAAAAGTAAGCAGTTTTGGGGAAGACAGGCCAAAATTAATAAGTATATTCCTTGAAAGCTCCTAGTAAAATAATGAGCATCGAAACAATTAAAGATACTGATCTGTAACTATTCTTCAAATTTTAAAAGCCATTTGAGTAAATGAGACCATTTAACGTTTCTCTTTCTGCTGATTCTTGTCTGCCTGTGGACCCAAGAGTTTGGATAAGGAGAAATTTATCTCTTGAGATGCCCACCACTGTGTACGGCAGGAATCAGCTTGTATGATCAGCTGCCTCCAGCCCCAACTACCCTCACAAGGCAGCTTAGCTATCACCCTGTGGTTTTATTTCACCACTATCAAATGCTTGTGTTGTATTAGCCTCCTCAACCTTTAAGCATCCTTTTTTTTTTAAAGTTCAGATGAGTCCAGAATGCAACAGCAGATATATTTGCAATGGAAATTGATTCTAAAATTAAAATTTATATGCTGGAAAAGACAGAAAAAATGTGCAGTAAGTCTGGGATGAGACCTTAAATCCTCAAGGTGCTGTTCAATATTTTATTATAATACACTATTTGTGCCTATATTTGTATATACATTTATATACACGAATATGAAGTCAAAGAATTTTCAGGAGTCCAATACAACAGCAATAGGAAAAGGAAATTTGCTAACACTGCAAATTTTGCAGTCAGGTTCAGAATGCCAAGGTGTTTAGGAGAATGATTCCTGAATGCTGGACTTTTGTTAAGCTGATTACAAGCAGGCTCATCAGTCTCAAAATTAGAATTTATTTAAAAAACGCTTACACCTACACAAATTTAGAATTAAGAAGCAATGAGATGCAAACATACAAGTTGTATTTATCTCCAGCATTAAACCAAGATGATTTGGGAGGTTTCCTCCTGCCTTTTTGCATTTCCCCACGATTTAAGTTTTATATTATTCATTTAAGTGTTGTATGTCTTCCCTGCAGCATGCCTTGCTGCTCAGTAAATAAAGATGGTTAAATAAAATGTTTTGTAAACTTCAGAAAACTGAAAATTTGGGACTTCAAAGAAACACTTTCTTCTTTTTATTTTTGTCACCCTTTCTGTAATTGTATTTTAGTATTTAGTTCCTTCATAACCCAATCTTAGATTACATTGTTGATTTAAAAATCCAGCAACTTCATAAAGAGCAGAAACGAAGCCTCGCTTTAGACCTTGCATGAAAAACAAGGATTTTAATTTCATCCCTGCCTTTACACAGCATTGCATCCGTAGAGGAAGTCAAGATATTCCATGCAGCACCTGAGTTGCATGGAATATCATAATAATAAGACTTGTGAGTGTGTAGGGGGTGTTGTTCATAATAATAACATAAGACTTGTGACTGCGTGGGGGGAATTGTTGATCCCTCAGAGAGGACCAAAACAAGACATCTGTGTGTGGAGGGCAGCCTGCCTTACACTCTGCTGTCCCACCAGCTGCCCTGGCCAGGCCACTCAATGCCACCAGCCACCACACTCTGCCAAGCTGCCAGCACAGCCAGACCCTGCAAATCTGGGGAAAGCTGAAACTTGCTTGCCCCACAAAAAAAAATCACATCAGATCCACAGGTATAAAATCTTATTCTGAATAAAACATTGGAAGAGAGAGGGCTAAGCCTGTAGGTGGCTGATGCCCAGGTAGCTTGGTGCCCTGTGCTGGGGCAAGGCGCTGCAGCAAGAGTGGACATGAAGGGAAAGGCGCCCGTGGGCACCCCTGGGGTAAAGGCCAGAGGCAGGAAAACAACTGCCTGTGTTCTGTGGTTATTTTTGATGCTTTCCTGCCTTCCTGCCCTTCCCATGCTTATAAGCTGTTTGCTTGTGCGACGGGTGCCTGGAAAGCAGGGGAAGATTTCCTCTGACTCCAAGTGCTGGAAATTGGGTGCAGCCGGCACAGGAAGCAAAATTAAAGCTGACACCAGGCAGTCTGGTGTTACAGCCGTCTGCATTCCTATTGATCTGAAGGCTTAGTCTGCATTCTGGCTTTATCAGCCAGTGGCATCACTACTGCCATCTCCTCTCTCTCATCCTTCTAACCTGGAAAATACTTCTGAGGGTGCTGAGAGACACTTATCAAAGACCCACTGCCTGGGAAAAGAACAACATGCCTCAGAAGAAACAGCTGCCTGGCACCTTTGAAGAAAGTTTCATGACACTTTTTCTATTTAATTAAAAAAAAAAAAATCCCCAATATATACATGATGTTTCGCCTTGCAGATCATTTCAGAACAGCTTCTGACAGTGGTGGATAATAATGAACCTCTTATCAAGACATTGCCAGCTCGAGACAGACAATGTGTGTAGGTATATGCATAGATCTCAGTCTTGTTAACATCAGAGAGTGAAAGGGATGGTGTGCAGGAAGATTTATTGCAGGGAATTATCCACATACACAAAACAAAGCAAAACAAGACTGAATCTTTCACATGGAGTTTTTTTGCTCCTAATCGGTTCATAGGCTGGGAGTGTTGACCCAAGGAGCAGAGTTGATGAAAGGGTGATCTGCTGAGATTTTGCTCCATTTGATTTAATTATTGCTCTCCTATAAGTGCCACATACACAAAGAAAGCTACCTCAAGGAACGGAACAAAAAAAATAAAGCAAAACAAAACAAAAACAAAACAAAACAAAATATAATAAAACAAAACAACAAAAAATAAAATAAAATAAAATAAAATAAAATAAAATAAAATAAAATAAAATAAAATAAAATAAAATAAAATAAAATAAAATAAAATAAAATAAAATAAAATAAAATAAAATAAAATAAAATAAAATAAAATAAAATAACTGAAAGAATAATGGATTAAAAACCTAATGGTTATGACAAAGTGGACCAAGAGAGCGATTTCATTTTTCCATGGTGCTATTGTATCTGAGGAAGCATAAATACATCTTCGTATGAGGAGTGAAGGTTTAAATAACAGTATCATATTCAAGGAAGAATAAAAACTGTCCTGTACATTTTCATATGGCACATTGAGGTAAAAAGATATCCTGTTGAAGCTATCTAAACTACCTCACACCCTGCTACAAGGTAAAACAGGAGCAGGCTCTTAAAATTGTGCTCTCACCCACAGCTTTTTACCAGGGGCTCGAAGTGAAGCTGTAATTAAGCTCAAAATACTAGAGCTGCTCTGATCTTGAATATTTAACATTTAAATTCAGAGCAAGAGATTGACTCTGATGCTATCAAGGCTGGCATTTCATGACAGAAGACATGGGACCACAGTTGCCATTCTGCTACTATTCCTAATATTAATCCTTATTAAAGAGAATTGCTTACAAAAAAAGGTAAACCGCAGGTATTTTCTGTGAATCTCACAACTGGTGGGTGGTTTCAGATAACACCAAAAAACAGCCTATGGATCAGTGAGGTTTTATCTAGCCAAATGTAAGCTATTTCATTCATCTCTAATATTTATGGTAGGCTTAATCCAGTAAACAGATAAATAGGTAAAAGTGTGAAAAGACCGCACAACAACATGTAGGCAATGAAGACCACACACATACCTTTTTTTCAGACTTAGGGAATTAAGAAAATGAGGATGTGCCAACAAAAATTTAGACTATTGGACTGAACAAATAAATAGTGGTCATTAGAGTTGAAAAATGGACCACAAATCCAAACAAATAGTCAAACTTACCAGGCAAAAGCTCCCACAGTTTATTTTAGCATTACTTTAACATCATTTTCATGCTAACATAATGGGTAAAATTGTAAGTACTTTCCAATCTATGGAAGGGTTTGTCATCGATTTCTCTGGGGCAAGAATTTGACTCTATGATTTATAGGATACAAGATCTACAGCAGCCCTTCATAAACTTGTGTGACACTACTCCAGAGCTGAATAAATACAACTCAAACAGAAGAAGCACAACTGAAACAGACAAATATATTAAATACACAAACGCCAAGAAAAGAAGATCTAGCTTTAAGCATAATTTGAATAATTGTGAGAGAGCCATGCAGATATTGGAAAGCCTAGATTTTTCTTTCTGAACCTTTCTGTTAGAAATATGGGGCTAAATCTTGCTGACATGAAAGGTACTTCAATTGTTTTAATAGAAGAAGTTTACTTTGGAAATCAAGACAAAACACTCTTCTGAATTTCGTGTTGAAGTAAAATGGTTTTAAACCTCCGTGAACTCTGTGGGGTTGGTGAGAGATAAATGAGAAAACAAATCAATTACTAGAGAGCTTCAAATCTCCTATTCCTCTGTCCATACAGAGACCTTCTCCAAAGGTAAATAAATGGGGAGGAGAAAAACATTGCAACAGTACTATGGCTTATTACTCAGGCAGCCATGTTAGATCATTCCAATGGTAATTTCTGCCCTCATCATTTACAGATAGCAAAATATACTAGAACATATAAACATATCAAATCCTACTGTTATTGCACTATTCCACATCTCTAATTTAACCTTATCTGCCTAAAGTGCTCCTACATTACTGGATATATATAAGTGAGCAATGTGGTATTTGCATAGAGCTTTGTAAATTCAAAAAGCTTTGCAAACAATAATGAAGTAAGCCTCACAAATACTGTGTGCAGGAAGAAGGGAAGTCAGGGATCCCACTTTTACAGGTAAGGAAAGTGCAGCAAACACATGCTTATGGCTGTGCAAATATTCATAAAGGATGACAGAAGTTGCAAATTCACAGTGCAGTACAGCTCACACCAACTGCCCATCCCTCCTCTTAGCATAAAACTCTCAACACAGCACAACACAATGTATTTTACTCAGATGTGCAAAGGGGAAGAGGAGGGGCTAAAACCCTGTGTGACTTAAATGACCACATACAACAGCAATAATTACTATTAAGTAATAGGGTAGTTATAGTGCAGCACCTGGCCCAGATGTATTATGCCAAATCAAAGTCGATATTTTTTTTTTCAATTAACTAGCAATTTCTAATACTTCACCTCTGGGTTCAGCTAAGCCAAATGTGGTACCAAGCCATGTCTTCAGGGCTGGTTCTCAGCTCTTTCTCACAGGAACTCAGATACTTTGAATCCTCAGGAAGGGTATTCAAAAGCAGATGCATAAGAACCTTGGTAGGTTTGAAGCTTAACTTTACCAATAAAAAACACACTTAAAAACTATCTTTAAGTTATCAGCTGATCATCAGAGAAACCTTATGAAATTAAAAGGTTTACTTTTCTAATGAAATAACATTAACTTTCTCTATACAAGTATCAGTCATTTTCTCTTAGGTAATCTCTTCCACAGCATTGCCAGCTCTCATTACATAATTTCACATTGCAAAGTATTTGTGTGTTTGCTTTAGTTTTTATGTATCCTTGCTGTTTTACCCTGCCATGAGAATGGAAAATGCCCATTTTCCAAAATGGTTGCCACCTCCTGAAAGGGCCAATGGACAGAAAACATGAGCTGGCCTCACTGCTTAAACTGCTTTGCCTTTGCAACTATTGTAAAGGGAAGCAACTCTGTCCTTTGGAAAGAGCATTTATAATTCATGCTGCAATAGTGCCTGGAGGGGGCTTAGCAGATAGGGCTCAGGTTATAGCTGGCACTCCACATCCATGTAATCAAGACATAGACCTCTGTTTAGCAAATAAGCATATGGTTAAATACAACAGAGGAACAAAAAAGGTGGTAGTGACACAAGCTTTTGGCTCCTCAGGGTGCTCCCTCACGCCAGCCACCTAAGCCAGATTACTTTGCAGGGTTTATGGTGTTCTGAGAAGAGGCAAGAGGGCTTCAGTGTGAAAGACTGATGTAAAGAAAGGCCAGGAAACTCTGCAGGTTATTATTTGGGGTTCCTTCTGGCCCAAAACCCAAGATGGGGCCTTCACTAAACACCTTTGTTGAGGAGGAAAGTTAATGAAAATGTGATATAAGCCAGCCTGCTAAACCAAGCAGCTTGCTCTTGGGCGGCAACGGGAGAAGGAAAATCACCCTAAAAGCATGTAGGGAGGGTGGACCTCTGTTGCTTAAAGATGGAGGATGCCAAGAGCAGAGAAACAGCAGCTCCTTGAACGCAGCAGAACAGAAGAGGCTGTTGAGGAAAAGGATGGATGAGAAACTGGAGGCTGTTCTATGTGTGCACATGCACACCTGAGAGTACTTAATGTGAATTATTGGCATCCTACATGGAAAAACTGATCCCAAAAACAATGTTCAACATCACATATTTCAGTTCACTGATATCTCAGAATGACTGCCTCACATAATTAACACACATTAACACCTTTGGTTAAGAAATTTGGTGCTGTAAGAAAGTCAAAGAGGCCATTTGCCCCATCTGACTCCTATGGGACAACTGCTCTGGAGCCTCTTTCCAGAATGGTTGGGAAGCCTTTGTGAAATTTCATCTGTGTCTGATTAATATCCATTCATCCTCATGCCAGCACTGTCCATTAACTCTTAGTCCTGCTGCTGTACCCTGTATCTTTAGAGACAAAAAGTAGCATTAAATTATCTTTTCACAGATTGAATAAGCACAACTCTTCTGCCCTCCTCCTGGGACATAAACTTCCTATTTTCCCAATTGCCCAAGAAGCCTGTCTCTGCTATAGTCTGAGTTCAGCTTTAACCAGTAGAGATGGCCAGAATTAGACAAAGCCCTCTTAAATGGGAGCCCAGTGGAATAATATTCCCCTTTTCCTCCTCTTTGCTGAATATCATCTGTCAGATACACCTTTGCACTATTTCCTGTTCTTTATTTTTTTCCTGACCACATCACTTCAGAGGTTCACAGACATTCTGTGATTGACTAATAGGCCAGTCTTGTCCTTCTCCTTCTCTGTCATTTACAACTGATGGATTCCCATTTAACCATAAATTCTTATTAGCCCCTAAGTGACTGCCCATGCCATTACACTCTAACACTCAGTTTCTCAAGATCTCATCTCACGTAGCTGAAGGATATTCCATTAATTCCTTGCCTTAAGAATGCATCCTAAATTTATCATTGGTAAAGGAAGAATACTTATTTAAGTCATAAGATGATTATACACACTTTTATGGATTTAAAAAACAAAAACAGAAGCAAAGAGGAGGTCACAAGAAAGGTGACACACATCATTCAACTACCCATTTTAAACCTTGTAGGCTTCCTGTATCTGCTCTTGTCTTTTCGAGTGTTTGGTGACTTTGTTTCTCTCTCAAGAGCATAAATCCCTTTTCTATGCTCAGCAAATTATTTCTGTGTCAGTTCTGAGAGAACTTTCAGTCATCCTTTCTGGTCATCCCTTCCATCTCCTCTGTCTGTGGAGAAAAAAGAGACAGAGAGCTATTAAATGTTTTGGCCCAGGTTTCCTGAACAGGCAAAGATTTCCTCAAGGCAAAGGGTGCTAATGTATGAAGACCCTCCTTTCTTTGGAGAGACCCTTTTTCCAGACCTGGTCCACTGAAAGCTGAATGCTCCCCGCACTCTCTTCACCCAACCTGTATTCAGTTTTGGCTCTCAATTAATCATGAGGGGTACCTAGACTCTAAAGACTCAACAAGAAACAAATCTCCAAGTGTCCTTCAGCCTGGAGGGGGAGGAGGGCATGAATATTGTGGCAGATTCAAAGGAACAGCTTGAAAGCAGCTGGAAAGCTGCGCAAAAAACCCCATACACTGCACACACACAGAGCAGCTGCATAGAGGGTGCCATGCACAATATTAATTACAAGCATGTTATGGAGGACAACATTCAACATTTCCAGTGCAAAGCATTCAGCATAGGAGCAGCCAGTGACACTATTTCACACTCCCCAGTGCACCTCCACTAGGACTTGATTTAACGTTATAAGGTTCCAAGTCTGTCAAGCTGTGACAATTTGTATGAGTGAAATTTTGGGTATCTCACTGAAATTCACATTGCAAAAAAATACAAACCCTAACCCCTTCATCACAAGCCTGACTGATTTCAAAGGCTGCCTTGAAAGATGAATAATAAAGAGTAAGGGAGTGTCCCTAAAACAAATCAAACTTGGCAGAGCTAACTTTCCTTGTAAAATTAATTTTTAGCATCTTCTCTCCAGTGGCCCTGCCTCAGCTGTCTCCCCGTGTGCACAGTTAATGACCTTGTTGAGCAGATAACAAATCTCTGGTTGATTTACAAGGTCTTTTATTGTCTGAACTGTCTATAATTTTTTTTAATAGAGTTTCAGTTGATATTGCAGTAAAACAAGGTTTGTTTTACATATTTAATGAAAAAGTGAAAACAAGCCAATAAAGACACCAAAGGACCAATTTGCCACTGTTCTACAGAGTCTGAAATATCTTGCACACCAAATATCTGTAAAGAAAATGCACAGGCTCTCAACACTAAATTTTAAGCTTAAAAAAAAAGAAAACTTAATAGCATGTTTAACACCTATTTCATGTAATGAATTGTTGATATGTTTTTTGTTCCATTTCTGTTTCTAAGCAAATGGCTATATATATATATATAATATTAGCAGGGTAGTGTGAAGATTTTAATTGTGTTCTGCTCCAAGAGCCCTACCTGATGGGAGCACAAAGTGTCGATATTCAAACGAATCCTCCTGAACGGATGTAACTCAGCACAATATACACCACGCCAGGGAAGCAAGCACTGGGAACTAGGTATTTTAAAGTGATTGATTACACACTGTGCAAGCACAAATGAAGTCAGTGCATAGGGAGTGCATGTATTCTCAGGCACAGTTAAGTCAGGTTTTCTGCTAGCACAAAGTAAAACACACTGGAGCTCAAGAAACCACTTGGTTATTTGTCACAAACCACCTGAAAAGGTGTTATTAAGAAAATAAAAGGCATGTCAGTTCCTGATTCTTCATCAGATTCCCCTTGGATGGAAGTCCCAGAGGTGGGAGGCAACACAAGATCCCCACCAGCCTGTAAGACCAGAGCTGGGGCTCACCCTCCATGGCAGCCACGCACCACAAATTGCTCGCCCACGCAATTGCACGCTGTCCCAATCCCTCCCAGGCTCTCTGTCATACCTCCACAGGAGTAACACACAAAACACCACATCCCAAACATATCGGATCCTGGCCAAGCATCTAGGACAAGTTTCTGATCATAGGAGCACAGCCAGGGCAGGGTGCTGCAAGCAAGCTGGTAAGACTTTTCAGACAGGTCCTTGGAGCCAGCTTTTTCTCCCTGTCACCTCTGTGTTTTTAAGCTGCTGCACACTGTTGTTGCCTTATGGTGATTATTTTCACTGCCAGCAGAGTCTTTTGCATATTAGCGGCCTTTAATCCATTGCATCAGCCAGCTTAATTGGGGTAGGACGTTCCGATTTCCAACCTCTGTCCTCTGCTCCTTCCCCCCTCTCCCACCCCATGATATTTAAGGGATGTACAAAATCTATAGTGTTTCTACATCTGAATGGAGCATATAAAGGGTATTTGGTCAGATCTGGTTAATTGGGGGTACTTGTGGTTTAGTGGTTAGGAATGGGCCTAATCAGGGATAGAGGAGGAAGGAGAGGAGAAAGGAGGGGAGGGAGAGAGGGGGGCTTCTTTTTTTATGAAAATGTGGACCTCCCTACAGTAATTCCCCTTCAGCTGCTGCCTCACAGATGGACCTTTTAATTGAATTTTCTTACAGGCCTGAGGGAGGGAGTTCATTTCAGGTCAGGTGAGGCAATTGAAGTGAATCTAATAGCTCTAGTTTCTTTTCATTGGGAGCAGGGGGAAGTGTGTTGCTTTGTTTTTTTCCCCTCTCCCTCCCACCACCCCCACCTTTCAGCTCAGCTAAAAAGTTTCAATTAAAAATTGAAACACACACATGGTGATTTCCAAGGATTTGTTGTCTTCATTTTGGCACAAGTGGCAGCAAGGTCAGCAGTGGGAGAAATTTGAAGCAGTTTGCATCCTGTTCTGGTTTTGTTCTCTACACGAGAAGGAATGCAGCATGTAGAACGTCCACAAAAACAGCACGAAAGCATCCTCTTAACTTGTGCTGGCAAACATAAAAATCATCTTCCAGACCTAGAAACATGTTGTGAATGAGTTGCCAAATTACACATCCCTGTGCCTTTTCTTATTAATACCGTGACACTTTTTCAGGCCTCAGCAGGTTTGGTTTTAAACTAGAGAAAATTAAGAGGGAGACATCATAAAGGAAGACCACTTGGGCACAACTTGCTATGTCTGTATTGTATGTCTGTGAATGTAGTTTATAGCATCAAAAAGTCCTTCCCATGTTGGTTTTCCATCTTCCAGGGATTTCCAGAGCCTAATTCGCCATGCTAGCAAAATAATATTTATTCTGGCATAATATGTCTATATTTGAGTGGGTTTTTTAACAGAGAAAAGTTGCAGAATTTTCTGGTGTGGGTCATGCCTTTAGCACTTCAGACCATCAAGGGTGTAGTCTGTTCTAGCCCAGGACAGGTACAACTCCACGTAAAGCCACAGGCAGAGTAAGGCCAGCAGGTACACCCTGCAAGTTGACCTTGTCCTCTGGGAAAATTGCTACCAGAAGCAGAAGAGCCAGGATGGCTTCCAGGAACCTTGCCAGCAAAGGAGGCAGAATTTTCTCAAAAGGCCATCTGGTCACCTATGGCTGGGGTGGACAGAGAACAGGATGCCACTCCAAGTCATTTGCAGGGAATGACAGGAGATCTGCAGTGGGAAGGGTACTAAGGTTCCCTGCATCTGCCAGGACAGAGCCTAGGAGGTCCTAAATGGCTTTCAGGGAAGGAAAGATGGATGTATTGTGGTCAAAGAGGTCTGGTCAAGGAGCAGTGCCTTCCCTTGGCTGAAAGCCTCTTTTGGTACACCACCAGCCCCAACCTCATACATGTTTCATTAGCCAATGTACACGGCTTTCAGATCTCCCTTTCTCCTTAGTCTCTGTGGTATCAGATAGAGGCTGCTGGCCTTTCAAGGTGAAAAGCAGCTTCCCATTGCTGCTCAGACTAATGCAACTTGAGCCAAGTGTGAAGCATGGAAGTGAACAGATCTCCTGGACTCGGCACCAGCCCAGAAAACAAGCACAGTTGTTCCTAAAAGGGGACCGTGTTACCTGCAGCTGTGTTGCTGCAGGGACCAATTCTCCCTCCTTCACTTCAACTTCAGACCTCTGGGGAGTGATAAGCCACCTGCAAAACTTTGGGGCTACATGTGGAGTCTCTTAACAAACTCACTCCCACCAGCCTAAAATTCTCTGTACAACACTTTGCACCTTCACTAGAAAACTGAGGCATTCAGCACACTCAGAAAGTTTGAAAAATACCTCTTTAGGGATCGTCTGATGAAAAGATGGCATCCATGTGTTGTTGCTTTGAACATAAAATGAACAAGGAAATCCAGAAGCTCCAGTGGGTTTTATGTATGAGGGAATGAACCTAAGCAAGTATCAACCCACAGAGGAAGGGACCCGTTATTTTACATATATGAGGTGAATAGCATAGGACAAGGGTAAAAAAAGATAGAGGGGAAATTTAGGTTAGAGATTAGAGAGATCACCTTACTGTGGAGGTAGTGAAACCGTGGAACAGATTGCCCAGGGAGGCTGTGGATGCCCCAAACCAGGCAGTGTTCAAAGACAGATTGGATGAGGCTTTCAGCATCCTGATTTAGTGAAAGGTGTCCCTCCCCATGGCAGCGGGATTTGGGACTAGATGATCTTTAAGGTCCATTCTAAACCTTTGACATTCTATGATTCTAAGAAAAGCAGAGCATTAAGGCCACAACAGAGCTAACAGAAGAATTGTCTGGGTTACTTCATGGCTTAATCTCACTTTTCCTGAATTGCTTTGACCACAGTTTATACGTAAAAATAAATAATATCCTGTGTCAACATTCATAAGTTTCAACATTTCAAATATTGCAATGATACTTCATTTCTAAAGGCAACTTCATTTAATTTTAAATTTCCAAATGCTAAAGCTGCAATGAAATTATTTTGAAACTCTTTTGAGGAGGAAGAGGAAAGGGAAGATCTTACTTGGCATAGATCTACTTGCAATATCAAATAGCAAATGTCTGTATCTAAGTAATGCAAATAGCAAATGTGTGTATCTGTGTAAAGGAAATAGCAAATGTCTGTAGCTATGTAAATTTAAGCTAAACCACAGTTTAAAGAAGTTCCTTTTGCAGTTGGGTCTTTCATCTTAAACCATTCTGGGTGTTGTAAGTGCACCTAGCATTTGGCTTCCCTGTTGGCTTTTCCAGCATCATCTCATTCACATGCTTCTGTATTTTAATTTTTTTTTAAGACCTAGCAATGTACATAAGAGCAGCTTGGCCATTGGGGCCTGGCCACAGATTAAATTTGGGGAGAGGGTCCAAGAGAAGCCTTGGATCTTCCTTATTATTATTCCCTTTATAGAGCCCCATTTAGAGGCCCCAAGTGGAAACAAAGGTAGCAAGCCATCCCAACCCTGCTGCCAGGGAAAAGGAGGGGTGGTTTAATCAACCATCCGTGTAGCACTGTAGCAGAAGGGGCAAAAAAGCGCACATTTAGGACCAGATGCTTCTCCTTTAGATGAAAGGATGATTAAAGCACTTGTGCTGAGAACTGCAGCGATCCCTGTGTTATAAATACAGCAGTGCATGGCTGACCCTGTCCTTTCAAAAGCAGATTCTGTGGCTGTGGTAAGGGTATACAGAGGTGAGAGGGGAAAAAGCAGCAGCGGGTTTTCAACATTCAACTAAAAAGCTCAGCCCACATTGGAAAATATAAATGATTCATTTGCTCCTCTAAGGAAGCTGGCTGTAGTTTCAGAGCATACTATAGGTGCCCTAAAACTTTTCTAACCAGAAAGAAAGGGCACTGATTAAATCCCTGTGTGGGATTGACTATGGCAACATATTTGTATTTGTCTTGAGACACCCACAGTTCCATGCATAACCAGAAAGATTTCTTTAAAATGCAAGGAAGAATTCTGAAAAAGCCACTGCCTATTACAAACAATCAGCTGAATGTTACAGGACAGCTGCTTCTGCATTGTAAAACGCATGCAGGACACGATGCTGGGGAGCTATCACAGTTCTTGCTACCAGAGGTGGGTTTTGTCTACAGTACCCCTTCAGCACCTCTAGCAGTGTGAAGAAAGCTTTAACATACTGCACTAGAAATGCCTGCTGGACAAATATTGCACATATTCATTCTCTTAGAAAACATTATTTAGAGGCATTATAATGTTAACTTTATATATCAAAAGGCTTTTTACTGCCTGGGCAGCTTTGGGGAAAAAAAAAAAAAAAAAAAAAAAAAAAGAAGAGGACAGATTGACAATAAAAGATGGCATTTCAGTCTTAAAAGGAAACAAAACACAGGCTCAGTTTTCCTTATTGTTCCCCCTATTGTGAAGTATCCACGCCCATAAAACTGCCTGGTACTGATAGAAAGGATTAAGTCTTTATGCACGAGATATTTCACATCTTGCTGGATCCTGAAACAACTATGATATCCAAGTCATTTCAAGCAAAGGAGACAGTAGCAGCAGTTTCTCAAAAAAGAGAAAGAGTTCGTAGAAGCAAAACAGAAGGCAAAGCTGTTTCCGGGCACGGCAATCCAGACATAAATGAGAGTACACGATGTGACATGCACTTCACCATTCAGAGACTAACATACCAGTCTGCTCAGTCCGGAAACTCTAAATGCTTCTGTCAAGTGAATTTGCCATATAACGATCTTGTAGAGATGCAATGAACTAATTATAGGAAACACCTAATAATGGGAAACATAAGCTTTAAAATTGTTTGTAGATAAAAGGCAGGGAGCTACGAGATGGAATCTTTTGCATTGGGCATTCCTTTATTTTGAAATTTCGGTGTGCAGGGATGAGAAAAATGGGTACAGTTTCCCTTTACATGACAGGAACAATAATTGAGTAGGATTATATGTCATCCATGAAAATACTATATTTATGCCTCATTGTAATCCATTCATTGGTTTATGGATCTGAAGTCCCACGGGTAGTGTCACAAATCCACATAATGTCCCTGAGTAGTGGATTTTGCATTTGGATCTGAGATGTAGCTGGCGGACACAGCAAATGACATGTAGCCAGACAGCTCCCAGGAGAGCACACAGACGGGAATGTCAAACGTGATGGTCGCTCCCCAGCTCAGGTGGGAAACACAACCTTTGGCTCTCCAGCCTGCCAGCTTCAGAGAGGTGCTCTAACAAACAGACCATTTTCTCCCCAGTCATCAGAGATTTTACAGAGCTACCACTTACAAGTGTCAAAAGTGACTATGATATATCTCCTATGTCATATGGAGCCATTTCTTCTCTTGCCAAAAGATGGCAGAAACCGGACCCTAATTATATCTCTTGGACTACCTAGAGATATCTCTACAAATTTCATAAACCTGAGATCCATCATTATTTCTTCCTTTTTACATTAGGAGTAATCCTGAAGTAGCACGGTAATATTTGATAACCCTCCCTGTACAAGATTTCCTGTGTGGCTTTGTACCAGATGTATGCTTCATCTTCCTCCTGGAAATTGAGGGGTTTTCTTTTTCCTGGCAGTGCTTTCCTTAGCTAGCCTTTTGGGTTGTACATTTCCTGAGAAAAATACCATTTTTTATTTCATGCCTGCGCCAGACTTAGCCAGGCTCCAGTCTCAGATGAAGCTTTAAGGCAATATCATAACAGCGATTAAAAAAAGTACTTGACAAGACTTTATAGCCACTGCTTCTGTAGATTACATGTGTCTGCTGGAAGAGGGAGGTGCACTTCAGTAAAAAGCTTTCCTCATAATTCATTAATTATGTATTTACAAATATCTCAGCTCCCAAACCCTTGAAGTTTCTCAGTCTTTAATGAAGAGGGGAGGAGCAGTTAAAAAAGTTGTCACATTTCCTTAGACATTCATCTCAGACAATGATATTGGGTGTTGGTCCATTATTGAAAGTTACAGTAGACTAATAAAATTCTTCATTCCGTGTGCTGGCTTGCTTGTCAATATAAACACAGTCCTATGCTGAAGTTATAGCTGACTGTGAGTGGCCTAAAACTACAATATATCATCAAGCCATAACTATTATGCTACAACTAAACAGAATCAAATGGAAAACAGCACCCCAGTACTGTATCTTTCTGGAGGGTTTATGCCCAAAGTGTATCTTCACACCAAAACCTCCCTCCCAGTGACAGATATACTGCAATGCTCCTGTCACAGGCAGCAGTATTTCTGCAAACCCCCAGTGCCAGGGCAGAAGCACCAAGGCTCTGCCTACCAGATCACTGCAGCCAGACTAGCAAGATGCAGCTGCATGGTTTCCGTGATGGAACACTCGGATCTCAGACTTCAACTTAAAAATCAAATGAGTCACTTCATATCAGAAGTCTTGAATGTAACATGGTTTCAAAGCACATTAAAACTTGATAATTATTGATAATAATTATCAATAAAAACAAATATAAATATCAAATATCAATAAGTGTTGATAATATTAATAATTGATAATTATTCCAGCTGCTTGGGTGTCACTACCATGAAGGCCCTAGGACTGATCCAAAGCCTGGGCCTGACCAGTGTCAGTAGTAACACAGGTAACCTTCTCCTGACTATCTTTGCTAACCCTTTCATATAAGATCATTGCCCACCACATCTGACACTTGAGGCCTCCAATTATTTTCCTGGTTATCAGAACCTGCAGAATAAAGCAGATACATTGCTGTTCTGAAAGAAGTGTCCACACAGAAAATTATTCCCCAATTATGACTGATGACCCAGAAGTTAAACAACATCTCAACTTTCAATTTCCCTTTGCTTTACCTTTTTCTAAAATAACATATTTTACAAGTTTTTACTATAAAAGTGGACTTACAATCCTGGAACTTGCACTCCTAGTACACATACACTTCGTTCATTTCATTTGGGTCACATGGTAGTTAACACATAATCTATTTCAGCCACTACAAAACTTGAAGAATCTAGCCTTTCAAAAGGAGTTTTTTGACCTCAGCAACAGCTAGCACTTCTGCAGCAGTATGAGAGAGGCAAGGGTGCAGGTTCTGGTCTCAGAACAGTACTTAGGAAGAAGATCTCCACATTCCAAGATGCTTGCTTGCATCTGGTGTGCCTCATGCACAGAGAATTCCTTAAAGCAC
Organism: Poecile atricapillus; assembly: GCF_030490865.1. Lineage (NCBI taxonomy): Eukaryota > Metazoa > Chordata > Aves > Passeriformes > Paridae > Poecile > Poecile atricapillus. The sequence goes on from NC_081250.1 coordinate 62,562,584, forward strand.
AAAGGACTATGTGAAGGAAGCCCATCTGAGGAGAAAGACCTTTTTGGGAAGACACAGAAGTTTATTACTAGAATTGCATTGCATGTTTTCTCAAAGTTACATCAGTGCCGGAGTTGCTAAGGAGATTAATAAAGGATAGCAGCCTCTCAGGTACCAACCTGCCTCTTGTAATTATTAATCTACCTAGGAAGCAAGTGAAAGAAATGTTGAAAATCTTACTCAACCAAAATATATATACCACTGGGAGCTAGGGAAATTTTCTGTGTTGCCTTGACCTTGCTGGCCCTCTTTGTTAAAAAAACAAAAATAAAAACAAACCCCAATGAAATTTCATAAAGATTTTATAAAAAGCTATAAATATGAGTGCCTGTGTACAACACAAACTGAAAAACAAAGTGGTACCTCTGGCCTTGCAGGATTTTGAGAATATATTTAGACTTATGTATGATGATATTTGTCTCAACAGATTTCTACAGAGCTATTCTGAACACTAGGAAGAGAAGTGTGAATGGCTCAGTTGTGGACAGATCCAAAGAAGGTACATCCTCACCCCAAATTTTCTCTCAGGTCCAATCACAGCTTCGGTATCTCTACCCTGGACACCAAGCCTTGTGTGTCCTCCCCACTGTGGCCTGGAGGGAGGGCTTCTTTCCCTCTTTGGGTGGGTGCAGCTAGCAAGGAGCCAGCATTGCAAGGGTTAAAAAGTGGACTTTTCCACCCAGAAGGCTGAACTGACTCCTTTGAAGCCATTAGTCTATTGTATAAATCCCTCCTAGTTTTGAGGATTACAGAATAAATACATTGTAATGGCTCCATAGGAACCTGGCCCATGGGGTCACCCTGACTTTAGTTTGTGCATTATGTCCCAAGGGACAAAAATCGAAGCACATTAAATGCTTCATGAATGTGAAATGTCCAGAGTTTTAATCTCAGGAGCTACACAGCACTACAGTTTGTCTTGGATGCACCTAAATCCACACTGCGGACTGATTAGAGAGGAGCTGGCTTCAGCTGACACATTCACACCAGGCAAATTCAGAGTTTCAGATTTAGAGCAATAATTGCTCAGTGTGTGTTGGGGTGGGACTTACCTAGTTTCATGATTATAGCAGAGTACATCCAATAAAAACATATACAATTTATGCAGAAAAAATCCTCTTCATTAAAAGATACTCTTTAAAAAAGTAGGTTGGCCTAATAAGATACTTACAGACCTTTCATAGCTGAATGACACCAAATAACCACAATTTCACTCTACTTGCCTCCAGGTGAGAAAGATATTAATGGAATTTACAAGCAAGGAGAATAACTTATAAATTTATCTGACTCCCTTCAAGACTGTCATCTGACAAATCATCTTAAAGCAACTCTCCATTGCTGGGTAAAAACAAAACAAAACAAAACAAACCCAAGAAAACAAACAAAAAACCCAAGCAAAAACCCCCCCAAAAAACAAAAACAAAAACCAGAAAGGAAATGCTTTCACTTTCCACCCATTATTGTAGTGGAAGTACAATTTCTACAGCCTCTCTTACCCTCAGCTCTTTCTCATTCTATTTTTTTTTTTTTTTTTTTTTTGTAAGCTAGCACAGCTTTGTGTCAACTTGAAATTGCCTTTGATAGGTAAATTCTGGCTTATTTATCTACTGTTCAGCATACTCTTATTGTCCTTTTCACTAAATATTTTGGTCAGGTTGGTTTTGGTTGGTTTTTTTATGTTTTTTTTACCACGAGAATTTCCATTCCTAGCAGAGCCAGAGATCCTAGTAGCACTTACTGAAGAATGAAGGAGAAAGGGAATATAAGAGAATTGAAACGCTGCCATTTAGTATTTGAAATAGTTAATAGCAACTGAAAAATACTGACACTTTCACAGACACACAAACATATGCTACATTATTTGGCTGCTTGCTTTAGGGGCTGTGTTGCATTTGCTAATCTTTTTAATAGAAGTATCCATGAAAGTATTGTGATTTTTAAAAACTATTTTTCTTTTATTTTACTTATCCTCTAGAGAATTATCTGCTGAGCTCTGTCTCATAAATATAAGCCTTTGACATTTTGGAAGAAACAAGCATGTATTCTGTTAAATTACATTTGAAAAAAAAACAAAACACACTTTAAAAGTCAAATTTCACTTTTCATTGTGATATCAGGGTTCTTCTTTACTCCTCCTGAGCTCAGTTTTACTTAAGAGAGTTTATAGTTTTAAAGGCACTTTCTGAATTTATTCTCTATGGTTTTGCTAAAGAAAAACAAGTATTTCTTCCCAAGCCAAAGCTTTGCAAAATCATATGGCAGTGGATATTATCAGCCAGCCTGATATCTTATTACAAGAGCATCATAATGTAACCTTATCCCAGTGGGGATGGGAATGTGCTGACACCTCTCTCATCAGCAGAAGGATTCCCCTGCCTTGCCCTGATGAGTTTCAGTCCATCTAATCTCTTTCAGTCAAAGATCCCATGCAACAGCAACCTTGCTTGAAAAGAGGAGAAACTCATGTAGTTGTGTCCCCATTTCTCGCACACCCAGTGGCACTGGCACGATGCCCATGGGGCCAGGGCTGCAAACAGGTGAAGGCAGCACCCTCTTGCCAGGCAGCTGCTGCCCAGGGGCTGGGGAGAGGCTTTGCAGGTTGTTACCAGGTCTCAGGGTGTATCTCCCCTTGTGAAACAATGGAGAAAAGCCAAAGCAAGAGCCCAGGACTGGAAGCACACACACCCACATTAGTGAGTAGCCCACCTGAGAAGTTGAGCTTGGCTGTGGTGCTTTCTGGATCTCTGCTACCACCCTTACGTGGCGCCGCTTTGAGCTGTGTGCCGTGTATTGCCACAGCTGCTGTGCAACTCAGCTGTGCTTCGTGACCTGGAGCAATTCTCTTCAGCTGTTCCTAAAGCTGGGGTAAGGACCTGGGCTTCCAGAGGTGCTGTGAGCTTTCTGTAAGCATGGGTAAGTGCTGAGGACTGCTCCTGTGCTGAACAGTGAGTTCACCACACAGTTCCCCGAGCTCCTGTGGCTGTGGGAATAAGGAGTCAAGCAAAGACTAGGATCATAAGCCTCTCACACTGCAGTGATTTAATCCCAGTTCAGCTCCCCGTTTCTCCTCTCCTTGCTATGGACAAGTCCATGTTTAGTAAGGGACTCCATTAGTCTTCCCCTGTGACTCCACCTCACTGCAAAACATGGGTTTTTTTTTCCTCCAGGGCTATAGCAGCAGCTGGCACACTGTTTCCTTCTGAGGTGTAGCCAAATAAGGGCCTTTTGGAGGGGGATCTGTTTCATCTCTCTTCTCCATATGTTCCTTTCAATTGAGGGGCTTAATACGCTCATTTTCACAGTAGCTATCTAAGTGTTTTTCTTTTTTTGTGTCTATTACTGAAATGAATAAATGTGCACAAGGCAATGAGGCACATGAGTCAGGTCAATATACTAGAGCTTTCTTCCAGGAGTAATTTTCCAGGAGACCTGGAGAGAGGGGGGATTCACCAGGACTGGCCAGAAGTTGATCCCCTTGTCTGGGGCACAGGGACATTAGTCATGTTTACATGAGACAAGAAAACAGTCTTCCTCTCACAATATATGAGTGCTTTTCCCAAATGGATGCAGCATCCCCGCTCAAGAGGACAGCATTTGTTGTAGTAAAACTACTTCTTTTGGGCTGAGATTTTTTACCAAGATGGCCCTACAGCAAAGCAGATGTAGATAGCTTGGCAAGCACTAAATATGCAAATAGATAGATAACTGGATAATGCTGGAAATTTCAGGGCACGAACAAACAATAATAAGTGAAGCCTGCAAACGGGTACAGCTGTGCTGTCAAAGCCCTCCTGTTGTAGCCTGGCCTAGGAGAACAGCTGAACGTGTTTCAGTATAGCTGGATCCATACTAAGGGACATAATCTGTTTAAAATCCACATCACTGCATTCAAATTGCTATGTACCTGTACATCAAGCACATAAACAAAGAAGCAAGTTGAGGAAATAAGAAATCTGAAAAAGAGGCCGAGAAGCTGCCAGGGGATAACAAAATGTACACTGAGTCTTCCCCTCACCTGCCAGCAGTATAGCACCCCAATAACAGTGAACAGTTCAGGGGAACATGGAGCAAAATAACCCAGGAAAGCCATCTTCTACTAAGGAACATGACAGAATGGCACATTGAGACTCTTTGCCTGGGAATTTGGGAAGGCAATATGCAGGTGGCCAGGGAGTGTCAGACCTCAGAAAAAGAAAAAGCTGGCGACCAAGCACCAGAACTAAAGAAGCCTGGGGTGCAAGAGCTGTCATATGAGATATTCCCTGGTGCACAGCTCATTCCCTTTTCCTTGCATAACACCAACAACACAGTCTCTCTCCTTCAGTGGAACACCTATTTACACAGCCATAGAAACATCTGATCTTGGAGACAGTGTTGTGTCAAATTTGGCTGAAATCATTCAGTGGGTTCAAAATTTAGACATGTATAGCAGTGACATTTTTTCCTAAGGAATTAAGACAGATAAGAGCAATGAATTAAGAAAGGGCAGTGGAATAAAGAACAAGTAACAAGGACACTTGAATTTGATGTGAAGCACATAAATCATGCAAGGAGCTTGATGTGGGAACAGGAGCAGATTTCAGAAGGCAAATCTTTGCAGTGATACAGTGATATTTTACCTGGAGGGAATGTGGAAGATGAGGGGGCCAAAGGATGAAGGTATCAATATGAAGACTTGTAGGAATCAGACTTCTGCTGCCCCCAGTGATGTGACAAAAATTAGCAGAGTTAGGTTGTACTTCAGGGAAGGAGGAAGGAAGTGCTCACTAATCTGGCCAAAACTGCTGCAGCCTGTTCTGGCAAGACATTAAGTTTCTCTCTGCCAAATGCCAGGTGTCCTGCTTTTCCGCTGCAGAACTGGGAATCACTAGATCTTTATTTATGGGCAGTACAAACAGATCAGTCAAAACAGCCCAAATAGGGAAAAAGCCCCAATTCATGCCCCGCAGAATTTATAGCCTAGAGAGGGTACACATGAACGCACTTGAAAATATCTGAGGCATGCCAAGATGCATTTCTTACACCATTCAGAACTGACTTCACTGCTCAATTCGCACTCCCTGCAGCATGGCTTGTGAAGAGAAAACAAATGGCATACCAGACCACACAGAGAAGCAATATGGTTACCAGCAAAACATTTATTAACTTAGGGAAAGAAACACAAAGGCTTCTTTTCAAAATTTCACCCTCTCCTTGGTATCCTCTTCTCTCATACACCGTTTTCCTTGCCTGGACCTTTATTTACAGCTATCTGCAGCATAAAGTTGTCGATTATTTAAAGCAGCATTTTATAGTTAAATCCCACTCCCACTGTTTAAAAGCAACTATCCTAATTCTCAAAAGCAGGACAATAAATGCACCTCCAGAACAGGCTCTAACAATATCACAGGTTTTGAATTTATCTTCATCAGCAGAGGTCACCTCATCATTCAGAAGAGCTGCATCCAAGCAAAGACAAGGGAATGGTAAATAGAGCCACCCACACCAAGGAACAATAAATTCAGCTTTCTTTGCAGTTCTCTTACATATTTACCCCTCATAGTTCATATTTTTCATTTATATTCCTGCTGGCTGGACTTTTAATATTTCTCACTCTGACGGTTCTCCAGACTTACTTTTTACATTCTATCCAAACCTACCTGGTCCCTCTGTACCTTGTGCTCTCTCATTTCATCCTGTCCACCTCCGTCTCCTTCTCTCTTCCCCCCTCTCTCCAGCTTCACCAGTTCTTTCTGTTCTTGTGGCACAACATCACAGGATGAAAGCTGGATAATAAACACACATAACACACTAAACCACTACTTAATCAGCATACATGCCGTCAGTACATACACTGACTACCCAGCTATTTCCAGAGATCCCTAAAGAACTAAGGAGGTTTGTGCTATTAATATACTCTGGAAAGAGGGAAAATTCCCACCAGAAGCCTTAAACAACTCCACAGTGCTGCAGCCAACCATCAGTCCCTTCCAGCTTCTGCAGCAGGGTTTACGTAGTTTTGCAGCTTGTCCAGGTATTACATCCAAGAGGAAGGTCTCAACCTCGGCTCTCTTTGCATGAGAGCAGTCTGGAAGGAGCCTTCACAAACAGCAAGTGTAATGCCAAGGAGAGAGAAGAATAACCAAGGAGACAACGCGCTGCATTGGCTCCTCCGTTTCTCTGGCAGGACTCCCTGGCTTTGCTCAGAATATGACTGACTTTGTTGCTTTCAACATTTTCTTCCATTTCGAAATATTTTACTCATTAGCAATCCTCCTTATGCTCAGAACAGGAGATAGCAATCAAGTTCTCCTCTTCCTAGCTGCTAAATGCCTCAATGCCGGCACTTGAAAAGCTGCCCTTTCCACCATGTTTATCTTCCCAAGAATTTTGCTCTTCTTGTTTCATCCTCCCTGTCTGGTGAATCTCACTTGCCCTCAGACATTTGCATACTGTTTTCTAGGCTGATGATTCATATATATAGTCTTTTGCTGCTTTCGTACTTCCCCACCCTCAACCCTGCCTCTATATCAAACATCTTCCTGTCAGTTTTCACTTGACTTCTTCAGTCAATCCTTCCTACTCCAGCTTCCTCCAAATTAACCTTTGACTCCGAAAAAGTCCACAAAGTCTGCCCTTATCCCAAATCCTGATGCTTCTTCAGTCTCAACATCATCTAAAAGCTGTCCTTTGAGTTTCATACTCACAAATGTGTCTCTCATTGGGGCTTTCATTTTTTCTAACTTGATCCTGAAGAACCATTGTGACTCTTTCAGTGGTAGCACCATATTTCAATCCTGACTAAGGACAGCTGCCAGAACTACTTGAATTGATCCTCTTACAATTCTGTGATAGTCTGGCATTTAGGAAAAAAAGTGGAAAGTTCCCTTCACAGAACCTCACTGCTCACTCCTATAACAAACATAACATAATAACATAACGTAACATAACATAATGTAACGTAACATAACGTAACATAACATAATGTAACATAATGTAATGTAACATAACATTAACATAACATAATAATCTAGTTTTGAAATCCAAAGTCTTCTGGTTCAGATTCTCCTTGGTCATATGTCCTGGCACCCCTTCTTCACCAGCTATTTGAAAGGCAACCATTGCAGTGCACTTGTGCTCTGTAAGGTCTCCTAAAATGAGAAGTGTCTATGCTTAAGTTTTTCGTGAGACCCTGCCTCTGTCGTGCTCCAGTGCAGCAGTTGATTTGGTCTGTGTAAGCTGTCCCTTAAGCCCTTCCTTAGCTCTCTCCTGGCATCACCCATCTCATTGTCATGGTCCTGCTTGTGGCTGCATCTAGCGTTACAATGATCATGAACACGTTAACACCACCAGCACCTCTAGACAGACATTGCAGTAATGATGCACTGCCCACCAAAACAAAGCCTACAAAAGGCAGGGGCACCTTCCCAAACCTACCACAAGCCAAACAGAAAAGCAATTTCTTACCACATTGAAGACCTCCAAAACCACAGTGAAGCCTCCAAGAGAAACCACTCTATGGATATGACTAAAGACAGGAGAATCCCTTTAGATGAGGACTAACTAGCAGCCCAAGAGAGACAGTAACTGTACAGAAAGAACACCACATTGTGTCAGCCATCATGCTAAGAAGCCAACCTTCCTTTTCCTCTACCAGTTTGCTGGAAGACACAAAAAAGATGTGGAAGAGGTGCATCTTAGAGTATTTGTGATGTTGGCTGGATGTAACTGTGGCAACTGAACTGCATGGCAATCCAAGGACACACAACAAAACGTCAGGGTCTGCCAATCATTTATTGAGCTTTCCAGTAAAAAAAGGCAAAGGACCCCCCCGCCTTCCTCCCTGCACCATATCTCATGTGAGTGCTCTTGTAAAACAAATCACACAGAAAAACAGGATTTGTAGGATCAGGCTGGCTAGTTTCCAAAACACATACTCAGTGCAGAAAGCTGCAAGAAAAAGAATAGGTACTGAGAGGAACATGATAGATTACTGCCCTGAAATATCAACAACAGCACTATTTAATGGGGGAAAACCCTTGTTGAGCTACTTAGGGTAATTTATTGATATTATTTTTATAGGGATAATAAATAGATAAATGTATCCTACTATAACTTAAATAAAACTAGGAACTCCAACCCAAGTGAAGCTATCAACAAAAACCCAATGTATCTCAATATCTCACATACCAGCATCTCATTTCAAATATCAGGAAAATCCCACATTATTGACTAATCATTTCTGAAATGCAGTTTCATAAAAGGAAACAGCATTTTTGCTCTACTGAAATACAAAACAAATCTGCTTGAACTTATCACATATTTTTACAAATAGGTAACAAAAAAATTAAGGGGCCTTCATGTTTTATTAAAGAAAACACTTAGGCTAAGAGTTTTCTTTTGGCTTTATAACAGCCAGGTTTCAATGGAGCAGTAGTTTTTATAGACAACATCAAACCCTCTATAAACACAATGCCATCAAAGGAAACAATAATAGATGTTGTCTTACAGTTATGTGAACACTATCATTTTGGGGGTGGCACTAAAGCCCCGAGACCCAGACAAATACCTGAAAAGCATTTTAATCAGTGAACTGCTGACGGATAAGTCCCCTCTTCTCTCTTGGCAGAGTAATCAACACATTACCTCTCATCTCCCTTCTGATGCTCTCTCTGACAGCAGCACTGTACCTCCAGGACTTGCCTGCCCATGAGCTCAACGTCTTTACCCATCCCCATGTCCTGCTTTTTTCCCAGTGCCCCACAGAGCCACCCCACTCCACACTGCTGCTCTGATGGCTCTCACGGACATGTGAGTAAGTTGGCTGTTTAATACTCACCCTCTCTCTCACAAGGAGGGCAATTAGATTAGTTTACTGCAGGCAAAATCAATAGCAAGCATCTGGGGGGCACACGAGCCATTGCTAATTAGAGCTTTTAGACATTATTTGAATAAAATGTATGAGGTTGATCAACCAAGGTAGAAAAAATCCATAATATTCCAAGCCTGCCCTTGGTTTGTCAGCCCCACTCATTTTGGAATTAGAAATGGAATGAAATTCCTGAAGTAAAGGTAAGCTTTTCTAGACTGAGATAGATGCAGGGAGGGGTGGTGTTATTTATTTGCAGGGAGATGGACTTTCCTGTGTCAGATCAGAGATACAACACTGGCTTCTAGACATTTAACTCAATTTACAAGATATTCAGAAGCTTTTTTGCATGAATCTGATCAAAACCAGAGCCATATATTTTGAGTCTACTTATTCTTAATGAATTATTTTAGTTAGAGACATCTATTTTTAAAAAACATATTTAAAAATTGTAGAATTATATATGCAATGAACCTGCTATAATTCTATGAAAACATTTTACCAAATTAGCCATTTATTTATATTCATTTAAATAGCTGGGGTTTTTTAAAATCTGCTACTACATTTAGCATGTAAATGCCTGTTATGATGCCTACTTCATGCAGTAATTTTCAGGCCAAGTAATGAATTTCTTTCATATCTTTAGATTAGGTTGCAATTAGATAATGTGTTCAAATGTGAACAATACATTTTCAGGGTAGCTTTCCTGGAGTACTCATCCATAGAACATTTTGCTTGATAGGAGTTTCCTCTGTAGACTATAGGGATTCTCATTTCAGAACAAGATTATTTCTCCATGCAATGAAATATCTTTTTCTCAATATAGTGTTCTTAAGTAGTGATTTAAAGTACTGTAGGAAGATGAGCATAACATCTTAAATATGAACAGAAGATGAGCATGTCATCTATAATACACTTGAAAAATGTCTTTCTGAATCTTAGAATAACCAGAAACTTATAAAGACAGAAGATTGGTCTTATTTTAGATGTCTAAATAAATAATTTTTTTATATGTAATAAATGCAATTACATCTTCTAAGTAGAATTATAGAAAGCGCAAGTCTGCAAACACAACATAAAAAGAGGTTTTTTACTACAGAGATAGAAGAAGGATTTATGTATTTATTTAATTTTGGTGGCGGAAATATAAGCAACAAAACAACACCTTTTGTTGGACCCAGCTATTCAATTCAGAGATTGATCAAATCAATCTAAATTAGCCAAACACCTCAAAAATTTTTTTCTTAAACTATCTGGATCCAAACACATCCTTATAATATTTGAACTATAGTGTAGTTAGTTTTTAAGTACAGTTTCAGATTCTTAAGTTAATCACGCTTTGATGAGGAAAGAGTAGAGGGAGAGGAGAGAAACTGGAGTCCCACTTGAGGCTCTGTGCCCAGTGGATTGACACCCCAGCCCGGGGACTGTTCTCCCCTGCTTGGATTAGGATTCAACAGCAACACATTTGTGAATGTACCTTAAATTTTGCTGTAAAACAGCAGAGACCAAACCCTGACACACTGTAACCCTTGCTAATATTGGAAAAGAAAAGCGTTTGAGTGATAAGAAGGAGCCTCAAAGGACCCCAAGCTAACACTGCTATGTTTAGCTTAAGTGTGAAAAAGCAATCAAGCAGGCAACAAACTCCCTAATTCACTACAATTCTTTGCAGTTTTGGGTAGGCAGAAGCGGATGCCTGCCAGTGAGTGGGAAGCCTGTCAATGTTAGCTTAAAAAAATATACTGAAAACAAGTTTTGTTTAAACTGAAGGTGTTTTTTCAGATCAGCCTCTGAGATCATACTGAGGCATGGAGCAGTCTGCTCTCTCTCACAGGTACCACATTGTGCTGGCCCGGGGGATCCTGCACCTCTGCACAAACAACAGCGGCTTAGGGGCCTTTCCCAGACCAAGGGATGGACTCACAGTCCCAGAGGTTGCTGGAGGTTAGGGAAAGAAACACAGTGCTCCTGTCACATGCCATTTCCCATCTGCTGGGCCATCCCCTGTATCTAGGTACATGCAATTTTTTCAGTAGTATTTAACTGCTAAACTGTTTTTCCAATTCCTTTACCTTGCATAGCATCTTTTAGACTGCAGCACCTTTTCAGCCATTTGCAACAGCACTTTTTAGTTACACCTTCTTTTCTTTACAAAACAGCAAATACTTTTGAACCACAAATGCAAAATTTTGAGATGGTTGAACCCCTTTTTTGCACCTCACATACATCTCATCTCATCAGGATTTGGTACCAGCTACAGGAAATCTCATGTCAGAGGACCATGAGCTTGTTAGCATTACACCGCTAAAAATGGCATCAGAAATGTAATTTTATTTTAAAAAATGCATTCCCATAAGAAAGTAATAACTCCAGTAATGCACTGTCTGCATATTCCATTTTTATTTCATATTAGCTCTCTGAAATGGTACAGTACAGTACTATGATTATTACTATATTTGTGCCCTTTTCTTTGGCTGCATTATACCTAACAGCAGAGCTCTTGGAGAATTTTACTTCCAAAAATTGAAGTACTCAACTGTGTGCTAGTGAAAGGGGTGGAGAGAACCAAATGTTAAAGATCAGAAAACATAACATGTCTGTAACAGTCATACAGGGTTTACTCCCTACTGCAGCATCTTCAGCATTTACCACTATTATACATAATAAAAAACATTTTATTAGAGAACTTTCCTTGTCTTTTGGTAGCTGAACATACACAATACATACACATACACATAGATTCTGGATTTAATAACCAAGCGAAGCTTTCCATCTTCTAACTGAACAGTTTACTTGTAGGAGGCCACAGTGTCAGGAGCTTCTACGCAGCACTTGGGATCTTGCTTGAAATTTGGAAACTGTGAGCTCCAGGGAACTAAATCTTTTACCTTCAATTTAGTGAAACTCTGTGCATGAAATTCAGTCATCTCTCAAAACACTGGGTAAGCAATACACAGGAAAACTCACTCATAATCACTGACAATTCATCAGATAGGTTTGAAATATAACTAAATAGAATTTCTCTAATTCAGTACAGCTATTAAATGCATTTATTTGACAATTAGTATATCATGATAACATAAATCAAAAAGTCCAGAGAAATTCCAAATAACTTATTCCTTTTTTAAAGTCATAGCAAGTATTTTAAAAGATAGCAAAAAATGCCCCACTTTAGTGTTTCACTTGGGTGGAAAACATCCAGAAACAGCTTCCCCATCCTGTAAGATTTTTCACGTTGTCAAAACATTTTCAGTGATAGGACATTCTGAATTCTGTTTGGTTCAGAAAAGAATGTAAATTTAGCCTAATTGGGAAGGGTTGCAGTAGTAGCTGTTAAACAATTCACATCCAATTGCAAAACTACAGTGATACCAGTTTAAGAATTATAACCCCACTGTTCCTCCTTAAAAAACCCAAACCATGCTATTGTCTCTTGCACCCAAAATATTTCAGCTGACAAACAGGCACTTTCTGATGAAAATCAATATGCTAAATATTTTCAGTTATGTTCTCCACAAGTTTACTGTCCATCTTTCCTGAGGGTTTGCAGAGAGAGATCACTACCTCTGAAATGAGACTACTGAAAAATCCAACCCAAACACATTTACCATCCTCTTTTATCTTCCCTCCTCATCTCTGGTGACCTTAGCTTCCTATTTCAGACAGACATCCCATGAAAACTGACCTGTAAGCTGGGCCTGGGAGCAGGTCTGAAGGGGATTCCCTAAAGATGACCTATATTAGTGTGTGGCAGGTGAAGGCTCTCAGGACATAACGTGCACTAGATGAAGTATAACATTTTCAAACGAGCACCCTGTGTTGTGGCTTAAATGTCTACCAAATATTAACAAGCGCAGACTCAATAGAAATACTGAGTTTTATAAGGTTATAATTTTTCTCTTCCCACTAACCTCTGCCACAGGCAATAAATTACTTCTTCCCACTGGTTTTCCCGTAGGAAACAGCCACCTTACCACTGCTTTCTTTACTGGCATCCCCTCTGCTCCACAGGTGCCAAGCACATTTTCTCTCAGACATTTTAGCTGATTAACATTTCTAGTTAATCTCAAAGCGACTGCTCTCAACCTGGATTTCTCTTTGATGTCTGCTGTTTCGCTGGTTCAGACCTGATTAAGAACTTCCATGTGCCAGAGAGCTGCTGCTTTCTCCTGAGAGGACCAAGCTGCCCTGAGGAAAGGTCCCAGCTCTCTGACAAACTCTGCCTTGCTCCCGTGCTAAACATCCACCATCAACCCAATGTGGGGCTCAGGTGCAAGGGATTAATATATCCCCTAAACCCTGCCATGTGAAATGGCCTTTTTCACAAGATCTTAGGTTGCACAGAGGCTTTGCTGTAGCTTAATTGCTTGCTGGCTAACTACAAGCGGCTCGATGGCTGGCCACCGCGCCGCTGCTGAAGTGAGCTGAAAGAGCGCGCTTCTCGGCATGGCTTGGATCGCGCAGTTCAGTCAGTTCCCATCGTCCCTTTGTCCCTCATATGTCTGACATGTGGATGAAGCCTTCCCTATTGTGCCTTCTCTTTTCTGGGAGAACAAAGGGGAGCTGACAATGAAGTGGCTGCCAGCCCATTGCCACAGTCCATATATCCACGCAGCTGTCATTACATAGTCAAAGCAGACGTGCTAGCAGGAGAGAACAAGCAACCTATGTGAGACACAAGTGGGTTTAGCTAAAAAAGATATATCATCATCTACAATGCACATGCTGCTATTAATATGCTATTAAAGGGAGGGGAAAAAAAAAATCCCGACATGTAACCCCATGACCTCGGAAAACTTTGGTAGCAAAGTGCAATTAAAGAGCAGGCTTGGAGGGATTCTCCTTCACATCCTCTGCCTCCAACTACCCTAAGCAGGCACCTAGCCCGTGCTCTAAAAAAAAGTGAAAGTACTTGTGTCATTACTTAGGTATGCCTAACACCAGTTTTCCACTGAGGAATGTATCAGTTTGCTAAGGTAGCCAGGACTCCTCCTGTTGAGCGCTGACATGTCACATCAGTGGATTTCTTGTTTACAGAAGTGGCAGATTGTTAATGTGAAGGCAATTTCCTGCATTACAACAAAATCCCATGATATATTTCAGTTGTTGAAAACCTGGAATGAAGCAACAGCTCTGTGATATGGAAGTGCCACTGAGAGCTAAATGGTAACTGGAACTAAATTTTATGAAGTAACTAAGCAAAAAAAGAAGGGGGGGAGAGGGGAAAGCAGCTCTGTGTATGAAATAAGGTTCCCTCTTGAACTACTCCTCACTTCCATCCCAGATGGCGAAGAGTATACAAGCCACGGGTTTGTTGTTCTTGGTTAAAATAAGGAAAATTCAGGAAAAAAAGGAAATTCACAGGACAGCTGTTCAGGGTCTACCAGGTTAGGGTGAAATCTCAGAGAAACCTCTTGGTAAATTGCTGATATGGCCTTTCAATGCATATAGTTTGTACTGTATATATGAATGCAAAAAATAGGGAGGAATATAGATTGTAAGAGGTACTGAGGTCCCCTGGGACTTCTGATGGTGTTGTAAAGCTACTTCCCCACCTTGGGGAAGTCATCTCAGCACTGAGTGCCAGCTTCCACTTGTAAGACGAGAGTAGTGATATTTCTCTTTGGACTGGATATCATCTCTTTGGATTGCCTCAACATTTACACAGAGGCTTTAACACCCTGGGCCCCCAGAGATCTGCCTGGAGCCTGGCCAAAGCTAACCCAATCACTCTGGAGCCTCACGGACATCGCACTGGAGGCCAGGGGGTGGCTGGAATTGTGCATGCTGGGCTGCCTAGTCAGCGCTGTTCTCTGACCCCCACAACCATCCTGCAGCCATGGTTGGCTCAAGCAAGCCAAGGTACCTGGCAACTGCAGATCCTCATCCCTCCAGGTGCTTCCCAAATGCTTCATTGCCAGAAACAACAAAAGTTGCTGTGTAAGCTCAGAGAGGGAAACAAAAACATGTCATTAAAATAATTCAAACGGATCCTGAAAATTTCTATATCTGGACGGGCCTTGGCTCTGACACAGAAAGAGGTAGAGCAGACCCTTTCAGAGTTCACGCTGCCCGGTGTGAACCACTGAGTCTGATTTTGCATCATGCTCCCAGTAAAGAACATAGGATCAAAAAAGATAAAAAATGCACGTGAACTGGAGACCCAGCTTGTCCAGCCCATTGCTCTAGTCATACCCCTTCCTTTCCCCTACAAAGCTCACTGTGCTCTCTGCATCTGACTGTCTTCACAGAGATGATCCAGTGTCTCTTCTCAGTGGTGCCTCATGGCATCTTAGTTGCTTCCTCCCCATCTATGCTATTTGTAAAAAGGCTAAGGGCCTGGGTTTATCACAGCACATGGCCATTCATCTATAGCTGTTTCTGACATCATCAGCTTCCCTGTGTATACTTCCTTGTTCAAGCGTCTGTTCAGGGCAGTGATAACAATGCCAGGCAACTCCACTGTCACTCTGCTGATCTCAGGAGTTTTCAATTGCCAGTGATCTTCCTTGCCATTTCAAAGTCAATGCCCTGGGAGCTCTTTGAGATTTTGGGTTGCTTCATCCCCACAAGGTTGCATCTTCCTCCTTGTGCCTTCAAGTATGAGTCTACCATTGCACCCTCACCCTGCTCAGGGTGAAAGAACTTCCTGCTTAAATCTCCCACATTTCAGGCAGCTCTTCTGCAGTAGAACTGCATTACTTCTGCTTCTGCCATAGCAAAAAAAATGTTTTCCTGCTTATTTCTAGCACTTCTTGATGTGATTTTATCCCATTTCATTTTTCCCCTAATTATTCTTTACTGATAATACTTCATCTGAAAATTGTTAAGTCAACGTACATTGCGGGAAAGAATATCCTCTTGCAATAATCAAGTTACTTCTTTCACAATGGAAAGTCCCCTTTAGGTGTTTTTTAGAAAGGGTTTTTCCAAGTACTCAAAGCAGGTATGAAGTCACTCCCACATCCCTAAAAGGAGGATTTAAAATTGTCCTGCAGAGATTAGAATCTCAGCTCATGTTTCAGACTTCTTATCAGGTTAAGTCCGTCTTCAAATGTGAGCTTCATTTTTCACACTAAACCCCTTTCTTCCCCCTTCCTCCCCCAGGCCCCTGCCACCCCATATTTTTTTGTCCAGGATGATCCCCAGTGATATAATATCTTTGTGGTTTCAATAAACCCAAGAAAAGGCTTTCTTTTCTTATTCCAATCTACTTAAGATACACTGAAATAGAAAATGCTTTGTGCAAGAATGTCACACTGCCCTCCTCCAACCTCAGCAAAACACACAAACACTGACATGATTTTCCTACCAGTTCTCATGTCTTTCTACAGAGATTTGCTAGCAAAACAAAGGCTGCTTCAGCAGCCTGGAAGCCCCTGAATGGGGACTTCATAGGTTTTGTTGGAAGCATGAAAACTGAAGTGTGATTTTTTTTTTTTTTTCCCCTAACAGTTGCTGAATAATGTGAATTGAAGGTACAAGTACCTGTTTGAGGATGAAGCATGGTAAGAGTGAGTCATTTAGCAGCTTGGACTTCCACTGGGGTCAGTAGGACCAAGACAAAACCCTGAAACACAGACCAGTTGTCAAGAATATTTCATAGTCTACTAAAAAAATGACACATTGGTCCGAGCCATGCCAGTCTATACCAGCATCAGGAATGCTTCTGAGAAGTGTCTTTGGGAGACAGACAGAGCCATTCCTGGTGCTGGCAACTGAGCTTGTGCAATTATGTGGTAACACAACACTCATCTGTATTTCCACATGCAGCTAAGCCAGACCAGGGATTTACCACCAAGAGAGCAATCCCACTCCTCTCTGCCCCAATTCCTCTCACCAGCTTTAGCCCCCACCAGAGACCTCTGTGAGTGGAGCTCACTTGCCCTGCTGAGGACCACCTTGTCCTGGTAGAACAGCTCACAAGGGTGCCTCAGCTGGCGCAAGGTCAGAGAGGGGCCAGGACATGGAATAGGTGCTGCTATTTACCTATCCACAGCATCCAGCCTCTGGGCATTACATTTGACGGCTTCACTCTCTCTCTTACACTGGAGGAGAGACAAATTTTCAGCCATGTGCTGTGGGAGACAGGATTTGACCTTACCTGTAGATTTTCCCAGAGACAGAGCAAAGGAAGAAGAGCGGGAGGGATGCATTAATGAAGAAGAAAGCTTTTGAAAGCTTCTTCCCTATCTCTGGGAAGAGGCCTTGCCTCTACCTAGGTTTATTGGTTTTGAATTTGGGGTTGTTGCTGCTGTCATGTTTGGCTTTTATTTGCTAAAGCAACAGTTTAAAAGCCCAGAGTCGTACAGATTCAGCAGAGGTCAAACAAATTGTTTGCATTTTTGCTATAAAAGGGGCGTGAGGGAGAGTGAGACAGATGGTAAATTGGCTGCTAGGAAGCAGAGCCTGAGCTTTTTCAATCATGTCTCCCTCTTAACTCACAGCTGGCAAAACTCTCAGTTCTGTGGCAGATCTTTCACTGGGCAGATCAAATCCAGCAGCACAGAAAACAAAACTCACCAGGAGCCACACAGGGTGAGAAATTATTTCCTAATAAAACTACAAAGCCCAGAACAATAACTGGGCAACACTGACATGTATTATTGGCCTTTATCACAATCTCTTTATAAGCCTGGGTAAAGAACAGAGATGCAGTTGTCCTTTGATGTCCTCGTTCAAAGGACTTTACACCCGCTTCCACCAGTGATAAGCGGGGGAAGGGGGAGAGGAGAGGCTGAAACACAACAGAAAAGGCTTGGCAAATAAATAATTTGTTATTCTTCTGTATTTCTGGAGACACTGCCGTAAAAGATACAGTCACAGAAATTGCAAGTCCCATGCCACTCAAGCAGAGCTGCTTATGCCTGCAGTAGCTGCTTCAGAGCCAAGAGCTTCTTGGAAACTCACTTGCAGTTCAACAAGAGAAATGGAGAGGTAAACTTAGCCTTGTTTGTGGGCATCAAGGGTAGCTCCACTTAGCGCCTCCCTAGAAATGACTTCTTCCTTGTGTTACACCAGCACACAGCTGGGGCTTCCCAAATTCTCTCTGGTGATTCCTTAGCTCCTGATGTCCAGCCTTTTCACAGTGAGCTAGCTGTGGGAGAGCTCAACTGTCCACAAACACAGCACCAGCACTCTCACACCACTAAACGCTTGCCAGACATGGAGCAGAAGCAGCTTATGGACAACACCTGAGCAAATCTCTAGTTTTTCTCCATGGTGGCCCCAAACTTCCAGGGGTTGCTTGAACAGGAAGAGCATGAAACTATCCCCACCAGGTTCACAGTGGGACACAGCTTATCACTGTGCTTTCCTTCTTGCCCTTCACCCCTGCTATGAGGCAGAAACTTTTGGCAGAGGTGCTAGAGGAGATAATGTTCTAAACAATTAAATCTAAAAAAGATCCTCTGTCAGAGCCCTAAATTCCATTTGCAGAAGCAATGTAAACACTTAGCAGCCAAGAACCAGATGCTCTTGAAAATTCTGCTTCACATCATGCACTGCAAAAACCTAGCAATTGCAATATGACACACCAAAAGTAACCCCTGATTTGGAGTTTGCTGCTGCTGCAGAATTAAGAGAAATTCCAGCTCAGCCCCTGCTCTTGTTCACACCACATTAACTCCATACAATAGGGCATTCAGCTGCATTTAGATCGTGGGGACTTTTTTAGGTAACAAATTAGCTGCCACAATCTGAAGAGTCAAATAGCCAGTGTGATCCCAGGTATTACCACTGTCATTTTATTCCAGACACAAAGAGAGCGTACAACTTAGCAAAGGTCAGATGTGAAGTATGTGCAAGACCTAAAAATTGAACCCATATGTCCCAAGCTCTAACCTTTCAGAGCAAGCCCACCTCTCCTCAGAGAGGATGTTGCCATCAAAGACGTGGTCACAATGTGTGAAGATGCTTTATTATCACGTCATGGTTGAAAACCTGGTTTTGAAAACTGTTCGTAAATAAGGTCAAGTTTCCCAACAACAGGCCAACCAAACAGATGTCCCAGTTGCTTAAGTGTTTTCAGCATGTCTAGACACCACGTGGTGATTAACACCAGCGGACCATGCTTCCATATGTGCTAGGAAGAGCAGAGCCCAAGATGTGATAGATGTACAGTTGAAGAACTCTGGAAAATGCACATGAAGTTAGAGAGAGAACCAAGGGCTTTCTCACATCCTGCAACTAACTGTCTGAGCCTCAGCAGCACCCAATTAAGAAAACAATTAAGACTGAGATAGTCACCAACCACAACTCCTTTGTCAGAGTCATTGTGAGGTGCTGCCAAAACATTAGCCTCCCTTGATTTCAAGCACAGTCTGGTAAATGGCAAAAAGACGATTCCCAAGAGCAGCCACAGCAAGCGCTCCAGCTTCTGCAGGCTTTGGAGCACAATAGTTTGGAAATTGCATTAAAGCCAAGAATGAGGGTTGCAAGCTAAAGCAGTAAAATGTTATACTTCCTAAACAACAGGCAGGAAGGGGAAACTGTGGATCCTGGAGGGGCTGTCAGTGGCAAAGAATGCGCTATCTAGTACTGCTGCAGCAAGCCCTGCTGAGACCCTGCTGGGAACAGCGTGGTTCCCCCTGAAAGCCGGGTACTTCATGCCAGCACTGACAGATATGGCATCAGTTCTGCTTATCCCACGCTCTCCTGCTCCAAGCAGCATCCTGCTCTTGGAAGTCAGTCTCCCTCTTCAGTCAGCCATGAGTCTCACATGGTCAGACATGCACTGCAGATAGTGTTAGCTTTATGATTAGAGCTGTCTGCTGCGAGACACATTTTAAAATTCATGACCTTTCCCATCTGGGTTCAAAACTGAACTGGCCTGAAGATGAAAGACTGGCTTAGACTCCTGCTGTAAGCCGCTTCCCTTCTTTCCTCCCCCCAGTATTTCTCCTTCAGCATTTACTTCCAATTATTTTACAGACTGTCTTCCACTAACTGTGGGTTTAAAAATTGCTAATGAATTGAGATAAATTAAAGTTCATCAGTATCTGAACCAAGCATGTGTTTCAACTTTACAGTCATGCCCGACTATCAAAGGTATCTTCTTTTGTCAGGTAGAAGATGCTCTAGGAAAGCTGCAGCTGGCCAAAAGAGATAGAGCCGAGTTTTGAAGGAAGAAAAACAAGGAGAACGCTTATGTTGCCTGTGAAAGAGGTATTTGCAGAGGGATTGGCTATAATACCAGTAAGATGAAGGAGGGGGGTGGAGGAGGGGAAGAAGAGAGGAGGAAATGCAGAACCAACCACAGCACGCGCATTGGCACTTGCAGAGTTCTGGAGACTTTGCCAATGGAAATTAGAGAGGAATGTGTTTGCTCCTTACCACAATTAGAAGCAACCAAACTGAAAAAAAAATACTCCTCTCAGTGGGATTGTTGTCATGAATTGTATTTTACCACTCTAACACACTCCCACTGCTGGCTTCTTCTCAAGGAAAATCCATGAGAATAAGAATGCATTTTCATAATTTACACTCTGAAAACCAGGGTGTTTCTGCCAGTTCCCAGCAACTGCATGAATCGTGTTTCCTAGTCAGGCTGGCCAGAAAACAACAATTCATTTTGCGAGGCACTTGGGGACCGAAAACAAGGCCTTCCGAACACAAAAAGGGGATTCTCACTAAATCTAAACCACGTGGGACCACTCATCGCCAGCCACCCAGCAGGGAAATGGCTGCACACGCCCACCAGCCTTTGCAGAGCTGACCAGGCACATGGTTCAGCAACGAGGATGCCCTGCGCCGTGGGGAAGCCGCACACTCCCTGGACAGCACAGCTGCTTGCATATTGCTCCTCTCCTTCAATGTCACCTCAGCCCTGGAAGAAGTCCCCAGCCACTGCTGGGATGCCACTTGCCAGCTACCAGCATGTGCCTTCCCAGTGCTGCAACTCCTCTCCCTTCCCCTCTCATCATCTGCAGACAGTGCCACACAATAGCCTAGACCCACCCCAGGCACAGCATCTCCAGCTGACCCTGGCCAAGGGACGTGTCCTTGTCTGTCACCTCTTCCTGGGACTACAGTCACTGCATCAGGGTGGGGGGAGCTCAGGGAGGCTGGGCAGGAGCAGTCACAGATGTGGTGCCCTCAGGGCCCTTGAAGTTGCCACTGTTGAGATGATGCAGTGCAGAGCCATACACAGCCCACACTACCAGCAGATGAAGGGTGAAACTGTAGTAAACATCCCTTTCACTGGATTTACCCACTGCATGAAGGCCATTACACATGCACCTATCATCAGCTTCACCCTCTTCTTTGCTGCTGATGAAGCAAATCTTTACAGACAGCCTCCATTGCCCTTCTTAAAGGCAGCAGAGCCAAACCACCCATGGGTGTGTCTACACAGCCTAGCAAGACGTGTGGCCACCTCAGCTCTCCATCAGTACTGGGTGGGGGAGAGCAGAAAAATGGCTCCACGCTGGCACTGGAGCCATGGAGATTAGAAAGCCATTCTACTGCAAAGTAATGTGGAGAGAAAATGGATAGTCACCCCCATGAGACCCCAGGCAGCCAAAAGGTGCCTGGTGCCTGACTTGCATGCTGCTTAGTTGCTCTGAATGCAACAAAGCCTCGCACATGTGTCTCTTGGCCTTGGTCACTGGTATTTGCAGATCCTGAGAGCCTTGGAGGATAACCAACATTTTTTCAGCCCTGGGACTAATAGTTCTTCTTCCCTCTCATGCTTTAAAGCCCAGCCTTCATAATTTGCACTGGTTTCCAGCCCTCCAGAGTTGCCAATAGGACGTGCCTGGAGGATGAGAAGCACAGGGCTTTCATACTACACCGACAAGAGCAAGCCTTTAAGCACAGCTCATTTATTGAAAGTGAACAACGTCTCTAGTCCCTCTTCCCCTCAGAAAAGGACAAGTTCTGCCAGTTGGTGCCAAAGGTGGCACTACCAATGCATAACCTCAAAAAAGACACAGCTGAAAAAGGCAGAGGCTATTTGCGAAGACCTGTGTCTCTCTAGCTCAGCACAACAAGGAAAGGCTGGCAGCATTGCAAATCATTGTGCAGATGCTGCACAATGAGAGATTGATTCACATCAAACCAGGCCACGTGCAAGCCACTTCTTTATCTCAGCTGAGCAAGAGTCCCCTTGCCATTACTTTTCATAATGTGGGATGAACGTATGGACAGGGGCAGTGACTGATGCCACAACATGCAAGAAGCTTACTCTCCTGGGAAACATGGAAGGTAAGGGGTGTAGATTCACTTTGCTGGGTGGAAGTTCATATTTATCACCCTTGATGTCTTGCCAGGGGTGCAGCATTTGATTGATGAACAATTGCCCAGGGATGGGCAGAGGATGGAGATGAAGGTCTCCCTTTGTGTGCACTTCTGTGTGCCTCTTTCTTTTAATGAACAATGATTGGAGTTAATAACAGTGCCTGGTTTTGCTGTCTTGAGCTTCCCACAAGGAAATTTGAGGTGGTATGGAGAGAAAGACCTAAGTTTCCCAGGATAAGGAGGATCACAGTGGATAAGAGTGGACCACAGAGCAAGGGAGCAGTGCATAGAGCTGTGTATCAAAAGAAAAGTAGAAACTGTGATATAAGCCATTGCCAGTCTATTTGACCCTTGGATTCACACATCTGCAAATGGGCAAACTGGGGACATGACAAATGACAGGTTAAGGGGCACACTGTGCCTGGTTGCTGGTGCTCCTTAAAACTGGCAATAAAGCCTCTCATTCCCCAAATAAGATGCAACTGAAATAGGCAGGGATAGCTTGCATTGATGTGTGACCCTGACCCTTCAATGTGTGATGGGTAGTAAAGAAACACCCACAAACCCGGCTCTTTCAGTTCCCAAGGCTTCTTTTCAAGTGCCTGTTACTTAAAGAGTCTGGATCCCAGGAACAGTGGGAATTCTCCTCTGTTCCTCAGAGCCTCTTGCAGTCCTTGAAGGTAAAAAAAAAAATAAAAAAAAATAAAAAAATCAGCCCTTAGATGAAGGGAATGTCTGATTTCTGTCCTGTAAAATACATCCTCTAAAACAGCAGAATGTTCCCATTTTGAGACACATCCAGTTTCTGGCACTGCTGTGGCCCAGCATTGTCCGTTATTATTTTTGGCTTTCCTACTGGTCTACCACAGGGTATGTGTTGTGCTGCTTTTTCCATACAGTGCTGTCTGGTAGAGGACAACTGGCTTGGTTTTCCAGCTGGTGCTACTTTAAAAGTACTTCTCACCTGAGTAAGCCCAGGATCTATCCAAATGGTGCTACTGCAAATGATACCTAGAAAAAAATGTTTTCCTGTGTTCCTCAATAATGGCTTTGGATTGAAACGTTATCACGTCCCTAGTTCGGCCTGGGATAATTGAGTTGTTTTGTATCAATATAGCTGCCATCCAAAAGGGAGGTTCCTGACAGAGTGACTCCTCAGAAAGGGGATTTTCCTTCAGGATCTAACTGAAGAGAAAGTAAATATAGGCAGAGCCCAGCCTGAACTGGTAGCAAGCCTACAGAAGTCCCAGCCCAGAAGTCACCCAAGAGAATGGCAAATGTTGTCATCTCACATCTACTGGAGAAGAAGGATGTAAACATCTGGCATCCATGAACTTGGAGCACGGAATTCAGGAAAGGAACAAGACAGGATCAAAAATACAAGGGCTGGACTAAGTGAGATTCAACAAGGCATGCCAGTCAGCCAGCGGGGAACACAATAGCAAATCTCTATTGTGACTACAGCTGATACTCAGTTACCCTCAGAACACTTTTTAAACAAATTTTACACAAGATCACCAAGATACTTGTCTCATATGGAGGAGGTGTTTCTAATGTGATCCTAGGTATCTTGCCAGGGTTTTTATCCTAGCAGGAAATGTACATGTTATTCTACTCATTAGGGTTCTGGCTTTCGATATTGAATACACAGGTTTGCAATCCTGTCTTGAATTAATAGAGGACACCTAATGACATACCCTCATTCAGCATTGATGTGAAAGTGAGATACTAGAAATACACTGGTAAAAAGAAAAAAAGAAAAAAAAAACTCCAAAAACCAAAATGGTTCAAACACTAACTTGGACTGACAAAATGACTGGCTTGTATTAGTAAACACAAGAAGTTTGCACAAAAATCACTATTTGCATCCACTTCTACCTAGGGTGGGCATGGTTCTAAGAATCTGAAGATTTTTCCAATGCAAGTGAAAAAAGAGAAGCCTTATATAACTTAATCTCACACGTCCTTAACCCACTTGCTTTCATGCTGCTATACGAGCAGATAATTCTCTTTTAAAAGGAAAAGGGGAAAAAAAAAATGAAGTCACTAAATGGAGAACAAAGGTGACACTGTATAGAGGTTTGAAAATAACTTAAAGAAATTCTGAACTCTGGAAGAGAACTCTATTGTCTGTTAAACTCCGCAGGGCAGTTTGAAGGTTCAACAAAGAACTTCAAACTTACAGAATTTACATTCTCTCACAGAATTTGCAGCAATTTTCATAGGCCCTATTTAATTACCATACGTCCCCACTGGTTTCTTCTTCATTATATTCAATAAACAATTTTCAGATGGGATACCAGTATTTCATTGCCCTTTCACAAAATGGCAAATTGATTGTAAATTACATCTGGTTCCCCATCATGGATATTTGATTTACTAGCATTCACAGTACAAAACACCATTACCAAGGAAATTGTTGAATTTGGTCTGAAGGATATCAAACGATGCACAAAATATGGAAGCTCTGAGAAGAAAAACATTTTATACCTCTGTGCATGCCAAAGCACACTGACCTGACAGCCACAGGGCAAATTTCTCCTCCTGTGCAGATGGGATGCACCAGCTGCCTTGTGTACCTTGTTCCCTGTCACTTGAAACAACTACTGCAGAAGCAGCTTTCTGATGCTCTTTGGTTAGAAGTCTTTGCCCTAAACCCAAAAAGACCACTTCTAAAACCCAAAGACTATCCCACTATCCCCAGGTCCTCAGCAGGAAGCATTTTGGATCTGAAGCCAACTGGAGTGCCAGTCAACACTAACTGGGGAGGCTGGTGCAGGCACATCCACTGTGAGGAAAATGAAGGTGAGCATTTATATCAAGTAGCAAAATACACAAAATTTCACCCACTTCTTGTACAAAACAAGGATTTGAACATTAATTTACTCTAGAAGGTAGGAGTAAACATGAAACATTCACTGTTAGCTCAGCGCACATGCATTTTTCAGGTCTATGTTTCTTCTTTTAATGAAAACTTTTAATTTTCTTTACAGACACACTGTTCATCTGTCTCCGCACCAGAGACTGAATTTGGGGAAATCTCAAACACCACCAGCATTCTCTTTCTAGACAGAATATCATCGGTGGCTTTTCCTGTGTTTGTAAGATTTCTCCCAGCATGTGCATTGATCACTCACACGGGCTCGTTTCAGCTCCTCTGTAATGAAGTCAGATGCACTCTGTGCTGAGTTAAAAAAAAAAAAGAAAAAAAAAAAAGAGTGGCAGAGAAGAGATTTTCCTTAGTGTAATCTGCTGTGTTTGCCATCACTCGAGCTTGTCAGGTCTTTTTTCCACTCTGCCCTTGCCTCCTCTTCCACTTTTGAGTCTATTAACACCTCTAAGAGGAAGAAAAATGTCCAACTGCTCTCTCAAATTGGAAGACACTCGACAAATACCTTCTGCAAGCAACATTATACTATCTTCACAACCTTCTCAGAAACCAAATGTGTCAAATTCTGCTTGTTTAAAAAATTCTGCCCTCTCCTAATTTTATTAGCTAAATGTTAGCTCCCGAAGGACTTAATGAAGACCAGGTTCTCAGCGTTCCAGAGAGGGGCAAACAGGGTTGGGTCACAGCAGAACTTGTTATTAAAAAATGTGCAGGCTGCAGCCTTGTTCACACTCTAGAGTTTTATAATTACAGGAAAGTGAAAATGCAGTGTACATTTGCAAAAGGGTGCTCCAGTTGCTGCCAGTTTCCTGCACAGGATAAGCTACCCTAGCTAGAGACAATCTGTACTGCTACAACCATTTCCATTTTAGAGCCTTTCACATTTGTCATTGAGGCAGGCATGCTGCTCTCTACTCTGCACTGCTACCCAGTAAGTGGCTGGGAGCATATGATGAGTGTGGAGCAAGTCCAAGGCAGGCAGAGGGAACTGAGATGGCCAGGGATATGGGGTGATGCCCAGTGCCATTGAGCCAGCCTGCTAAAGCCAGAGATAGCAGAGCCCAGAATTCCTGAGCATCGGTTTTGAGGCACAGTTGGGAAATTCTTGCTCTCAGGACCAGATGGAGGGCCTGCAATGCATCAATAGGATAGCAAAGGGAAAGGACTGGGAAAACTGGAAGGAAGAAATCTCATTTTCTCGGTACACATGGCCAGAGCATGCGTGGCACCCCATCTCTGGGCCCTGCATGGATGGTACACGTGGGTGTGGTGCTTCACAGCCAGCTGTGCTCACCAGGGAGCCTGTGGTGCATCAGGACAGCTGAGCACAAGCTCTGCTCAAACCAGCACTGTGTTTCTCCCTGCTGTACACAACTGCTCTGCCCAAGCTGCATATTTCTGCTCCATTTCCTAAGTTTTAGCTTACGTCTGGCAGATAAAACAGCATCCATCAATCAAACTCAGCAAGGCTGTTATCTGCAAGAGCAATAAGTATCTCTCCATACACTCTCCTCCAATGCCTTCTCAGCCAAACCAGCTAAGCCAAACTATCCTGGAGCTCTCAGGACAAGCCCATATGCCCAGCATCTGGAGAAGGCATGCAGAGAGCACAGTCTGTGCCTTGCCAGGGCCATGGTAGCTGTTGGAGGTTATCTTCTCCAGCAGTCTGATCCGGATCCTAATGCAAACCATCAAAACAAGCAGACGGCAGCCACCTCTGGGTTCCTGCAGGAGCTCCCAAAAATCCTAGGAAAACGTGACAAATGCTGTCTGGAGAAGTGTCTATTCCCACTCTTTCCATAGAAAGGATCCCCAAGTGATGCATATCCTGAGATGACAGATAACATTGACTGTTGGAAACTCTCCTGAATGTTACACTACTGGGATCTTAATATTATCCATACTGTCTTGTATAATATACTTAAATGCATCCAGGAAAAAAAAGGAATACTTAGGGAATCTTGCTACTAAAACCTGTCAGAAAAATCATTAAGAGCAGTAAATTATGATAATGAGAGATAATTTTAAAAATGAAGGCCTGAAAATGTCTGCAATTTCATGTTATAATGGAAAAAGTAACTGAAAATGAAAAATAAGATGTTCATAAACTTAAGTCGCAGAAATGAAAGGCCACATGGAGATTAAATAATAATAGCAATATACAAAGGAAAAAATACATATGCACACAACAATTTTAGGAGTCACACCTCCTATGAACAGGGTTAGCAAGATGCTTAGGCGAAGCAGGCAATTGCCTGCAAAAAGACTCCTGGTGTTGCCCATCCTTCCTTGCCCGTGTCAGCAGGCCAGAGCCAGGGATGCATGGCAGCCCGCAGCCAGTGTAGCTGTCTCATGGCTCCCTGTCCATGGCAGTGAGCCCAGTGAGGCCCCACAGCAGGCTCCATTCTTGTCCTGGCTGTGGGCTGTGCCCACCTCCTCCTGCCCCCTCCAGGAGCTCCCTATCCAGGCCCCACTCCTGCTCCTCACTGGACACGGAAACATTCAATGTTGTCTTCACAGCTGAGGAGTTTGAGCAATTAACCATTGCTATTTCAGAAATAACATTTGTAGTGTCGGTAGGCCAAAATAAACCATGCCTTCCAAACTGATTTACTGTCTTTAATTTTTTCTGGAGGAAAAAGGAAAAGCCATGCCAATAGTGCATTACTCAGTGCTGAAACTGCTAGTCTGGTCACCACAAGTCTTGTGCTCTCCCTGTGGATTTTTTACCTTCTAACTTTGACCCCAGCAGCCTATTTAATCTCTACATTTTAACAAACTTACCTTAAAACAGAAATTAGACATGTCAAAATAAGGGCTCTGCATTGTGGAGATGAAGGCATGGATTAAGTTAGTACAACTACATAAAATTAATTTTTCACTTCAAAATGAAGGGGGCACTAACTTAGACAGCTGACACAAAGGACTACAAATAAATACACACACTTAAAACACCTTGTAAGAGGCAATTCAGACTTGAGTTGAAAAGAAAACGACAGTAAGAAGATCAACATAAAAGGAATTAGGAGAAGTTTGAAGAAGAGGTTTGAAAAAGAAGTGTGATTGGCATGCTGAAGGTGGGCAGATTTTCCAGACACAGAAAACAGCATGGGGAAGACTTCCAGCGCCAAAGGAAACAAGATAAACGGCCTACCAAGCAAAGAAAGGTAAAAATGGGAGCTATGTTTCCAGCAAGATTGATGTCACTGTTGCTCCCACAAAATATGTGCAAGTATTTTGCAACATCTGTTCTCAGAATGTCACATTTCAGCAAGAATGGGTACTGCCCGCATGTGTAAGAACCTAAGTGTACGTATTTGTATTTTGCATGGGCTCCTTGTGTTGGTGCAACTAGAAACTGATGTTTGAAAATTTGGCCCCGAAGAGTTTCACTGGAAGCAGAATGCAGACAGATTTTTATGAATCTCAAAGTGTTTTATTTTTATGACACTATCTTTGCTGAATACAGAAGAAATACCATTACCATGATAAGCTCTGTCATGTTGCGTGCCTAACCAACCAGCATAAGAAGGAGGGAATCTTTATTTTATAGTGCAGTTAATCCCTATATTAGCAGACTGCAATACCTATGGAACTGAGTATCAAAATCTTAATCAAATGTAGTAGCAGGACTACCACTTCTGGAAGCTGCCATTGCATCAAAAGGGACTGCTGGCTGGTCAGAAGGGTGGGACAAGAAACCACATGGGGAATGGAGAAAAGGAGCAGGTAAGCAATGTATTTGCACAAAGAGCTCATGGGTCATAGCTATAGAGAAGCCTGAACAGTATCAGAAAAAATGGACTGAATTGGGATTTTGTTGAGCAGAGCAAGAGATCCTTATTCTCATGAGCACCTACCATGCTCTCTCCATAGGATTTCTGCCTCAGCTGGCTGGGAGGCACTGAGCATGAATTAAAAGCTCCTTGCATTGCTCCTGTTTTGCCTGTTGCAAAAGGTGGTACTGGGACTGAAGATTACAGTAGGAGAAAGTAGAACAAATACTCACCCGAGAAGATACATCTGCCTGTTGTGGGACTGAGTCTCTTTACACCATACAGCTTGTAAGACTTCACCAGTGCAGAGCTCACACAGTACCACCTCTGAACTTGGCAGAGCTGTTCACTGAGCAGCAGCAGCAGCCAAAATAAAACTCAGTGGGCTGCATAAAACACAGACATAGAAGAAAGGTGATAAACAGAATGTCATCTGGAAAAAAAATTATTATAAGTGTCTAAACCTTGCATTCTCTTTGACCTTGATCCCGTACTCTTTGCTGTTGCTCGCAACTACAGTGTGAAAGCAGTGCTCTTCCATCTTATGGTTCTACTATGAAAATAAACCCATTAATATTTTTAAAGCATTCAGGATACTGTCATGCTGAATGACAGCAGAAAACCCTCTGAGAAAATTAATAACTCTGTCTTCAGTGCAGTATCTGAATAGGATGTTGGAATTAAGGGATCTGCTACTCCCTCCCCTGCTAAAAAAAATGATGAAGAAAAACTACTGAATAGCTGCTTGGTGAATGAGCCAATCCCTGTCAATCCCATGGCCTGGATGAGGCACCATCCTGTGAAGTTCATCTGTAGTGGTGTCCTTTAAGCCTGTGCCATAATGCACCTCTGCAGGGCAGCTAAGTTGCACTGGCAGCTCCTCTCTGGCTGCAGTCCCAGCAGGGACTGGCAGGAGTGGGGTGAAGGTCCATGTGCACCCAGCAATGGGTGAACAACTAGGGAAAATAATGTTCCCATTTCCAACTTTTCCATTCTCTAGGTTGACTTCCAATGTAAAGTATCCTTACACTACATGTACAGCCTCAGGTTTACAAGGCAAAACACCAGTGACACAAAACACAAGGGACAAGATAAAGCAATGGAGATAGAAGGGGCTGAGTGGCAACAGGTAACTCACCTGGCCAGTGGGGAACCACCCAGGAGGTAAAGTCAAGGGCAGGAAGCCTGAGGCACAGATGGGGAAGCTCAGAGGGGCACAGGGAAGTGGATCAGAAGTAAAGGCAAGGACAGTCTGGGTGGGCCAGTACTGCAGGGAGGAGATGGCAGAAGAGGTAGCCAACAGAAGCCAAAGGAAACTGCACCTCATGGGAACAAGATATGCAATTCAATCACATTTGAAAAAATAAAAAATAAAAAATTCTCTTAAAAGCCAAAAAGCTGTGACAGGCAGGGAGAGCAAGACCTTTCCTGGACATATTTTTTAAATTACTCCCATTAATGTCTGAACCATAAAACTCTACTGACTGATGCTAAAACCCGGTAAGAGAAGGCTGTGAGGGCTGAAATCCAGGTAAGAAGCAGCTAGCAATCTGGCAGAGGTTGTCACAAAGCTAAATCTTTCCCTGGTACTCCTGGGATCCTTGAGCTTCTCCCCAAAGCAATACTTATTTCCCCTGCCTTGTCCTGCAGGCAGTAGTGCAGGCAGCCCTACCTTGCACTTGGGGCAGGATGCCCAGCCAAGGCTGTCCACAGAAGAAATCAAACACCAGAAATTAGCACCCATCATAAATAAACCACCACAAGCTGAACTGAAAGGAGCTGTGACCCCAAGCCCAAAAGCAGAAAGCCATTGTTGTTTCAAGAGCTAGGGTTTTTTCCTATTGTGAGCATGGTAAAATTTTATATACAGATCTCCCTTTCAAAAATGCCATACCTTCCCAAGCCCTGCACTCTGAGGTGATTGTTGCTATTTGTGAATGACTTGGGAATTAATTAATGTAAAGCAAACTGGCTTATAAATGGTTGGCATTGTGAACAGCCCCAGAATCATGGGGAGTGCAGTTTATGTGGTCAGAGCCACATTCAGTGCAGTATGTCAAGGGAGAAAATTTATTATCACAGTAGGTCCATTTTCCAAAAGTTTGCAAGGGCTGATTCATAATGAAGGGGCACTGTTCACAGCAGAGTCAGCACCTATTTTTTTCTGGGGTGTATTATAAATCCCAGCTAGGAAAAGAAGGTTGGGGAGAGAGTTATTTAGCACTGAGGGCATGAAATCTTAGCATAGATAATATATTTACTAGGGAAAGGAAGATAGAAAAGAAAAACAGAAAAAAAATACCCTTTTAAAGAAAAATTCAAAAGAATACAAATTAGTAAACTTATTTCTAATCTGATGACTAGAGTTAAACTCCCACATTACAGCTAATTAAACTAAATGAGTCTACCAAGCTGACTTAAAACATATAAATATTTTTGGTCACTTGCCTCCCTCAGAAACCATCTTGGATTTAAAAATATCACAGAAAAATAACAAACAGTTTATAATAATTTAATAATTAGAATAATTATTAAATAGCTTAATAATTAGAAGCAGAAGGAATGAAAGGCATATGTACTTTCATATAGAAAGCCAGCTGAGTATTTTTAACTAAAAACAATCCTGAATACCAAGGTAAAATGGGCAGTGACAGTACCCACCAGAAACCTCGCTGATCTCCAAGGGAAGGAGTGAGGTTGTGCCTCAGACCATATCCTGGGTGGAGTGTGAGGGGCTGGGAAGGGGCCAGAGGCCGTGGCCAGGCATGAGGCTGATCTGTGTTTGCTCTGGCAGGGGGACACCAGCAGGCTGATCTGAGCTCTGTGAGAGGCCATTTGGCCCCTCTGAGTGTGTGTCAACACTCCTGAAAGGCCCAGTGAGCACTGATGAAAAAGGCATGGCAGCAGGGCTGGTAGCACACTTGCTGTGCCCGTCTCTAGCACTGATGGCAACGCAGCCTTGGGCCCATTCCCAGTTCCTCTGCCCAGGACATCAGCCTTCCTCCACCCTTCCCTGATTGTCTCTAACCTTCTCCAGCTCACTTCCTAGGTTCTCTTGCATTCTGCTGCCTGCAGCAATTTGACTGCATGTCCTCGGGGCTGGGGGCAGCACAAGGAGCCTCCACAGCTGTGACCAGCTGTGACCAGCCTTACCATCTCTGTTCCTCCACCAAGAGGCTGGGGGAGCTCTCTGTGTTCAACAAACCTGCTGAAGAAAACACAGCTGGTACCCACATTACCCCTTTTTGCAGTCATCCCATTCCCTTCTCCACCCAGTGTTGCATCCTCCCTGCAACAGGGATTCTGTAAGGCTCACGAACATCTGTCATGGGGTTTTACCCTGGGATTATAGTCTTGAGTGATACACGGATCAAACAGCTCTTGATGACTGTGTATGCACAACGGCATTTATAAGAAACATTCTGTGATCTGCCTGACAAATATTGCACCAAGAAAATATCTGTAATTAATTCTCCCAGCTAAACTGCATGGGTTACAATTTTCCCACCTCACTATTGTCGTGCTTTCTTGAAAAGACAGTAAGAAACTATGATGACAGCAATAAAAAATTATGATGCTGCACGTTCTCTTGCCTCTTACAGCAAAAATCCTGAAGCCATTTAATAATCATCCTGTATTTCTACATATCTGGGAAGAAAATGAAAGGTAAAGTGAAAGAAGCCAGAGAAGTCCCATGAGGGAAACTTGAAAATTCATGCTTTTACCAAACCACAAGTGAGGAACCAGATAGTGTAATGTATATAAATGAGAGCAGCAGCTCTATTTCATGCTAGTTAGACCATCAGATGTAGAGACCATCATTGCCAAGAACTCCCATGTAGTTAGTTTTAAAAAGAAATCTCATATATGATGAAGTAATTTTCTGAAAAGATGTTTTTTGAATCACTTGTGTAGTGGGTTTCCATAGAAGCCATCCTGTTCTCAGAGCAGCTTAAGAGTCATGTTAAGATCCTGACACCATTCATGATTGCCAGAAAATTCAGAAATTGAAGATACTGCTCGCTCCCTTGGTCACATCATGTGCTCATACTTGTTTACATTCAAATATTATCTCTCTTTAAAGGAGAACTCTGACAAAAGCTTTCCACCTCTCTCTGATAATGATAAGAAAATAGAGGGGAAAAGGAATAAACACCATAGAGCTGAACAGCATGAAGGGCTTATCTCCTTCTTCAGACACTTTGAATTTTGTGAAATTTCCCTCACGTTTCTAACAGGATTAAATACAGCACTTAAAAGAAGAAAAAAACAAACAAACAAAAAAAAAAAATCCCACACAAAACAAAAAAAAAATCAAAACAAACAAACAAAACCCAAAAAAAGTCCTTGCCATACATATTTGCTGTCTTTGAGCTTCATGACCAACTATAAAACCATACATACCATGTTGATTATTTTTACCAGTGAAAACCATGGGTGACCCTTCTCCTCATCAGTGCAGAAGGGAGGCAAAGGGAAGTGCAATGACAGCCTTCAAAAACCATCAGATCCTGTGCTGCAAAGTCACCTCACACTAGAGAGAGGAACAGAAATTTTAGCTTCAGTCTGCTCCTAAGGAGCAAGTTCAACCAGCTGCTCTCTTATTAAAAAAAAAAGGAAAAAGAAAAAAAGCAAGAAAGAGAGGTTTAACTGGAGTATTATCAGAGCTTTAAAGTATTAAGAGCCTGTTCAGCTGTGCCCTTGCTAACAGGTGCCTCCAGCAGTGAAATGCAATTAATATGGAGAGGATTTCTGGGAACATGGGGATGGATAGGTCAGCCAAATAATCCCACATTAAAATTAGTGGGTTGTTTATAGCAAGTAGCACAAAAATATCAGGATAAAAAAATACAACACTCAGGTAGCACTAGGCTTGCTGAAAGGGTTTATAAAAAAATCATTAATCTTTTCCCACCATAGTGGCACTGACACTTCTGTAAAACCCTGAGAAGGTTCCAACAAAGCCAAAAATGCCCTGCTCCACAGCATTACATGCTAAAAATCACTCTTTTCCTGCCTTATCCCAGCTCTCCATCACCTTCCTGGGCATCCTGGTCTTTACCCTCGCTCATTTTCTTTGATGTAGTTCTCAAGAGAAGAACATCTGATCCCAGTAATCTCAAAAGAGCAACAACAGTGGGAGGCCTATTAAATCTCATTTTCAGCTTGTTCTGAGAAATTGAGAGGAGGGAGAGGACAAACAAGAGAATCCCAAGCATGGCAGTTGCTGTAAATAAGAGAAAACAGAGGGCACATCAAAAAAGAGAAGAGGTTGTTGAAGGATCAGTGGTCCCAAACTGGAGATTATTAAAGGGGAAAGAGAGAGAGAGAGAGAGACCCCAGCTGGTTTTCCACAAGCAGCAAATGTTTGTGGTGAAGGAAGCATGAAATAAAACACGGGGCAAAGTCTGCACTAATACGACATGAGGATTGCAAGTGTGAATGCAAAGAGCCCTTTGAGGGCCATCATTACACATCCTGTGCATTAACACTGAGGTTGGACTAAAGCAGGAATTGGAAACCTGAGGCCTTTCAATTATATTCGGCTCTGGAGGCTCAGAGACACACCTCCATCCCAAGGGCTTGGATACCCTTAGTTCTTAACACAGAAGCTGCAGATTAAACACATTTCCACTTTGGATTCGAACGTGCACAGATACGAGGGAGTACCTTTCACAAACTAGTTTTATTTTAAAATATTTTTTGGGAAATAACCTTGCTGAGCTAACTAGGTGCATGGGAGACAATGCACAAGATTCCTGGGGGTGGAGAGGAGGTTGAAGTAAATTAATCCCTTTATACTGCAGTATTGAATAAACCTATTTACTAAATGTTACAAAGCCATGACATTGCTACCGAATTCAGTAAATTCTGCTCTTGAAGTGATGTTTCAGAGAAAGGGTTTTGTGGATTAGAAAAGACCACACAGATTACTTCTGATCTAGTAAGTCTGGAGCTCGGATGACCTACACATTTGTGGATGAACAGACCTGGAAGGAACATGACTCCATGCGCTGCCTTGGCACAAGCTTGAAAAGCCACACGCCTGGGATCCCATCAGTACTTCCTCTCCTCCCAGGGCTGTGGAGGCAGCTGATGAGGCTCAGCAACTTCTAGTAATTAAAGAAACAGGTGGAATAACATCACACTATCACCCAGGAACTTAGCACACTTCTTTTTCTGTTGCCCTCACAGTCAGATGCTTTTCTTTTATTCCCTCCTGTCCTCCCCCCTGCATCCATCATGAAAAATTAATTTCTCTTTACTGGAGTTCACAGGCAGGAGGTGAAGTTAAAAATAAACAACTTACATGAACTCATTTGTAGCAGGGAAAAAATCCAATAATTTCAGGCCTTAGTGCATCTGAAATTATGTAATCATGTTCACTAGTGGTGTGGAAATATTTTAGCTGGCAAACAGGGGTGCAGAGCAGACATTGAAAGCTTGAAATAGCAAGTGGCAGACACTCAAATAAAATAACCATAGTGAAATGTGTAAGATTAGAAGGGAAAAGGACACAAACCAGCTATGACTTGACCTTGGTTTCAGTTTACTCCAGATGAAATGCCTGAGATACTTATAGCCCTAAGCCTCATCATTTAGTCAGGAATTGCCTGTGATGAAAGCAGTTGGAGGGAAACATTTTTACACACATTTGTCTGCTTTAATTTTCCTCCAGCTGCTGCCTTTCCAAATTTGACCTCCAGACAAAGAGTATTAAGACAGGTGATTTAACTGAAGCTAAACTAAAGATATTCTGGGAGCTAGCACACAAATTTTTATCCAGCTACCTTGGGTGAAGAGACCGCTCTGTGTCAGAGAACCGGGAAGGGAGGTGATCCTTGGCTCAGAAGACACCTTGGACACTCTACATCAGTAAGAAACACCATAAGGATAACCCTGCCTTGCCTGCTGCTCACCACCCACTCCGGTCCCATGCCCACCTCACAGATTTGGGGCCCCCAGGAAGTTCCCAAATGCCAGGATGCAGTGTCACAATCTGTCACGATCTGTTATCTCCATCTCAGGTAGAGCTGCTGAAAAACAAGCTGGTCCTGCACCGCCCCCCCCCCCCTCCCTATTCTCTTCACTTGGTCTGCTTCTCCCCCCCCCCATCATATTCTCCTCATCACAGCTCCTTAGCAACACCCTACTGACACTGTGTCAGGGAGCCCAAGGCATGGAAAACTGACCATATGAGGACAGAATAGGTGACTTGGCCAACACAGCCCCCTAAACAAAGGACACAGCAGGAGAGCTACATAGCGATGGGGGTGGGTGGGGACAGAACCCCCCTCAGATTAGGGCATCTGCACTGTTAACCAGAGCCCTTCATTTTCCATAGGAGATGTCCCCTGTTCACCATGCAGCCATTGTGGTTAGTGCAGAGGCCAGGGCAGGAATATGAACACTGCTTTCATCTGTGTTTTCACCTTCATCTTTTTTGTATAAATAAGCACTGAAACTGAGCCAGAAAACAGATAAATCCCTGATCTAAGAGCAAAGCCTACTCAGACTGAGGGCTGCCAGGCTGGTGATTCCCACTCAAGCGAGCCAACAGTGTTACATACACACACCATGCCATGAACAGCCAAGGAGACACTGGGCAGGAGGCAAGGGTCAGCCTCCATCACTTTCATAAACCCAGCATAATCTCATGTTTCCCTCCCTATTCCTCTTGCCCCTCTGTAGCATCCTCTGCTCTCCAGCAAAACTGTCTCCACACCTCGAGGCATTTGGGTATAAGCGAAGCCGTGCTTGCTGGCAAGCAAACCTTTCCTGTAGAGAGTCCCTTGGCTCTGGCAACGGCACATTTCTGTTTTGCTGAAAGGTACAAGCCGTGCTGTTTATCCAGTGCTTGGTGGGAGCATGTTTGCATTCTTAAGAGCAGTGGTGCAAGTCACTTTCCCTGGGTATTACCATAAAAAGCTAGGTTCCCCCCAATTGCTTTTCTGTGCTTCACAAGATTGCCACTTTGGGTTTTGTACTGGGGCAGCAGGGGTGAGATTAGCTTCCCAAAGAGAATTAAATCCATAAAAGAGGTAGAGGAGAGCCTGCTGATGCTATTCAGGGTCAGTGGGAAGATACACTCTTCTGCAGACAGAGCTTCAGAGCAAGGCCCCCCCTAACCTTTATTATTATTCTTTCACTGCCAGGGAATTTAATTGATCAAAGCAACCCAATTCTTGGCACAAGTGCTTGAAGCTGCAAATCTGTTCAGGCCTTGAGCTTACAGCCAGAAACCCCCCAAAGTTGCTAGCAGGTTTTGCACTCTGCTTCTGCAGGGAGCATGTCTCAGCACTGCAGTAAAGAGTGATAGAAAATACTGAGAAAGAAGGAGAGGAAAGGGCTGATTAGACAAGCTCATAAGGATTTGATCTCAAGTGGGCCTGCAAGGCTCAGAAAGTTTGGACAATTGGGATTTTCTCAGCCCTGCAAAGCGGGAAGCCAGAGATGGCATGGAGCACTGCTGTTTCCTCAACAGCACCTCCTGCCTGGCACCATTTTGTCACATTTGTTCTAGCACATGATGGGATGAATCCCCATCTGGGATCCAAGGTCAGAACCACAAACATGGAGAGGATGGCTGCTTCAGCCCTTCACCTGCTTTGGAGACGCTTCTCATGAACAACTCAAAACCTTGGGAGCAGGCACAAAACAAATAAATTGAGAAGAAAGAATCCCATCTGGAGGGACCCTGAGGACACAGGTCTGTACAGCAGCACTGCCAGGCAGGACAGCAGACCCCAGGCAGTGTAGCCACTGCAAGGGTTTGATGTGGGGCACTGGCCACCAAACAGCACTTGTTGCCAGTGAGGGCAGACGGCAGCAGCAGTCACTGGTAGCTGGGGCACTGCCACCAACCCGCGCTTGTTTCCCTTTCTGTGTCCCCAGCGCCCACAGCCCTGCCAGGACATCCTGACTGGGCTGCTTTGATTGCTGCTTGGCTGTTGCTGGTATCTATAAAAACCACCCAAATTACAGCTCCCCTTAAAACACCAAACTAGTTACTAAAACAGCCTGAGATCAAGAGCATGGACTTGGCACTGACCTAGAAGCAATTGGCAGGGGCAGGCTTTTAAAATTATCTACCTAAATATGGATTTCTAAGAGAGAAACCAGAAATTAAAAGAGTATAAACTGTTGTCATAAATATTTGAGTAAGAAGCAGCCTGGAACAAGAGTCTTTTGGTCTGTTAGCTGTAAAGATGCCTTGTACATTACCAAAACATCCTCTGTCACTCTCTTTCCCTGCTCGTTCATTGCTCCTGTGGCTTTTTCCAGCCTGACTTTATATAGTCTATGGCATCGGAAAGGAGAGCTGCCTGTGTTTTATGCTCTTCCTAATCTGCAAGAAAAACAAATGTAAATTGCACCTCACATTTGCAGCACTGCAAAAGAAAATGTTAGATTTAAGGCTCTGATATGTACAACAGCAGAATCAGAAAGTATAGTCAGAGTGATTGGATACCAGACAAATTATTTTATATTTCTTTTAAGGTCTGCTAGGGAAAGAGAAAGGCTTGAATATGAAATAGCATTTCCCCTTGACTCACTTAGTATTGTTTTGCATTAAAAAGGGAAAAGCCGCATGGTACAAAGCATGCAGCAAGCTGTGTGAGTGGAGCGTGCGTGTTACAGCAACGCACTCAGCATCAGTGCTTATTTATTAAAATTCTGATACGAGGTGAAACTCAATTTGGTTGATGTCAGCAAGCCTCCTAATGAGGCCTCTTTTTATTTTTTTAATACTTTTATTATGAAAGGGCAGCTTTGTGCCTCCTCTAATCAGCTTGACAAAGGACATATAAAAATGCAAAGAGACATAAATATTACTGTAATTACCAGTGAGAAACACCACAGAAAAATGCAGGAAGTAGCTGCAGATCTATCTGCAGATTTAATGGGTGAATATTGTGGGTTACTTGTTCTGCTCTGGAAAGGAGGGACATTTTGTAAACCATAAGCCACTTTGATCAAAATCTAAAACCAGCCCCAAATTTGCAGCTTTTCCCCCAGACTCAGACACATTCAGAAAGTACCTCTGACTAAGCATGATCTACTTTCCTGTTCACTAGTTTTGCAAACACTGATGTGTCCCAGTTTATGAGCTTTCTGCTAGGCCCACACAGGGGCTTTCTCCTGATGTAGCAGATGAGTAAAACTGCCCTTTGGTTCTAAGCCCAGAGCTCAAACTGCCAACTCTACAAAGAGCTTAGAGGTGGCAGCAGCAACATCAAAGGTAGATGCAAGGGAAGGTATCGCTACAAACCTAGGAGTTGTTATGCAAATTAAATGATGCAATGTAAGGGTATGTTAATGCCTGCATTAAGCCTCTGAACATGCCCAGTGTGAACCTTTTCCAGAAGCCTAAGCAGATTCATTCTCAGCTGGAGGCTTGTATAATTAATAAAGGCACCGTGCCTTCTCTCCTGACCCAAGTGGCTAGGTACCAAACCATTTATAGCTTTATAGGTTAACACCAACATCCAAAAAATGTATTGGCAGCTTGTGCAGATCCTGGCACATTAGTGTGATGTGTTCCCAGCATGAAACACTACTTAATAAGCGGGTCACTGCATTCTGCATTAGCTTCAGTTTCTGAGTGGGTTCAACGTATAGCCCCATGTAGAGCGTATTATGGCAACGACATCTCAAAGGGACAAAGGCATGGATAACTGCAGCAAAGTCCATTTGAAAAAAGAAAAAGTAACCCTGTTCTCACTGGGGATACAGGCATTTTGAAAAGGGCACTGCCACTGTTCAGGCATTCTGGAGCATTCTTCAATCTAACACACTGAAGAATTTCACATGTGTTAAGAGTGAAAGGTGGTTGCTCCTTCATGCAGCAGAACTCATATGGATTCAACCCACTCCTGCCACAGCTCCACCAGCAACAGCCCCAGTTTCACCCACATGAATGAGCAGCCCTGCCCATCCTCAGTGCCAGTCCCAGAATAAGCTAGCCCATGGGCTGCTTCTGCACTGGAATAAAGGATTTGTAAGAGTAGGGAAGTGATTTATGACCCTACGAGCCCTTCTTCCAACTGGAGATTGTTTGCTTGACAAGCAAAACTTTGTCTTGCATGAGTGCCCACAGCTGAGTGCAGAGTCAGCCCATTAGTTTTTTGTGAAGATGATCCAGTAGGAACCAAGCTGACTTTGCAGTGTGATGCATCAGAAAGCTCAAAGAATTAATTGCTCAGCTAATTCTGTGCAGAAACCACTGCAGAATATGTACAACATTAAATGCTCATATTTATGCAGTAACACTTTGGCAAATGGAAATGGTACCTACCAGCACAGCCCAATGTGCTCGAGTTCCCTGGGCCAGATGAAGTCATCCAGTAAAGAAATGATCTATTGCACATGTAGTGCATTAGAGCTCTTCATTAACAGAGGGACTAATCAATTTATGGAACTCATGAATCAGTAAAGCTATTGCTTATAATGATTATTGGCAAATTAACATATCACAGTGTACTGACCCCGATTCATCTCCAGTGTACACCGACCCATCCACAGCCAGTGAGGGGCCCAGCGCTGTTCCCTGCCTTTCCACTGCACTCAGCCTGGCAGGGTCCACTCAGCTCAGGGGATGAAAACCACAGCAGTCAGCCTTCAAGGTTTCCACTTTGGTAACCATACATGTGTACTGATGGTACAGATGACAGTGAAGTAAAAAAAATGTTAAATGTATGGAAGAGTACAAGCCCCTGGGCATGAGTTCAAAATCCTCTCAAGGGTCACATATCAGAAGACCCAGTGGTGGGGTTCAACTCATGAGAGAGAAAGAGGTCCCCTGCCAAATTCTGATGCTGGTCTCATCACCCACTTAATGTTTGCTCCTGTTTTGAAGGTAACATAATCCAACACATTAATTTGGATTCAGATTTCACCCAATAGGGATCCTAGTGAGGAAGATCTGTTTACACAAAAATTGTAGGGCCAGGGTGCCCACACCCTAATACTCCAGCAGCCCTATAGACAAAATCAACCAGAGTGAGACACATGGAAAACCTCAATGTAATATGAAAGAAAAAGAGAAGGAAAGAGGGAAAGAAAGGGAGAAATGACATTATTCAACCTACACTCAGTCACAAGGCTCAGTAGGCCACACGTATGAAATGATCCTTTATTAAAGATCCTGTGGCTTTAAACCAGAGGAGACATGGGCTTTGAAATCCTACAGACAGACGATCATTCCCTATTTAATTCTACTAGGCTTTTTCACAGAAGCTTTTTACAGTCTAAACTGACATTCTTCTCTCTATTCATTACCACATTCCTGGCCTAAAAACTGTATGACAAGGGAAAGGAAGTGGAAAATTAGGTTACAGTGCAAACAAACATACTGAAAACATTGCACATTTGAAAATAAATTAAGTTTAACTATACTTCCCAAAGGTTAACTTCATAGGTTTCATTATTAGAAAATATCAAAACATTGTTCATTTACTGCAGGGCTCTTCTGCCTGCTGCTTTGTTTCTGGGTCATGCAAGTGTCATGAAGGGTCAGCTCCACATTACTTACAAGCCACGCTTGCTTAACAAAGTAATCCACAATCTTTCCAACACTCATCCACTATTAAGCACTCGTGCTTAGGGTATCATGGACATGAACAGAGCATTCATAAGTTCACCAAAAGAAGGAAGCTCCTACCACCTGAATCACTGGCTTTCTGAACATACTGGCAAAGGGCAGGACACTCTAGTCTGCCTTAAATCAACATTTCCTTGCTGAAGCCAGAAGAAGCATGCTGCTCTAGGCCACTGAACAGCCCATCTTTGACATTGGTCATATTGCTCTTTGCTGAATTAAGGTTTAATCCGAGGTTATAATTGTCTTTGGTAATTCATTGTAGTTTACTTTTGTTCTCAAAACAACAGCCTCACCAATACAAAGAACAAGCAAAACTGCACATTATTTCAGGGCTCTGTACATTCTTCTGACCTACAACAGTGAGTTTGGGGTTCTGGCTATGCCTGGAAGCACCCTCAAGCTCTGCATTGATGCCACAGCACTGTGCAGCTGTAGCCATTCTCCCTTGCTCTGCTTCAGTTTTCATGGGAAAGGAGTACAGGAGTCAGCAACACATGCACGATTCAGCCAGGTCCGCACTCAGGAAGGTCAGGAGATGACAAACATATCTCCACAGCCATTTTAGAATCTTTGTGTCTCCACTTCCTACATGTTAAATTTACACACAAACACTTGAGACTATGTGTGCCTTACTGTGGTGAGGGGAAAGCTCATGTTAGCAGTCTGGTTTGAGGCAATGCATCAGACAAGATGACATAATTGGAAAAAAAAGCTCAGTGTTTAGAACTATGCTGGATCTTAATGGGTTTCATCTTTGTGTGCGAGTTAATTGTCAGTCCCCTGTCCTGCTGCCATCACTCCACAGCTTCCTCTTGCTGAAAGCTGTCCAGTCTCTTGACTAGCACGACAAACATGCATGTCTTAATCATCACCATCTTAAATGGACTCTCCAGAGTAAATGATAGAAGCACAGCTGCAATATTTACTTTTCTACAATGAAAGTCCCCTAGGGAAAAAAAAGAGGTGGGGATGGGGAAAGGACACTTTCTTTCTTCTAAGCACTCAGTTTAATTACATTCCTAATGGTGAATTTGTGATATCTTATCTAGTGCACAATGAATACTCCATGTGACTCACCAGATTTGATATGACATTAAAAAGAAAGAGTGGCTCACAGTTCAGCAAAGCTGGAGAACTGGATGGCCAAGTTTTTGTTCTGTCAAGCACCACCATTTCATCACCTTGAGGGCATTATTAAACTTGCCAACCCTTTAGCTCCTCTTATTGGTAAGACATTTCCTGGAGAACAGGAAAGGAGGAGGGGAAGAGGCACTAAAACATACTTTCTAAAGACTTGAAGACATTTGTCCATTTTATGACTCTTATTTGTTCTTGCTCTCTCTGTTCTTCCCATTGTGTTTCTCCCCATTTAGATCTTGTTAACATCACTCCTTTGTTATCATCCTAAATTAGCTGTAATGAAGTCCTTTGAGCTACATGTGCACGCCTTATTTCTTCAGTTTTTGCTTTTTTGAACTGTCCCTATTCACTTTCCCTCACACTAGGGTCTCCCTTCTGCCAATCCACAACATGCTGTCTAATCTGCTTTTCATTTGCTTTTTTTCACCTTTGGTTACTGACTGGCCAATAGTGTACTTTACAAAATAAATTACTTTATAGCAAACTCTCACTGAAAAGTGACAGGAACATTCATGGATAAAGCAGAGCATCTGCAGCAGGAGCCATCTGAAATTTCAGCACCCCAAAACACAAGGACAAAGAGGGATATCAAAAGGAGATAGCACGAAAAATCCCTGAAGGGGCACTTGTAATTTCTGGCACGTGTAAACAAGTCTAAGGGATGTTTATAAGCATAAAGTCGCTGGACTGCAGATCATGTAGCTGTACCACAGCAGCCTGTCTGGCCACCTGACCATCTC
The DNA here is from genome assembly GCF_030490865.1 of Poecile atricapillus. NCBI lineage: Eukaryota > Metazoa > Chordata > Aves > Passeriformes > Paridae > Poecile > Poecile atricapillus. The sequence goes on from NC_081250.1 coordinate 62,605,863, forward strand.
CCAACTAGACTGGAAGCTGTTTTTATGTAGCATCTTTCGTAATCATGGTATTTCACAGCACTTTACAGAATAATGAGTTGGCATACTACAGCTATTATGCACTTAGCAGTAGTGCACAGGCAACCTTGCACATCTAGAATCAATTTTATTGAAAAGCTGATGGGCAGGGCAGACAGGTTATTCTCTGCCTTTTTGTTATGAGAAGTGACATGGATCTTGAGTTTGCCTCTTGCAAGGCAGTATAAAAACAGGCCTTTTATATATATATGTTGGGGGGGGGGGGGTTCAAAAGAAAAAAAGAAAAGGTATGTTTTTACTGAGTGATAGCTTGCTTAAAGTGGGTTACAAGGACTCTGTATCCCAAGAACTGCCTCCTAGTCCCTATTAGGATGATAGGAATATTTTCATGATTAGCTACTCTGTCAAACAACATGATTTTCATCATCCTGGATGTACTTGAGAATTTTCTTCGAAAAGACACAAAGACAAAAAGTGGAATGATTCAAGTGGAAGGTGGAGATGGCACAGCCCCTGAATGGCAAGTCCCAGAGGCAACAGCAGTTCCCTGCACAGTCTATGATTTGTCTCACCCTATTAGCCACCTTGATGAATATTTACATATTATTCTTTTATGCATGAATGCACAATTGCAGCCCCAGGTAATGGCTCATTGTGTGGTATATGCTATGAGCTTGTGACACTGGTCTCATCCTCCCTTCTCCACTCTATGCTCAGTGTAGGAGTAAAGCATAGCACCATGCAGGATCCCTTTGGAAAGTGGCTTAGTGGTAAATCCCACTCTTTTTCCCTTCCTCTGCAAAGTACCTGACACAATGTCTTTGAGGATGGGCACAAATTCTTCTTCTGGAATTGGTCTCACCCTCACACATCTCCAGTGTCTAAGAAATTAGATGAATCACCAGCACCTACACCTTTCTGGCCACTGTCCTCTCTTGGTAAAACTGTGCAGGACCCAACCAGCTGAAACATTTGTTTTGGTTGAAAGTTAACTCACAAAAAAACAAAGGAAAACAGAAACCACAACTTTCAGCATAGGCTCACAGTAGGACCCAGAACCTTATTTTTTTAACTGAAGCTCTTGAACGTGTTTTTTCTTGCTTAAATAAAAGAAGAGATCAGTACTAGCAGCATGCTACTTTTGAATTTCTTTTTATTTTTTCCCCAAATGTAGGCTGTATTTAGAATTTTTCTTATCACACCGTTCCACAGTGGCTTTGTAATTCTCCTTAGTGTTTCCCAGGAGAGTCATAAATACCTTGCAAGACCCCAGCAATGTTTGTAACAGTGATTACTGGGAGGGGACCACAACTGCTAACATTAGATATCCTTTAATGTAGAAACAATAGACACAAGAAAGGCAACATGGCCCAGCAAAAGGGAGTTTGAGAGAGTTACTCCTGTGTCTGTCCCTCTTCCTCTTGCACTTTGTTTAGCTCATCCATTTAAATGTTGACCTCAGCAGAGCAGTTGTCCTCTGTGTCTATGGAGACAGAGGATGGAGCATGTGGGGGTCCTTCTACAGAACATCAGAAGCCTTTAGCCTGGTACAGTTATGCAGCAAGATTGATGACAAATTTCTAGCCACACTGATAGTCCACTTTTAAAGGATGTGTGCTTCTTCCCGGCTATCCTGGATTTAATGTAAAAAAGGTAACTCTAGCTTACATGTTTACAATGAAACTTTCAAAACAAATACAGCAAAGAAAGATGTTGTGACAAGTTACCTGCAAATCTGGAAGATAATAGCTCTCAGAGGTCAAACTAGTCTGTTTACCTAAAAGAAGCATTAACTCCTACATCTGATAAGAATATCAATGTCACTATTCAATATGCGATGTATTCTCTTTGCAGAAATACAAAGACAATCCGTTTACCCATTAGTGCAGGGTGTCACATCAATTACTGGGATAGATGCATCAGGGAAACTCAATTGCTCTCATAGATTTTTTTCCAAGTGTTAGAGTTGTGTTTCTCTTAACCCCAAAGGGAGGAAGAGCATCCTTTTCTCATTATTTAAAATCTCCTATGCTGCACAAATTCAAAATCACAGCCAACTTTCACAACTCCATGTGTGCAAAATCCCTCAGTAGTGCCAAATATGCCCTTAAGGGAGCAGCAATCCTTGATGCTTAGTTTCAACACTGCAGGTGTTAAGTCTTTCCATCACCCACCATGGACAGACATTTTCATACAGGTGACAGAGCAGCACCCTCAAAGTATTTGCTGTTCCCAGAGGTCTGCAGTCAATGCAAAAGCTGATCCCTGTTCAGGTCAGGGAGTTTCTCTGTTCATGCGTGGAACTACTAGCCCAAGTGAGAGGTGGATACATAGAACAGTAAAACCATTTGGAGGGGCTGTATTAGGTGTTTTTAATCCTGTTAGCCCTGCTTTATGGTTTGGGAGCTATACTGAAACACCCCAAGGACTTTGACCAAGCCTGCACTCCCTTACTGCCTCTTATGCAGTGTCCTGGATCCATTAAAAACCATTCTTTATTAGCCTCTGGAGTCACAGATGATGGAATGCTGCAAGCAAGGCTAACACTGCTTTTCCAGGATTGGCAGATGTCAGAAACACTTGAAATCTGGTGAGAAACTTCCATCTCATGGCATTTCTTCAAACCTGGGAGCTCTACATAACTTGTTCAACTTCTTCAAGCACAGCTCAGCTTTCAGGCCCTGACCTTGTTTTGGAAAAAGGTACCACAAAGGCAAATATGAGATGTAGAATTTGAGAAGCAGCCAAAATTTTTCAGAGTACGGAAATACTTCCCTCATTCTGAGTTTGCAGCCCAGGCCCGTGTTTTTCTCTGTTTAATACAGTTAATAGCAGTAAATAAGGGAGGTCATATTTTACAGAAATACTGCAAAAGGACAGAAGGCAAGCTGGACTTGTCAATCTTTTCCATCCTATGAGGACCACACTCTGGAGAGCTTATTCATATTTCAAAGTACAAGCTGTGATTCCTGAGCTGATTTCAGTCTGTATCATTTCGGTCCCAAGAGTGTTGGCACACTTAACAAAAACACTCCCAGCAGCAAAGCAGCTCTGTTGCTAACACAGCACGGTGTGTATGCGAGGCATGCACATGCACGTTAGTCACAGTGTTACACTGCACCCTGGGCCCTTGCGTGCTTTGCCGGTACCGGGCGCACGCCTTTAAATTTTTGACGCTACTAAAGTGATCTGAAAGATGTGGTTTTAGCTTGCTTGTGAGCGCCTCTGCTTGAGGAACAGCTCCTGCTAGGTTCCCCACCCCACACACCCCCAAGCCTTCTTTTTGAGGATCGGGAGGGGTGGAAAGCACATCAGAGACACTGGAATGATATCATGCCTCTCATCCCACAGTCCAGTGACTCAAGCAATCTCCCAGGAGGCGGGACACCCACCTCCAGTTCCCTCCTCTGCCTCAGAGCCTGGACCACCTTAGATGATCCCATCCCAGAGAACTCAGTAAGGCAGTGGGCATTTGAGGATGCAGATTTGGTGTGAACCACTCAAATTAGTCCCTGTGCTTTAGCAGGGCAGCTGAACAGGGAACAACCATATAAGGTTCTGCACAGCCCTGGTACTTGTACGTCACCTCGTCAAACACGTTCTCTTAACTCTGAACTTAATTTTACCACCCGTTTATTAATTACTGACTTCCTAATCAAGAGCCAGCAAACAAGGCATTAAATAAACTGAGCAGCAGTACTAAGGCATTTGATAAACTAGAAATAACACATCAAAGGCTACAGTCTCATGGTAATACAAGTTCTAGTTAAAGGCCTCCCCATGCATATATGCCTTGATCTGTTAAGGTTATTAAAATGGTAAGCACAGCTGTATTTTTATTAAAATAATTAGCTCCTTCAGTCTGTTTTGAGTGATGGTCCTCATTTTAGATTCAATTTAAGCTCCATCCTATCCAAAGCAGCATATGATTGCAAATTATCTCTATCACAAATGAAAGTTACAGTGGTATTTAAAACCTAATTATTAACTCAATATTGTAATGGCTTGAGCCTGTAAGGCACAGGGTTCCTGAAGGCCCCTGTAATTCACAGGCATCAAGGTGTCATACAGCCGCCTACAAAAATCCACAACCGTGTCCCATTGCAGAAATGTTCCCAGAAAGACCCTGTTTGAAAGCATTTGATGCTTCCTATAGACAGCAGGCAGCCATCAAGCACAAGTTTGTGAACTTGTTTGCAGCAGGGTTAGTTTAAGTAATAATAATATTTATATTCTAAAGAGCACTGTTTAAATACACCTCCCACACAATGAGATTTACTATTTTTAGATGGAAGATGTCTGCACATCAGAAAAGTAGCAAAGATCAGAGCAGGGAGGTTGAAGCCAAACCTCCGGATTTATGATTTTACTGGGGCTCAAGAAGGCTATGTTTGATTATTGTTATTTTTTAGCCACTTCTATTTCTTAATCATCTTTTACACAGAAGTCAGTAGAAATACTGAAACTCCAAGAGAACTTCATGACGTCTGCCACAAGCACTCACTACTGTTGGGCCTGGACTAAATTCCCTAAATACCACATACTGAAAATTAGCCCATCCGTAATATACATAAAACTCCTTGCCTGATGGAAAGGGACCAAATTTAAGTTCCTCCCCTGACACAGTGCCTGAAGGGCAATGCTGCAGCTTGCTCCACCAGCATGAGTGTGGTGCTACCCTTGGCTCATCACTCAGCCCCAAGCTGGGCTAGCTGAGCCTGGGGCATCACTACCTGGAAGCAGCCCCTGGCCTTCTCCAGCTCTGTCGTCCTATCTTTGGTGCAGACATGCCCTATTCTCCCAGGTCAGTACTGCAGGCATGGCCTTGCACAGCAGCAGGAGGCTGTGGTGCTTCACGTCAGATGGAAGAGCACAGCTGTGAGCTTTCCATGCAGGAGAGCTTGTGCCACTGCCCTGCACAGGCACTGGTCAGAGGTACCTTCCCACCCCAGACCCCATCCTTCCTCTACTGGGAAATGCTATTTCCCACTGGTAGCACCATGCCTTGCTTAGTGCAAGCTGCCTCCCAGCCTACAGGAACTGGGCTTCATGCTGGGGGGAAGAAAAAGAACACTGTGGAAGTCATACTAAGCCCATTTTCTGAATCTGGGACAAGTCATTAATTATTTTATGATTATAATGCCTGAGAGTTAAAGATGACCAAAAAGCCTTCTGAAATCAGAGGGTTTTATCACAGCAGCAAAATGGAGGGGTATTTAGGATGTAATTGCAGTTAGATGTTCTTTGCTGTTCTTCCTGATAGGAGTTTTTTCCTAGCTTGTAGGTCACTGACCTTCCCTCATTCTTTGCAGGGACATATGGCCATCACTCTCATATCTGCAATAAAACTCTGCACACAGGGCCTTAAACAAAAACAAACTTTTCACCTTGAGCACAGCAAGTAATCACTGCTGTCTGAGCACTTTTCACAATTGGCAATTTTTGCACTTTGGCAATTTTACTCTCAGAGTCCAGAAGAAAGTCATATTTTGGCCTGGATAATATATTGAGAAAGGTAAGATGATTATAAAAATTGCTGTAATGGAAAAAGTGGCAGGTAATGGCATCAAAATGAAGGCACAAATTTCCTGCTTGTAGGACTTAAATAAAGAAAGGAAAATAGGCTTTGCAATGAATACAAGCAATGAGAGAGACAAAGGCACAAGAAAAGTTCTCTTAAAAAATCTGAACTGGACTTCCAGAATTTTTGAGATATTGTTTATATTTACATGCTCATCTAAATTCACCTCAAAAGTGCTCTTTACTGTAAGCAGCCTGCCAAGAAATAATAAAAAGAATATATATACTTCTCTCTATTTACTCTTTTCTGCCAGTATTTCACATAAACAGACCATAGGAGGGGGGATGGGGGGAAACACATGCACAAATAAAGCGCTTCAATACTGAGCAATCCTTTAAGGTTTTTGGCTTCAAGATTTTCTTGTGGCTGCCAAAAAAAAAAAAAAAAAAGGCAAAATGTTTTCACTCAAGCAGTACTTAAGTCCTATTTAAACTCCAGTGACCAACTGCCAGTAAAGGCTCTGTGCTAACACCAAAAGATAGAAGACACACAGAGACTATTTTTACCCCACTAATCAGCGGTTTTACCCCACTGGTTAGTGTTTCCTCTCATCTGCTTATTTCCCACAGTTTCCTATGCACCAAGAGAGAGAGGTTATATTGCTCCTTCACACACTGTGCTCAACTTTTACAGATTTCTGCACCCATGAAAACATGCACTGGCGTGCAACTGCATCCCTCTTAGTTATCCCAAGTGAGCCTGCACTGGAACTGATTTATTCCAGCCCCTTTTATATCATTTCCCTGCAGACAGGCTGCACACAGCCGTGCTGAGAGCTGCCATTTTCCTTTGCACAACAGGTCATCAAAACAGCTTCTCAGCTTGTCAGTGGGCACCACACATGTATCATATGCAATGGGCTGGACCTGTCAAGAGAGGGAAAATGCTGAAAAGATCAGCTTTCCTTCTATAATACAGCCCTGTCATATAAAACTATTGCTGTGATTATCCTAGAGACTAGGGACCACGACACGTGGGATTTTCCTCTGTATTTTACCACTTGGATCTTCTTGTGGTTATTCTTTCCATATCTCAACAAATGTAAATCCTCAGGAATGAAAAATACTAAGGGACTCATCCCTCTTGAGTTCATGAATGTTTCAGAAATATAACAACAACCCTGGTGTACAACTTCATAATAAAAAAAACGCTTTCCTTTTGAAGGTTTCTGCATAGAACATGTTAGCAGAAGTACGTTGAGGTAGACAGGAAACATCGCTTCTGTGATGTGAGACTTCAAAACAGAGAAATATATTCTATTTTTTGAAGTCCTGCTTTGTGTGTGTGTGTTTCCTCCCTCCTCCCCACTAAGCTGTTGCAGTTCAGTGCTGTCAGCTTTGTTTCATTCATGGGTCCTGGCCCAGCTCTAGAGAACAGGGCTCTTTCTGATAATGCTGGATACTTTTTAAGGAGATGTTAAAAGAGCTCTATCAGGAACACAGTGGTCTAAAAGCGTGCCAAAACTCTGACTGACTTTATAAGCTCTATTAGTGGTCAGCCTCACTAGCAGAGTTTGTAAGCATTGCCAAACTGCTCTGGCTGCAGTTTGACATGCCGTGCTGGCTGCAGCTGGTGCAGGCTAAAAATTGAGTCATGATTACCCCCCTTCCCCCAGGTTCTCCCCAAGCTTGTCACTACCTTTCTATCAAAATTTACCCTGCCTCATATCTGACAGTGTGGCTTCACAGGCAATCACCCTCTTGGCCAGCTGTGCTCATACAGGCCAGGCTGAGAAATACCATGGTTAGAAATGTGTCAGCTAACCAAGGTCTTATGGCCAGGAGTGGGGCAAGGGCAGTTACTAAGCTGGCAGGCTGATGAGGCTGCAATCTGGAGCAAGCTGGGGAATCAGGTAAGGTTTGGGGACAGCAAGGAACTCATCATGTCCTGTTTCAGGAAGACCTGAAAGGAGAGGGCTCTCCCCTTGGAGTTTTCCAGCAGCTCCATCCAACAGAACAAGTCTTTGACCTCTGCAAGGGACCCTGCTCTGCTGTTTCCAGCACAATGGCCAAAAGTACACAGCCAAAAAGCTTCACACACAAAGGCAAAATCTCTTGTTATGTCCAGGCAATTTTGGACACCAGAAAGCTTACATAAATTTCTATTAATAGCAGTAACAGATTATGTAAAAGGAATAAAAAGCAGCTAATACTAAACTTGGTGCATGGGTCAGTCTGTAGACAAAACATGTTGCTTGCTTGGTGGTAACAGTTCTAGCATAAGCACAAGATATTTAAAGAATAAACCTTAACTATCAGTGCATTTGGGTGGGATTTTTTTTTCCTTTTCCCCCTCTAAACATACAGAGCTTCTACACAAATTTTTGCCCTGCTGCTTCCCAAGAAATACAGCTTGAGAGAGAAGGAGAAGCTGTGTATCACCCCACTGGCATGGCCCCAGGCAGCACATCGGTCCTGGGGCACACAGTGCAGACCCCACATCTCTATTTTGACTACAGTATGCACTAGAGTGACCAAAGTTGTCCAAAGGCCTCAAGGATATGTTTCTGCCACTGAGAGATCCCTTCCATCCCCTTCTCCCTGAATGGATAGCTTTACAGAATTGGCTCTCAGTCTTAATTGTGACAATGTTTTGATTGCAAAAATATTGCCTAGACTGGCCATCTATCTCAACTGTTGGATCCTTAACAAGAAAAAAACCAAAAAAAAACCCAACCACAACAAAAAAAAACAAACAAAAACCAAACCCAAGCAATCATAAAACACAAGGAAAACCCTACATTTAATGGAAGTTTTCTCCAAGACATCTTCCACTGCCTTCCTCAATGCTGAAAAATTGAAACAGAATAAAAATCCAGCAATCTCTTGCCACTATGGCTCCCCAGAGGGGCTGATGCCTGCCATTGTCAGCAAAAGGCAAAGATATTATACAGTGAATAAAGATGATTGCTGCATGGAGAAACTCTTCCCCTGAAAGACCCCCCTGGGATGTCACCTGGCAGTGAGGCAAAACCTGCTTCTATAGGACTCTTCTCAGTGTAGAGCAGCAACAGGAGGTATCACTGGGACTGACATGCCCCAAGGGCTCAGCACCCTACCAGCCAACTCACTCCTCCAGGTTCAGCAGCCCCGCTGCTGGGCCAGTTTTGAGTGGACCACCTCTCCCTGGCAGGGAGATCATCCAGCCATTAGCCCTCCCAGTTCTTCACCAACAGAACAAGGACAACACCTTCCTGGCACACAGGAGAAAGGCATGTGATTTAAGGAGATGAAACCATGGCAGTGCTGAGCCCTGTGGTGCCAGAAACCCCACAGATTTGTGGTTCTGGTGCTAGTGATGGTGCCCAAAGTTGGTATGGCATGTATCAGCACACATCAAGTTGTGTCTGGGACGCACTCAGAAACCAAATGTCTGTGAGCTGTGAACTGCTGTCCTCATCTCAAGATGATTCACTCAGATGCTAGAACTTAAAATGTCACTATTGTTAAGTCACAGCAGAACACACAAGAAAGACTGGGAAGGGATGGATTAAGAAAGTCTGCATGATTAGCATGAGTCACAGCTCATTTTAGCACCACCGGCAAATAAGCCACGCACCCAGCACTTCATTGCCTTTCAGGAATCTGAACCCCAAGGCAGATGGCCTAAACTCATCCACAAAGGGCCTAGGCTTCAATACAAAACCAAAGGAGCCAAGCAGAGCTCATGAGTGTATTCCAAACCCACAGAAGGAGAACTCAAAGTGCCTGAAAACACTTGCACAAGACAGTTTATCTTAAGAAACGCAATTTTCCAGCTGTAGCCATCTTCATGGAGCCTTTGTTCACAAAAGCCTTCATTTCTGCTCCCCTCCAAGTCGGATACTTTTTACAGCCCTGTTTTTGTTGAGCTGATTTCTAACTGGACCGTTCCCAGTGCAGTTACTGCAGTGTACACCCAACTCGAGTCTTCCTTGAACCAAATTTGCATCTTACATCAAAAAAAGAAGGTACAAGCTCAATACCCTCAATACTGGATGGAAGCTGAGTTTGCTAAGCTGACAGTATGCCAAGCATGCATGGTTTTTCTGGGGAGAAGGCAACACAATGCCTGTTACTTTTTGTTGAGTGTGGGTGAAAATGCAGGGTGGAATCTCTATCAAGTACAATAGAAACTGAGATTTTGTGGCAATGAACAAGGAAGTTATTGCTGTAGGCCAGAGAGCAAAAAATTCATACCAGGCAATGGATGCAGAGCAGAGCAAAGTGCATGGTTTGGAGAACGTGAACAGAATAAAATAATTTATGTTAACTGCAGGGCATATCTTAGAGATGGGAGCACGTGGACAGGAAAAGTTCTTCATTCTTTTTCAATTCTAGGACTACTGCAAGAACAATACAATTTTGCTTAACACCACAGCTATATTACTAGAGGGACTGAGAACTTGGAAATCTTAGAAGCACCACAGCCATTCTCACATTCTGAAAGAGTTACCATGACCATAGGAGACTGTCAGTAAACAAATTTGGGATGGTATCACTAGGCATGTCAAGGATGGAAGAAAATGAGGCAGGAGATGAATGCATTTATCTCTGATTATGTATCTAAGTTATCAAGGCTTCCAAAGTAAAAAGAGCCAGCTTTTCAACATCCTCACTATCTCTTTGTTCAGAAAAAGTCACAGCACTGTTGTTGGAAGTGCGGTGGCCTTTGGTTACCTTTTATTTTAATTCCATCTTCACAGCTAGAACATCTAGTCCATTCCACCTGCCCTGAAATGGTGTGCAGCATTCCTGAAATGCAGCATAATGATGGGACTGAGTCTGCAGGTCTGTGGAGACCTGAATCTGTCCAAGACAAGTTTATGGCAGGCTGGCGCTCATCCCACTCACACATTTGCCCTTTATCCTTCACTAGAGCTGGGGTTATCCACTTCAGTGCCAACCTGGCTTGCCACTCACAGCAGCAAACCCTGCTTCCTGAAGCAGCCCACTCTGCAACTAGAGGTGAAACAGTGTGGGTGTTAAAATAGGAGTTAGCTTCTATTAGGTCAGTACTTCAGTTGTGGATCCAGAAGGAGGTGGTCCTGGAGTCAACACTGTAACTCTAAAAAGATACTTCCTAATGAAAAATAAATCTCATATAATAAACTAATAAATAAATCACACATGCATAGAATCACTGGGTTGGAAGAGACCTTCAAGATTGAGTCCAATCCAGCCTTAACACCTCAACTAAACCAAATGGCACATCCAGTCTTTTTTTAAACACAAATCAAAGCATCCACTCAGAAATGGATTCCCCCAAAGTCTTTCCCCATCACTGAAGCATGATGTTGCATATTGCCTCTGCTTTTTGATATGCTGGGAAGAAAGAAAATAGAGAACATTTTTAATATGTTTCCTGTAGAAAGTCATATAAGCACTGTTGGTATCTCTTGCAGATGTGCAAGTTATGTTTGGATACAGATTCCAGTGCCTCACAGCTTTCAGTCATACACACACTGACAAAGCCAGAGTCAAAATAGCTTGTTTTAGTTTCCCACAGCTCCAATGTCATTCACCCTAACACAGATGATCAGCATTTCTCTGATTCCCAGGCATCAGCAACACTCACAGAGCTGAACACTCTATGTGACAACACAACTTGAGAAGATGGGATTTCCCAAAATCCTGCATGAAGCTTGGGGGCTGCGCAGTCTCCATGTGTACCTGTCATCAATTCCTTTATCTTTAGGACAGCATAAATGATCACCAAAAAGTTGCTGTTATCACTCTCTGCGAAGGGCTGTCTTTTTTTCTGCTATGCAGAGTATCAACATGAGAGCAGGTGCAGACCAATGTCCCTTGTAAAGAAGATACCACCATCCCCCAGCATCTCTAAAGTTTGTGCACACAATAAGGAGCTGCTGTGCATTGGTAGGGGGTGGGGAAAGGCAGAAGGACATTTATTCCATGTTGTTAAGTCCTATAAAGGCATTGGTTAGGTTTATCAGCAATGGATGGATTTGGGGTAAGGATCATCAGGATAGGAGGATTTAGAGAGTCCCTTATTTCCAGTGTCCTTCCCCCTTTTTATGGTGTCCTTTTCTTTTTTTTTCCACAAGTAAATTAAAAATATTTCTGCAGTATTGCTGACCTCTTTCACACAGGGCATCAAATCTCCAAAGAATCCCTTAAAGCCCAGTCCTTTCCCAGTGCTGTATCCTATTAGTGCACTGACCCTTTGTGCATCCAGCAGAGTTGCTAACCAAAAACGCCTTTGGAATCTGAAAGCTGTGGCACAAAGGCAGCCCTTAGGTTTGAATAGGGCAGAGTGGAGGATTTATTCCTCCTTGGAGTGAGCTCTTCATGGCATGGGGGTTACAGCAGAGCAGGCAAGGAGAGAGTGAGGGCTCTTCAGCAGACATAATTCTCTTATTAAAAAGGAAACAAATTGGAGTCCATGCCAAGGATTTCCTAAAACAGAGTTCTTACCAGCTGACTTTAGTTGAATAAGCAGCCTCAGATGTAGCCAACTTTCCAAGCCTAGATCACCATGGGGGAAAAAGTCTGTTTAAGAAAAAAAATCTGGGTTTGAATATGGATCAGAGGAACAGCAATCCAGTTGTGCCACAGAAGGGCATCCCATTCAGAATTCAGGAAAGAGAATATTTGAAAAACAAATCATCTTTCAGGTATCAGAGCTACTGTTTTCTGAAACAGTTCCTGAACTTAAAAATGGGAGAAAAGCGCCTAGGAGCTCTATCAAGCTAACTTTTAAGTAAGTTGGCATGAATTGGTATAGAAAACACTTCCTTCCATCATGTCTCCAAAGGTTTTGAAAAGGAGAAGGAGATATCTACATGTAGAGGGCAAATAGATACGGTAGATTATCTGGAACAATCTCAAAATATAGCAACTACTCTCATGAGCATAGCTAACCCTCAGGGAGAAAAGTAGAGGATGAAATAGCATCCCTCAGTAATAAATTTGCTCTTACACCCTATCACAAGTCAAAGGTCCCAAGCTGACTTATTTCTACTATTACAGGGGAAGACTGATAAGACAGAGGTACTGAACACACCCCCACATCCCTAATGCTTGTTTTTCTCTCTACACCCATCTAACCAATGAATTCTTTATGCAAGATATTTTTTTCCTAAGGAAGAATTTTGGGAATGCCATACTGTCATCACCAAAGGATCACAAAAACATAGCTGCATTTAGCACTTCACTCAAAAGTTTTTTTATCTGTAGTTTTGCCACAATTACATTTCCCCTTTGATCCCCACCAACCATATTTTGTTCACAGATCATATAAGACTTTTAATTTCTCTTATCCTGCGATTCAGACACCTAAGACAGGAAATAAAGACTTAAAGATTTTATGAATACATGTATTACAATACTTTCCATGATCTGCCTTTCCCACTGTTGCCATCACCTTCCTTCAACAGGTAAGCTAGAAAACTCTGCCAAATCTTCAGCCAAGTTACCAGGAGGCTTACAATGATACATCCATCACTGCCACTGGAGTCAAAACAGAAGCCTGTTTTTCTTCCTTTCGCCACCCCAACATTTATTTATGTATTTGACTAACCTACCTGGTTGACTGACTGTTTGTGCCTCAGAAAACAGAGATTTCAGTGTCTGGTCCCTTCCCTTGGTGAAGCCCAGAGGAACCCTGGCTCACAAAATTCCTGAATCACCTTAGGACAAATACCATGAAGCTAATATTGAAAACACAGCACTCAGAAGAGCACTTCAGGTACAGAGGCCTTGAATTTTCTGTAAAATATTTTTTAAATATTAAAAAAATAATAATAATATTCTTTAATATTTAATCAACTTTGGCAACAGTGCTTCATCCTCAAAATAAAACTTAAACATGAATATTTGTTGATATTTGCAGCTATTTGCTCCTATGAGTGCAGGGAAAATGAAACAAAAATACATACTGTGGCCCCTATGTGATCTAAAAAATTACTTATTATTGAAAAGTTAACTGCTTTAAGTTAGAGACAGAAAAGATAGATAAAATAATATTGAAGGTAATAAAGTGAAAATAATTTATGCTTTTCCTCCCTCCCTTCAAAGTATTTCTACTATCACCAAAAAGGGTAATGTAAAAAAAACAGACAGAAGGGGAATCAGATATGCCACTACTATTGCAAGCTTAATATCTTCACAGATCAACACAAAAATCTTTCCTTACTGCTTCCTTGTTTCTCTCAGCAGCAGAACTTCTGCCTTTGTAGGAAGGGCCTGTTTTATCCACAGCTCTGTGCTCACATAAACCTTCTCTTACACAGAAGCACTGTGCTCCCTTAACTATTCTGGAGTGTTTCAAGCATCAAAAAAAAGCATTTGGACCGTAAGAGGAAGCGACACATTTTCAGTCTCCCTTTCTTTTGGACTCCTATTGCCTGCATTAGTCAGCCATGCACATGCAGCATGCAACATTCATATTATTAATAAAATAGTTTGCCCACATCCTTGGAGGCAGAAAAATAAACCTGGAGCATTGATTTCAAGCTTCAGCTGGAGCAGGCACCCAACATCGATTGCACAAAATGAAAGATGAAAGTCAAAGCCTTCGGCAACATGCACACAGCAGTGTCTCTAGCAGACAGCTCCCACCTGGTTACGTTTGTTACCCCAGAACCACAGGACATCACACATCTCTACTGCTCCAGATTGACAGCTCCAGTTCAACAAAATCAGTACCATACCCATAGCTGACTTTGCTCACAAGCACCAGTACTGTCACATCCCTCCCTTCCAACCTCCCCTACTGCTAGCACACCTTCAGCAAATGATACAACTTCACAGTCACTCTGAGGGATCTAAAAAGCTGTAATCACATTCAGCTTGGAGCATAAAGAACTACAGCTAACAAAATTGTCATGGAGATGTTTCACTCAGGACGGATACAAGTGGAATATAACCCTCAAAAGTAATTTTTCTTCCATTCTGTCTTCTTACAATGCAGTTAAATAATTGATGACCTAAACAACATAGAGAGCAAGCCCATCTCAAACTTACCTGCTCCTGCACCCTCTCTCTAGCAACTCTTCTATTGCAGCTCACCTGCTTGCAGTTAGATATTTCCTTCATTGCTAGAAAACAGGTGTATGCATTTTTGTTGTCTCAAGGTAAGCAATACACTTGTAGTAAACCTGGTCTGAACATGGAAAGCAGACAGGCAAAGTTGACCAACACCCACGTTGGCCTTAGCAGAGGGCTCCCACCTGACTGCATTTGTTACCCCAGAACCACAGGACCCTTTTTGCTTCATTTTCAGTGCAATCAGTTCATTTAGGTCAGCTGCAGAGAGGCAGAACTGACCTCAGGGTAAAACTAGAGAGCTTTGTTTTCCCTGTATCACAAGGCAGGTCATATGCACCAGTTATCTTGGGGTTTAAAAAAAAAAAACATAGATATATGTCCTATGTGTCTTGATTAAGAGCAAAGCACCTACCTCAGAGCACCCTTTCCTTTCTAGGCTATAGAAAAATAAGGGAAGGAAAAAAGCACAAGCAGAAGCCATAGAAAGGCTGCCAGCAGAGCACCTCAGTGATCAATGCAAGTGAAAAGGATGAGGCAGTTTTCATCACTTTATGGCAGAGCTGGCTGCTGCAATCAGCAGAGCGCTCTTCGGCCCATCACTGTGAGAGGCCTCATCTTTGACCCCAGTCTGGATAATTATCCCCTCAAAGAGCTCACATAAAATGGGACTTATCAGGTGCTCCAGCTGCACTCAGTCACCATCTTGGTGTACACATCTTGTGACTCCTGAGGACAAGCAGGCAGAAGACAAAAATAGCTTCCTCATCTTATTTACACAACAATCATGAACACTGTAATAAACAAATAAGCTCTGATGAAGCTGCTTTATAAAATTACTTCAAATTTAAATATTTTATCTTCCACCAAGAAGGATAAACAGAAGTGCTAGCACTATCTTTAAAACAACAACCAAAAGAAAATCATAAATGCTCAATTGTTTATTTCTAATGCATATGTGAATATTGACAATAATCAGAAGCATGGGAAATATTTTTTTTTCAAGCTTTTTTTTTTCCTCTTCAGTTCCTACTAAAGTCTCAATCAAACATGTTTCACTCTTTCCCTAGCTGGCAAAACATACGCTTAAGTTCTACTGACGTTAATAAAACTTAGGCAAGGACCTGCTTTATCTTTTGATTGAAATGTTACCCTCAAATCAGAGTGCATAACGAAGAGCAAAATTAAAGCTCAAAGAAGGCAACTGTAACAGAGGTGTGATCCTGAGAGTGAAGTTCACTCTTGGGGGATTTGCTCTCTGGTTTGCCCAGTAAGTCAGACCAATGAGCTGAAGTTCTGCAAGAGAGGCAGTGTATGCTGGAAAACTTCAATTTGGTTCTTATGCTTGATGCAACTTTATCAAGCTTCCACTTCAAGAAACTGATGAGCTTTATGGCCAAGATTTTGGAAACAAGAGGTAGAAGTTCTGAGCCACCTCTCTGTTCTCATGGGCACCTTGAATTCAGATGACTGACTATGCATGGCAAAGATGATTGGCTCTACTTAACTGGTTAAATCTCTTCTGATGTTGATGTTTTTGGTACCACGACTGTGGTGAGCAAGTTTCTGTAAAAGACAGGGACACTCCTGAGCTGGAGAAACCTCCTGCTGCACAGACACAGTGGAAATATCACACCAGCTTGGAAGGAGTATCAATACCTGATTGTTTTCCAGAAGGTAAGCAGACATTAAAGCCATAAAACATCTGAAAGTAGCAGACAAACTTGTGGGAAGATCCTCATTTTATCTGTTGGTGCACTATGAATGTCTTAATAAGCCCTGATTTAAAGGAGACCAACCTGTTTCTCTTCCACGATGTACTCTAAAAATGCAAGTGGACTGGCAGGAGATTGTGGAGACTGTGTTCACAACAGCTTTGAGCTTTATGTCAGAGAGCAGACATGGAAGGTTTATTTTGGAGAAGCTTACATGGAAATCTTCTACAAGAATCAGGTCCTAACAAAGGGTTCAGGCTCACAAATCAGAGAACCACTCATTTCCTCTTTGAGTATTTCCTAAAATCTGAAAGACTCAGAAACTGAGCATTGCATTTGCACATTTCTGTGCCAGCACAACACAACATATGCTTGACACATCTAGAAACATTATGGTGCTGCTTCCATTTCCTGCCAACCACTACAATTCTTTCTTCTCTTTCCTGATTTTAGGTTTTGTGAATTGTTTCAGTGAAGGAAGAGGAGGAATAGAAGGGAATTTCAGTACCTGGGAAAAGGAAGTGTTTAGAGGAAAGAGGCAAAGCACGTGTTCTCAGGATCAGTTGGAGGCAGAAAATACCACAGAGCGTGACACAAACTGAGAAAAGATTTTCTACTTGCTTTTCATTTGTTCCCACAACAGATGGGTGCTGGCCTGACTCAAATTCTCCATGAAGTAGCAGTCATTGCATATGCTTCCAGATCCGTGTCAGCCTAGCTGAAAGCAAACGCGCCACTAGCCAAGCACGAGTGGAAGAATCAGTGTAGTGGCTACAGCCACAATGGTTATGTACCCTCAGAGTCCCAAAACATCTTCTCCCACTCTCTTAAAGGTTCAGATTGCTTTCAGTTGTCTCTCCTACAAGAAGCACTGGGGTTTAGGTATATAACAGTGTTGATAAACACTTGGTATGCAGTTTTAGGAAGACCACAAATGGAGGATCCACCCTTCAAACATGTTCAGATTCGGGAGACAGTCAAACATCTAGGATTTGATCCTTATCTAGACAATTTGAACCATCTGAGCACCACCCAAGTCTGCACAAATGGACTGAAGCCCCTAGGGAAACCCTCTTCTCATGAAATTTTGAGTATTTCCAAGCCTGGCTTGGCAAGAAATTAACATGATAGCAGACTCCCTTGTGGTATTTTGGTATTTCTGATTCCAAACACAGACAAAAAAGCAGAGCAACAAAAATGATGTTGTATTGATGTACAAAAATGTTGTATTATCTGAACTTTTAGACATAATTTTTTTTTTTTTTCTGATGACAAACTCCCTAATACTTTTGAGCACAGGCCCCTTAATCTTGACCTATGTGATGGCTCAGCTTTACTATCTGCTTTAAAGCCTAAGTTCTAGGGATTGGGTTCTGGCTTGTTTTAAAAATAAGGGCATCATATCACAAAGCACCATCTCTTCCCTTCTTAGGAAGAGTTAGCCCAGAACACTGTGAGACCACTGCTCAGTGGGAGGTAACTCTAAGACTCTGCTATATTTTTACAAGACATCCTCTGCCTTTTACTCTATTGGCAAAATAGATCCAGCATGGGTTGGTGGAAAACCATGTACTCTCAAAGGCCAAAGAGGGACTGTCATCCATAAATCTCAGAGCCAGTTTAAACAAAGTAATAAAGAGCATAGCATTGCCTAGTGAGGAAATAAAAAAAGGGTGATATTTCTCCCCAAAATATAACAAAGGTGCAGGCAACCCCAGAGATTACCACAATCCTCTTGACTGCCTGTTAGGGAAAAGCCACATTTTGGAAAAGAATGAGGGAGGGTGTGTATTTATATCCAGCAGCTACAGGAACAGAAAAATGGTATTTTACCCAGAGTCTGATCCCTGAAGAGGCCCACAGTGGCAAAAAATAGGATAATTGTAAAATAATAGCTCACGGTGTTCTCACACTTTTTTTTCCATGCTGCTAAAAGCAATTCACTCAATCAGCAGTTGGCTATCATCAAAATTCCCTCCTTCATCTCTGTATTCCACTTAGGGAGTAGCAAATATAGGGCACTCAGCTCATAACTTTTGTTTTTTTCAAGCAAGGAAATTCTTATAAAAATGAAATAAGCCTCTGGTTTAATGGCCATCAACTGAGCACAATAGCTATGCTGGGAACGAGAGATCTTGAAGAAATTCCCTCCATGACTATAGGGCTGATTCTCTCATATTAAATGATCGTGGCATGATTCCAGATGCAGAAAAGCCAACTCCTTCAGGATGGTTTGTTCTTGATTTTAGCTAATCCTCCCAGACTACAGAGTATTCTGTAATAAACCAATCAGCAAAGGGGCTCCCAGGGTGCAACACCCCACTTCTCAAAACTTGGATCTGTACCCAGTCACGCAAACTAGTCTAATCCTACACGAAGGCACATGTCTGCGCACCCACTGGTAATTTCCAGAAAGCCTTTACCAAGGATGTTCTGGGAAAGCAGTTATCTTCCATCTGCAATTTCTTTTTTCAGCTGGTCTTCATAATCAGTTGGCTTCCCTGTACCCCTGTTGATCACAGTCAGTATTTCTGCACAATCTATAAGACTGCTGTAACCTGGCATGAGTCTAGACATTTCCTACTTTTTCCACAGACTCCTTGACAAAAGGTCATTCTTCCCAAAATATACTAGGGTGACCCAGCCTCAAAATAATTCAGGACCCAACCATCTCATTAAAAACAAACAAGACTAGTTAAAAATAGAAAGAAAAAGTAATTTTTTTTGGTTTTTTTTTGTTATAAACACATCCAGAAGGCACATCTGCTAAACTGAGGTTAGAGAGATTCAGTTTGGACCCAAATAGCAAAAAACTTCCTGCAATTACAAGAACCAGGTCCAGCATAGAAGTTGTCATCTCTTCAGACACCCTGTCAATAGGCAGTTTTGTCTTTCTGAAGCTTTATTCTGTCTCACTGAAATAACTGTACTGCTACTATGTTCTCCTGCAGTCTCCATGGGTCAGATATTCCTCCCCTCCTCTCAAACCATTCTGTGACATTATTATGCACAATCAGTGTGTTGTGCTCCATCTCAAAGTCAGCTGAGGTCTTTGAGGATTAAGAAAAGGTGCAAGGTAAATGTTAGATACGTTATTATTACTTTAATTACATGTCCATCTGCTAACAGCTCCCCAGTGAAAGCTTGAATTTAAAACTGGATCCTACCAACTTCCTGCTCCAAGCTGCCCATCACCTTCCAGATGTATGAGGAAATTAACTGAAGCCTGGGAAATGGGGGACAGGAGAGGAATCTTTGACCACACAGCAAATATTAATGCAAAGAAGAAAGAACTCTTTCCAGAAGTAATACCCTGGTTTTCTGTATCCCACATATTTTATCTCTTAATGTACTCCCTCATTCTTTAAAAGCCCCAACAGCTGAAATGTGTTTGAAACAAGGGATTCCTGGAGTCATTCTTCCCCCAACAGCTCCAGATACTGCCAGCACAACACACCAGAGCTGTCAACATTTTACCTTTCCTTCCCTATTCCCTCCACAACAGCCCACCAAAATAGAACTGTTTCCGAAATGCCACTGAAAAAGACCATTCCAGTGGAGCAAAAGCCCTAACTTGAGCACCAGCCAATTACCACCTGACCAAGCTGACGTGAATTTCATTTGAGCTAGCTAAGTTTACCCGTAATTTGCAAACATTCTCAATTCATAAATCAGTAATGATTCAGAAGTGATTATTGCAGCATTACATCATTTTCTAAGAACAGCATCACAATGCAGCTGCTTGCTACATCTGTGAGTATTTTATGGATACTATCCACAAGTCAAGGAAAATATTTTCTGCCAGGACCCACCAATTATTAACATGCTGAGAGAGTAAAGGTAAGCTAAACTGAGGCCTGCTTTACCCTTTACCTCTTACGAGTTACATTTTTCTCTTTTACAGCTCTGAGTGAAAGGAGCCTGGCACACCCTTTGAAACAGTTCATTTGAATTTCCATACCCAAATCCATCCTGTCCAACTTGGCACAGTGCGAAGATTCTCTGTAGAGGTGCAATGCGAGTTGCTGCAAATCAGGACTCAGGTGCTTGGCAGGTATCTGCATCCAAAGTTCAGATAACACCTGGCTGTTTGGTCCTGCCTGTAGACAGAATGATGATCCTCTATCTATCATAAGTTTAAGAGAAGCAAAAATGCAGATGCCTAGATAAGAGGCAAAGATTTACAGATGCCACTGGGTCTTGAAACCTTGTAGGAGGCAGAGAAGCAAGCAAGTCTCACGGTGTAGTGAGGAGGCAATCAGCTAATGTAGCTTGCACTATCTCCCTTTTCGTGCTTTTGGATAATTTGGTTTTCCTATCAAACTCCTTGGTAGTCTTGCTAAATGAAACATACGAGGTTTTAAGGATTTTGCTCTAAACCATCATGTGATTTGTATGTCTTTTTGAGGTTTATCTATGTAATCCCCTTTGGTGATATTTCTTTCAGAGGTTCTAATACTTCTGGAATATCAAAATCATGCCTGCACTTACGATTACGTACAAAACTGGCATTACACAACTGCAAGTCAGTAGCCAAGAGAAGAATGGAAACTCCCTAAACCAAAGATGATTTTTAAAACGTAATTCCTTTCAATCACAAGAGATCTGGTGGTATTTCACATTGTCATTTTTCCACCTGGCCCTTCTGCTTTACGTCTATTCCCTGTGGACTGACACCCATTGTCCACTGCTTGATCCTTGTACCTCTGCCCATATATTTAGGCTGCCATTAACAACACAGAAGAGACTAGCTGGAAGAGACACACTCTGAGGAAAGCAAAGCCAGAACATGCCCCTTCTCTGCAGCCACGTGCACCTGCTGCCAGCACATCTGCTTCCCACCAAGCCGGCAAGTGTCAAGGTTATTTTGGGACCTGCACCTACATGAGATGGTAGGAAAGAGCACCAGGAGTTTGAAATGCAGGGAGGACCACATAGCTGAAACCTGCAACTCGGGGACCAACTAGCACCAGGACAACTAACCCCTGCAGAAAGAGAAGGTAGAAATGTAGTCAAGGACATGAGCCCCCATGAGGTATTAGTCCCTGATACAGAGTTGGAGAAACTGGGCACAAAAAAACACCCTAAGAAGGATAGGGGGGTGATACTACAAGGTCCTCCTGTCGGTTTTGGCTGTGCCTTAACTAAGGCAAAGCTTCCAACAAGAAAACATGATGTGCAGGACTTCAGGGTGTCCAAGACCAGACATGGAGCCAGGACTGCCAGGTTCTGTCCCTCTCCCCAGCAGAGAGGTTGCAGGCACCTTGAAAGTTGCCTTTTCCTTGGGAGAACAAACAAAGCTTGCCACCAGAAGCTCATTTGACCCTCCATGAGGGGTGACAAGGAGAGTACAGTATGGAACATCCATCCCCCAGGTGTGGGAGGACACCCAGGCTGAGCAGTAGACATCTGCTGCCTTCTGGCAGGCAGAAGGCCTGCTTTAAAACACCCACACTTTTCTTTTGTTACTCTTTCTATCATTAATTTGTCATGAGGGTAGGGAAGGCTGTGGTCAGGTGCAGCTTTCAGGGAGGAGCTCATCCCTGGTGGGCACTCAGCCTTTGCACAGGGAATGATTTACACCCTGTGGTGAGAAAGGGCTGCTGCTTGGATCCCTGTGGCAGCAGGCACTGCTGGATCCCAGGTACATGCACCCTTCCGCAACACTCCCAATTCTCCACCTGAGCACAGAGGTGCTTGGGGTAGTAGATACCCCCATGCTCTCAAGTGACACAAACTCATCCCCAGCCTCACAGGTACAGTTTGAGCTCTGTCTTCCAGCAAGGTCACCACCTAGTAAAACAGAACCAAATATGGATTTGGAGGTTGGGAGGGGAAATGCAGGGAGGCATGCCAGAATTAACAAACAATACTTAACCACCTCTCCAAACAGAAAAATGGGAATTCCAGGGAAAGTCTAGACTGGTTATTAGGGATGATTTCTTCACCTAGAGGGTTTATCAAGCACTGGAAGAGGTTGCCCAGAATGACCATCCCTGGTATTTAAGAGATGTGTAGATGTGGTAGTTAGGGACATGGTTTAGTGGTGGACACTGCTGGGTTAGCTTTTGGACTCAATGATCTTTGAAGTCTTTTCCAATCAAAGTGATTCTATGATTCTCTGAATTGTGGTAGCTAAAGCTGCAGGGGCCTTTGCCCTCTTCTTCCTAGAAGTTTGCTCTGTCTCTTCCATGCCCAGAGAAGTGCCCATGGGCTCCAGAGCACACATAGATATCTGCACAGTGACATAACCTTCACCTGCAAGAACACAGCCCTCCCTTGACCTTGAGAATGACCTTGACCTTGCTCATTTATGGTCTAACATCAATTCCAGCAACAATGCTACTACTAGAATTATTTATTTTGTGGTGAAATCAGAAGAGACTACACTTAGAGAAACAAAGTAATGCAAATCCTGAAACACGAGTACCTTAAACTTTAGTAAAGTTCAAGTCTCGGGCCCTTCTGCAAAACTTCGCCAGCACATCAAGATACATGACCACCAAGAAAAGTAAAAAGAGAAGATACCTAAGGAATTAAAATGCTCCCTTAGGATCCATCATCAACAGCTTTTCACATCCCTCAAATTTCCCTAAGGGCTACAACCCAAGACAAGACCCTCTCTGCTGTGGGTGGCTGGAATGAACAGTGGAGGCAGCACCTGGCCAGGAGGACCCAACCCTTGGATAAGAGTTGGGGCATGCTGGTCTCCAGCCACAGCCTGACTCCTCCAGGGAAAGCTCCGATTTTCCAGCAGGTGATATTTTAACAACACAAGTATTTTAAAGGCAAGTGTTCTGCACTGTCACTTACCCAGATACTAAAAACACAGGTTCCCCCATGCCTCCCAAAAATATGTCAACAATAAAATAGTCCTGTGAAACCAACAAAACTAGCACTCTCCATGAAAATATGAACTGCTTTGGATACTGTTTAAACTGTTTAGTTTATATAATTGCATCATGTTATTGGAGCGACTCTGTATGTCAAGATCAGATCACAGTACCTATCTGTTGCTGGATACAGATAGATAGCAGATTCATAGGTTACTGTTCATAAAAATAAACACTAAGAAATTGCTCAAATAAGCTCGGGATTCTAGATATTTAAAATTTAGATGCCAACCTAAATAAAACCTTGGTCTAGCAAGAATTTATATCCAGTCTATTGTCTGAATGGTCTTTCTGTTCATCATCTAAGCAGAAGTACAGCTTTGTATTTTTTTCTTTTGAGGCATAGTCTGAAAACATACAAGTCACAGTTCTATCAGTGCATCTTGGACCATAACAGTATATAAAATAAAATAGTTTCCATTTGTTTCCACTGGAGAAAGCATTCTTTCTTCTTTTTTGCCAGTCTTCACACTCAGCTATCAAATGGCTTATATAAGCATTACAGCAGCTGATTGACTAAGAATTACGCACTAGTTTCTCAAAATACCCTGGCTTTTTTGACACTTCTCATTTTCACTCAGTTGTCTATCACAGACTTACTTGTGTGGCAAGGAACACCTTTTAATATCCATTTAGAACCAAGACAAACTGACACTCAAGGCAGGTGGATCCACTAGGCTCTACTGCAAGATGAACAGCTAACAGCATAAACCTCTACCAGCTGGTATGTACAAAAAGTAGGTACATCACACTAACAAGTATCAGTTGAGGTCTTCATCCAGGGAAGCATGCCAGCTATTCACTTATTTATCAAAAAAAAAAAAAAGTGTTTTATCATAAAGAGTTATTTATTAAAAAAACCCCACAAGCCTATGTTATTCAAGAAGTAACTGAAAGAGAAACTTTGAGGAATGGTGCTTAATTGTCACAGAATAAGCCTGTAAAAGAAAACCAGTGAAACACTGGGAAGTCTCCTTGTAAGGACAGGGCAGAGAAAAACTACTGCACTTGACATGACAGGAAGCAAGAGGACAAAATTACTAATACAGCTCCTGAACTCAGCTCTGATCAGCCATCACAGGGGAGGTCAGATCATCCTGTAGCCAATAGTGTGCCAGTAATTTCAATTAAATTCTGGTGGAAAAGCTTAACATCCGGGAAAAAAAAAAAAAGTTTCCTTCAGCTATTGTTTCCTTTCCAAAGATCACTCCTTCAGCTAAAAGTGCAGGGAAGAGGAAAGAAAGAAAGGGACTGGGTGAATAATGCTCCATGACTAATAGCCGTGGTCTGACCAGTCTGAAACAGCTTCAAGTACCCATGACCTTTCGAAGAGACACAAGTTAGATGCCAACAAAAATGCGTAACACAAACCCTCACACCCCCTTCCTTTTATCAAATGGGCGTCGGGGTGAATAAGCTGACAAAAACAACATGGAAGTAATCTGCTGAGTAATTCTTCTAATATTCCTCTGTGGGTTGGCTCTGAGAGTTTGAGGCACACAGCTACGAAGGCGCTGTGCTGACTGTATTTCAGATGACAAATTCTCATTAATCATACACAAATACTACGCATTGTTCCACAGCTTACACAAATGTTCTCCTGAAGCAGCACTCGAGTCATTAAGAAATCGCTGAGCCCTCCCATATATCTCATTACACAATTGCTCCAAGAGGACGTGACAGCTCTCACCCAACTACTCCACGCATCCCACTCCCTGGTGGGATCCTATGGGACTTCAGTCAGTGCATGCACTCCCCACGCCATTTTAAAGGTCTTCAGGATAATTCTGCTTCCAGGGGGTGACACACCACTTAACTGTTGAGGAGCTGTTTTGTGTGTCTCTGCTGTTGAGCAACACAAATCTGCCCCTAGCTGCAGCATCATTAGATCAAGCTTGCCAAAAGCAGGTAATTGCAATAACAACATCCAACCTTTAACAGGGTCCAATACTTAACAGAGTATTTTAGCACTTTTCATCAGCAGACTTTAAAGAAGGTCACCCAAACTGTACAGAGGGTGCAGTATCTTCTGTGTCTCTTCCCTTCAGATTGCCACCACGTGGGAAGTCCTTCACATCTTTCATACTGCTGTTCCATGAAGACATATTCCACTAAAGCAAGTCCTGTGTAAATGGAAATGTAGTAATTCCAGTGAATATAATTTTTCAGTGAACAATAGACCATAATCCATCATAAAATTATAATTGAAAGGAAGGAAATTATTCTTAGGACAGAGCTTGAGTACTCTTCAACTCACAGAATATACAGCAGTTTTAGTTATTATTCCAAGACTCATCTGTCTATTATACCAAGTTTCATCTGTTTTTATCCCAGAATCACTTTTAATACACTGAGCTTGACTTATTAATACCTACATTAAATGATCACAATTACACAAAACACTGTCTTATTACTTGAGTAGACAAGTATGCAATTCTTGTACAAATACTGAATTTTATGGAAACGTTTCTTGAAACAAATGTCAGAAAGCAATATGATGCATACTATAAATAAAAAATACTATGTTGATTGCATTTTGAATCAACAAAATCAAACTGCCAAATTCTCAGATAACTGCATGATTAGGAAAATAATGCACAACATTAACTACAACTAGTTATAAAATGTAACTCAGTAAAACTTCATAAAAAGTGCTCAAAACTCCCAAGTATATAATTTGCTAGATGTAACAACTCACATTTGAATAGATTCCTAAGTATTATTTAACCAGCACTCAAGTTGAGGACATTATCTATCTTGGGGGAAAAGCAGCTTGGGCTAAAGCAAGAGCTGTGATGTGATTGCCACTCAAACCTTTGGGGAAAGTCTGGCAGTGCATCCAAAGTTCACGCCTAGCACGTGCTTATGTAAGTCAGAATTCTAAAATCTGGATGTAACAACTGCAACATAAGGGAAATTCAGATTTCAGGCCATTCCTATCTAGAGAGAAATTTGTTTATAATTGTGAGCAAAACTCTTTAACCTAAAACCATGGAATGGCACTACGTGAAATTCATGCAGCTACAGAACTGATTATAAAGCAACAAAGAAGATTTTGGAGGTACAGCCTGAGAGGTGAATACCAGAGGCCAAGACCACTCCAGTCCTGGGGAAAGCTTAAGCAAGAAGCCTACCTAAAATAATAGGATGGCAGCATAACAAACTGTGGGGACCCTCTCAATTGCAAACTTGTGGACAGGAATAAGAAGCCATGGATGAGAACAAAAGAGGGGCAATGAAATGAATGTCTTAGGCACTGACAATTCTGAAGATGAGAGGTGACAGGGAAGATTTTGAAGGGAGAAGTAAACAGAGTGGAAGTCACAAACAGGAGAGCTGACAGCCAGAAACTGTTTGGATTTTAAATGAGCTCAGTGGACAGAGAAGGGGAAAGATCATTGAACTGTTACCCATGAATGACAAGAGTGGAAGTGGAGCACTGTGAGAAAGAAGACATCCAGCATATTTGGCAGCAATAGCTTTAGGAGGGTCTTGAATGGGGACACAGTGGTGACTGATCCTTCTTAGTCTCTGACATGTATCAAAGAAGAGGGAGATGGGAATAACTGGAAAATTGTCCATCCTAGCAGGAGAGATGAAGAAGAAAGAAGCACCAGAAAATTCAGCAAAGAAAAGAGAGGAAACACCCTTGGGCATGTGCAGAATTGCTGATGAAGTGTTTCCTGATGAGTGGTAAAAGAATCTCATCATGTCAGCTCAGCGAGCTGGGAAAAGCACCTCAAGACTGAAAAGGGGCAGAAGCAGTCCCTAGCACAAAGGCAGCAAAAATGAAAAAGATGCTCACTGCATTCTTCAGACAGCACTTTTAGTACAGTATGGGGAAACTGACTGAGGGGGGACGTTGCAGAGTCCATAGGGGATACAGAACCAGTTCCTTTTCTCTTGGTCTGAAAAAGGTATGTTTCCTTTCCCACCCAGCCCAAAGATCACTTTCCGAACTTAAGATTAAGCCTCTAAATATTTTGGTAGGACATCAGAGATCTAAGAAACAAGAAAACCTAAGAACTTGTGCAGTGTGGCTAAAAGCCTCTCTAAGTCCATGGGAAACGTCTTCGCAAACATCAGCTAACAAAAGCTAGCAATGGCCAGAAGCACATGCAGTGCTCCAGCTGACTCACTATGCAGTGTTTGCTCAAGTAACTTTTTACACACATATTTCTCAGATAACATTTGCCAGCAGGTTTCACACTCCCTGTTTGTCCCCTCAGAGTAATTTCAAGGTGACCCCCAGAAGATGGATCTCAAACAGGAAGGCTGAGACCACTAGTCTCAGTTTTCACCACAGGTACTCTAACAGATTTTGCAAAGGAAGATCCAGGAGGAGCCTCCTTCAGCTTCCACCTGGTCATTAGCTACAGCATGACCACACCAACCCTTTGGGTTTTTTGAAGTACATGAAGACTGCCCTGCTCTGGTGCTGCTGGCCCTGTCCTTATTCAGTGGAGGATGCTCCTGCTACAGGGATTTGGTAATTCTGAACCTTGCTTATCTAGGGCCGGACAGATGGTTTTAAGCGGTCAGTGAGACACAAAGGGCAGGGCTGGAAGGACGAGAAAAGAGCTCTGATTTCTCTGACAAGAGCAGTGTTAGCTGCTACATATGAAAACTTGGCTCATGTCAGTTCACTGGGAAGGTCCAACAGCATCGAACAAGATAAAGCATCTGTAACCACAGCCATACTAAAAGGTGCTTGCTGAGGCACCTGAACATGCCACACAAGCTGCACCGACCTGTCGCTCTATTGGGAACGTTGAGAAGAACGACACGGACTCTCTTGGAGTCGAACAGGAGAATTTCTCTTGGCTTATTACCTCAGATCTTTTTTATAGATCGATACGTGAAAGTACAGAAAACTCTTATTAGTTAGTAAACTAACATATCACCATCATTGGTCAGTGGGGTACACCACCCCTCAACCTTCTCTTGCAAGAAAACAAGGAACTGACAAACAGCACCTGCAAGGCTGTTTTCTATCTCTGAGGATTGTTCTAATTCCTCTTTATTATTTCCCAGGCCACTTTCTCAGGCAAGACTGAGAAAGTTATGTGGCCTGCTATTCCACAGGCACTGTGCTCCCTGCTTCATAGTTAGCATCCATACCGACCTGTTGCAGTTAAGTTTTCTTCTGTTCTGACCAAGTCTGCCAACTTCTCTTGGCACCCTATGCTCACTATTAGACAGGAGCCACCTCCATGGCAAGCCAGCAGACCCCACACCTGAGCACCCCAGAGGGCTTGCCAGACACTGTGGCACAAGGTGCTCCATCCTCCTCCCTGTCACAGGGGAGCCACACTTCGCTGAGCTAGGGAGAGCAGACACCTTTTCCATATGTAATGAAGTCTCTCAGCCTTATATGCATTAGGGACCCTGTAAGAGGAGCACTGGAAAATGCAAGGTGGTATTGTATTGTATTAATGTCACTTAATGGTAACTGTCAATGATCGTGATGGAATAAATATGGAAAAGGAAATTACTGTAATTGATTGACAGTCTGGAAGCTTCCACATATGATCTAATGAGAGGGACCTGTGAGAAGCTGCTGCAGTGGAGGCTATTAATGCAAATCATATGCACCATGCCTGCTCTCTGAATTATGCAATGCCATGTGAATGTCTAATCCGTTTCACCAGGCTTGTCTCTATCCAGAAAGAATATTCTACTGACATGCTGATTAGTATATTAGGGGAGGTTTAGAAGTTCAGTGCTAGAGTGGGGCCATCACAGTGCTATTAATTTAGTTCAGAACAAAACAAACAGGTCTGTAAAGCCATCAAAATCTCTACATAGGTCTACAAGATAAGTTTGTCATGGCTGATGGGAATTTGCAGGAATTCCTTGCAATACGTGGTAGGAATTAACAAATAGATAAGGAAAGTATCGCTATTCTAGGAAACTACTGTTGAGAACTCAAGAACTGAAGATAAGGCAAAAGGCTTAATATAACTTCATCTATTTCATATTTTTGCATCTGGATTTCCAGAAAGAACACTGTGATAACAGAAAGAGGCGGGAAATTTGGAAGAGGTAGTTGAAATATTCATATTGCAGTAGACACACAAGCTGGCATGCAAATGTGTTGGAAGGTGGTGTCTCTCCCCCAGGTTTCTGAGCTAATGCCATTGTATTTTCCCTCTAAAAAAATATACTTGGATCAAATGCCATTTAGATCAATTCTGGAAATTATTATGATGGAGTCATCTTGGTCCCTGGAGACCACTTGTCCTTCGTGCAAAGCAATAACACAATTATTACTACAGTGTCTATTAGAGAGAAGAACAGGTCTGGACCACAAGAGACCTCACACAGTTTCAGATTAAGCTTGAGGATGTGAAGAAAGATTGCATACAGCCTCCTATGCCCGTGCTGGTTGTCTTTTCCGCGTTTCCACCAAAGTAAAAATCATTCAGCTTTAACAAGAAATTGAGAGCAGGCACTGTGATCTGTATAGGATTCCTCACTACTTTCTAAAAATAGCTATTTTACAAGACTGCAACCTAAATAATAAAGCCAAAAATTACCCCTGAGTCATTCACTCTAGCTAAAATGAACACTTAGAGCAAACATTTTGGAACAATATTCTTCGCACCAAAGGTTCTAAAAAAGAAGTGGAGAGCCCATTAATCCAGTGACAAAAGTTTAAAAAAAAAAAAAAAAAAAGCTGAAGAACAGCTTTATCTGAAGACAACTGCTGTTCTCTTATTATGCCAACGATGTCCTGACCCTGTGAGACACCTTGGCCTGTAATACCTACCTAACACCCAGCAGGAGACAGGAAGGATTCATTTAGGACAACTGCAAGGACAAGAAGGGCCCAGGACAAAGCCAGACTTTCCAGGTAAACCAGTACTGAAGGCATTTGCCTCAACTCATGTAAGGTCAAGAAGAGCCTGGTCATAACAGGCCCTAAGTCACCTCTGAACCTCTTACACGGAAAACAGGGCAGACACCATGCAAGTGATCCTGAGGATCCTCTACACGCTCCAGAAGTCCATACTGGATCACTGTTATCCACCAGTTTGTCTGCAAAGCACAGTAACAATAAACCTCTTTCATGTGAGTGCTAAGATTTCATGGAGTTTTTACTTGTGTAAGGACATTACAAAACAGCCTCATTACTTTCCAGGCTTCATGGCACCTGTATATGCCTAGAGACACATGCTGATGGCAGAGCCAAAGAGATCTTGAAAAAACATACGAGGAACGAGGTAGGGTTTCCTACCTGGCAAGTCAGCACTGGGGCAGCAGGGATCCCTGTGTCACTATTCCATACTTTTGTAGGGGAAAGATGTCCTCAGCCCTCCTGGATTCAGGCATTGTTACTTCATTAGGGCTTTTTCAGTGCCACATGACAGCAAAGTCTCAGCCAGATCAGCTGTGCAAGCACAGCACAAGGCAAGGGAGACCTTGACCCAAAAGACCTGCAAAGACCCCCACAGCCCCTCAGTAGAGGACACTCATTTTCAGATCAGCTCTGAGGATTTGCATTTGGGCAATACAGTTGCAAGGAGATGAAAATCTGCCTTCACCCACACAGGGAGCCCATGGGCAAGGAAAGCTCAGAGCCAAACACCAAACATTTGGGCTCAGCGGGGCCCTGGGTGCAGCGATTGCCGCCTTGGACTCGGCAGCATCATGGGTGGCTTCACACCCAACCCTAATGGACTGCAAGACATGTCTTTGCAGGGAAATCTCCAATCTTCTCCCTTGGGATAAATGCATTTGGCAGCCAGTGATTTAAAATCTTCACAGTGATTTCAGAGAAGAGATAATGTAAGTTTGTAAGCCCTCAAGAAATCACTTACGGTTTCCTGGAAGCTATACAACTCCCCAGGAGGATGCAGGCACCCTGGGACCTGCAGACCCACAGCTGGGACAGGAGCATCTACACTGGCACAAAGCATTTCTCTGGTTTTTTTCCCTTTTCTTTACTGCCTCACCTCAGAGGTTACTTTGGTAAGGGAAAGATTAAAGATGTTTTGATCAGACTTGCCTTACTAGCAGAAAGGATTAACTGTCCATGACATTTTGATGTTTTGAATTCACACCACAGAAATGTATTAATTTTTCTTGGGAGGTTGGATTTGTCTGGGAGGGATGCATGAAGCAAAAATGGGGAGAGATTATGCAGGAAACAGAAGGCTTCTCTAGTCTTTGTGGAATTTTTTTGCCACCCAGGGGCCAACACTCAGTTTTTTTCAGAGATTGATATTTTCAACCTGTAGAAACACTCTGAGGGAGAAATTGTGTGTGTGCATTTTCAGCATCATTATTTCACTATTTTATTTGCAGAACAGTCTGATTCTCTCTGAGCTCATTCAATGCAAAAAGTTCACTTTTGGGCCAGATAGACCAGAATGGCAAAACCTGAGCCTGGATTTCAATTGTTCCCAAAAGTACAGACACACGAGGTCTCAGACTTGTGCAGCAAGTAGACAGCTGTAAATTAACACCTCTGACATTACAGTATGCTAAGCTTCCACGGGAAAACCAATCCTATACCTTAAACCACGTGGCACACCACTCCACAGAGCCTGGTAATGAAGGAGGTCGGTATTAACATTCCAATCAAAACATCCAGGAGGAGGAAAAGGAGAACGGGTGCTTCCAGTGTCAACTCCAATTAGGAGGAAACAGAAGCCACAGATGAGAAATAGGAAGCATCTGTATGTGAAAGCATATTTAGCTTTGAAGCTGGTGTGGGAATATTGGCTTAGTCCTTACTTTCCCCAAGTGTTATGTCATCTCATGTGTAATGTTGACACTTACAAGGATTACTTATTAAATAATTCCTTTACAAACAACAGGGAATAATTCTGGCCTTTGATATAGACAGATTATGATCTCAGATGCTACTATAAAGATCTTATATTCGTCTTAACAGGCTAAGCATATTAAGAATCTGGGAAGAAAATACATGAATGCAAAATATGGAAAGCAAACCAAAGAACAGGAAAATCAGAAAAGCCATGCTGAGCCATAGGTTTTAGTACCTGAGAAAGGGAAATTATTAAGAGATTAAATCAGTCCACACCAGTCTTCAATTAAGTAAAAATAGTGTTCTGTGCCAATCTGGGGAAAAAGCCTTTTTATTTTATATTAAAAAGTTCTCCATTTTGGGACTGCAAAGGAAAAGGCTTTAAGAACAGCCTGCAGATGTCTAATTAACCTGACACTGCCCTCCGGTCAGGCACAGCCAGCTCCCAATTACCTGCAGGTGCTCTATCCAGGTTGTGGATGAAGTCTGGCAGGATGCAGAGACTCCCAGGCCAGCTCTGGATGGGTGCAATGCTCCACGTAAAGTGCTATCCTGCTCCTCCTAGTCCTGGGGCACTTTAGACTGTTTCAAACAGCACAGAGCCGGAGTTAATAAGCTTTGTCGGGCCTGAACCGGCTCCCTGAGGAGCTGGCCTGGATACTGCATAACCAGGAGCACCAGAGGAGCACAGCACGTGGGCACCCATCACCACCTCAGGCTCCCAAGCGCTGTGAGCAGATCAGGGGTCCAGACCAGTGACTTCCCCGGGGCTGTTTGTCTCAGGAGAGCTCATTATTCAGGCAGAGGGATGGAAGAGCACAAGCCCACCAAGCTCAGACCCTCACACCCCAGCCAGGGTGCTGTGTCCTGCATTTTGCAGGGTGCTCAGTAACTTCCACACCACCAGGGGCTTCCAGATCTGAGAATAAAAGCTGGCCATTACCTGTGCCCTGAGTGCTGCAAGTCAGATCGCCACTGAAAGAAAGCTTGAATTCCATGCTCAAATCAGGCCTGAAACACAGATGCATTTGCTGTGTCAGGAGAATCTTGACCCAGTATCATGGTCTTTCTCCAGAAATCTTTCTCTATGGAGCCCTGAACGGGCAGAATCAAGGGATTAACAACACACCTTGGCTTCAGGGAAATTGTACTCAGGGTCACCTTGGCACCAACCTTTTCTTTTTTTAAAAACAAAAAAACACCCCAAAAAAACCAACCTAACCTTTCACTAGGACATTTTTTCAAGCTGTCCCCATCTGAGCATCTGTATGCATGGGGGGGGGGGAAGGGGGGGAAGGGGAAATGAATCCTTTAGAAGAAAAGGTGAAATAAAAAAGAATAAACAGCAGTAATTTAATTTGTTTTCTCAAACTGCAAATCCTTGTACTTGTACCTGCTTGAAGCAAATGAGCCATTAAAGCTGTGAAAATTCATTCAGGCCCTTCAGTAGCACTTCCTTCAGAGGAATGAGAATAGGAAAAGCCCTTTTCATACTGTCCCATTGTCCCAGCCAGCCCTAGGTGTTCAGCCCTGGAGCTCCAACTAGCAGCACAGTATGGGGTTATCCAGGGCAATGAGTGACAAACAATTTAAAACTTTTCCATAAATCTGAAAAACAAAGAGGCTTTTTATCTCTGCACTGAAAAGAGTAAAGGAGCAGAGCCTCCATCCCCAGAGCCCACTGCACTGGTGTGATCAGAGCAATCAAGCTGATGGTCTGACAGCAGACCTGCAGCAGGCAGCCCTGTTCTTACAGCAAAGAGTAATCACTCAAGAAATCCTTCCCAGTTGCCTGCTACAAAAGGGGACGCCCTTCCCTCTGAACCCCACTATCCTTCCTGCTTTCAAAAGCACGCTGTTGCTTCTCCTGCTAGTTACACCACCAAGAGACACAGGTCCCTCAAACCCTAAAGGTCACAGCAACATGACTGAGGTAGAATAGGGCCCACTATTGGCCTCTTCCTGAGCATTAAGGAGCAGCTCTTGCTCTATAATAAAAGAAATCAAGCCAGAAACACTTTTTTAAGCAGTGAGTGGAATAGCAAAGCGAGAACTTTTTTCGAACCTTGAGAGTGGCACAGAAGAGAGAATAGAAACTGAAATGACTGAAAGCCTGCAGAACATTTTATAAAACAGTTATTTTTCCCCCCGACAATGGTACTCTGTCCCTGACATGAATCAAAAATGTCACAAGGCAGTTTGGTGAGGCTGCATGTGAATGCTGGGTATTGAGCTGCAGCAGCTGCAGGCAGACTTTGTGGTTAACCCTGTGAGACTTTCACTGCTACAGCTGGCTTCGATTCTGTCGCCGCATCCAAGCAGCCGCTCCTTCCCACAGCGCTGCTGTTAAAAATAATCACAGCCTTATCAGTGTCTGCATTTCATTCCACCACAAGCATCACAGGACCAGCTCAATGGTGAAGATGTCAAATTAGGAGATACATCTGTATATACATACTACAGAGGCCTTCTGTCTTTTAAAATCTTACATTTGGGCTGTTTGGTTTATAAAATATACAAAGCATAAAGTGACCTGAACTCAGACTTGTGCTGCCTCAGGAAGCATCAGTTCGGTCTCCAAAATCTTCAAGAGGAGAATAAATCATCTTTGCCTAAGGAGCACCATTTCCTATGCTACTGGGAAGCCTTCTTTCTGACACCAGTGCTAAGAGATCTGTTGCCATTCCTTCCAATCCAAACCACTAAGATGGGCTACCCACTTGCATTTTTATCCCCATGGTATCCAGCTCTACAAGAGGACATTTTTCCTAAAACTTTCAGCATAAGTGATGAAAGCTCTCTGCCTCTGCAATGCCAACAGTTGAGACCAACACAGCAAGGCACGAAAGATTGACAAGTGAAAAACAAATATTTTATGTCTCAAGCGTCATGAAAATTTCTGCAGTTCTTCAAGTTATTGTTAGAATCCTAGATTATTTTCAGCTTACCTTATATAGATTTCTCTTCCTTACACCATGCCTTCCCTGCAGACAAATGGTAAGGAAAACAGAGCTGACAGGAGAGTTGCCATTATCAAGAAACAGAAGCCTAATTTGTCTTAAAAGTTTCAGTTCAAAAATAAATAATATTTTTAAAAGTTACTGTTTAGCAATCTGTAACCAGCTTCAATCACCGTATCTTTCCCAATAAATGAGTTTGAACAAAGATCTTGACTAGTATCTTTAAATACATTCAGAATTGCTCTAGTGACTCTGAAGTAAGGCCCTCATGGAAAAAAACAAAATATAGCTTTAGTTGATTTTAAAGTCTAATCAAAACAACTCAGCCTAGTGCAGTAAGTTGCATGCACTTCTATGCACAAGTCTTCGCATCGTGATTAGTGTTATTTTAGTTACAGACTACTGCAAAGGCATCGTATTGTACCAGAGGACTCCTGCATGCTGTAGGAAAAAAAAAAAACAAAAGTGAAAATCTTGCATTTCATCATGGATTTACATGTGCACAGGGATTTACTTACTGGGTCAACCTTTATGCACTTGAATCTGCACAAGCCCACAGCCAGGGTGACTAAGTGGAAGATGTTGACTACCACAGAAGTGTTTTAAAACAAAGGCCTTATGATCCCCAACCTGAGATATTTGCAGGAAGTTCTGCTGGGGTCCTACTTTCTGACTGTGTGAATTCTTCCTTACAGAGCAGGCTTAGCCTTCCATAAGAAGAAGGGTGCAATCCTAATAAATATTGGGTGGCTTTTCACCACTGTATGCATCATAATCCCCTCCCAGCTCTATCAACCTGCTGACACCTCCCCTCCCACTAAACCCCCTAAAGCACATCCCTGTTCCCTGCAATCCAGCCCTTCAGCAATAACTCTTTCCTGTACAATTATGCAACAGATATCTTTTAGAGCAAGGAACTAGAAGAGACACATCAACTTAAAGCAGAAGGCCTCAGATACAGCCTCCCAAAAAACACCAAGGTATGTGAACATGCATTAGAAACAGCAGCCATCCCCACTTTCTTATCAGAGTTTCTAACAACAGGCAAGAAAAACCAAAAAGGCAAATTCCAATACAATCAAATTGCTTGTAAGCACACCCTGTGTGTGCAGGATGGCAAGGCAGACAGGAGAGATCCTGCTTCCCTCTATCACCTTCTGCTCCACCTGACAGCATCTTAGCCTGGAGCGTACCTAAGGGCTACAGCACAAACTGCCCACAAGGAAAACAGCAACATGAAAAGTTTCATTGCTTCATTAGGTCACAATCTGTGCTAATCCCCCAAATTCTGCGGGCAAATGTAAGCACCTAGAAAACAGGCTGCCTTTGAAGAGGAGAAGTCATGGCTGGATGTATACCGCCTGTCATCCTTTTCCTTTACTTAATCACTACCCCATCCCTCAGCCCCATTTTCTTTACACTAGGAAAGAAAATTACAGCCCCCCTTCCCTAATACTAATGCAAGCCCCTGATAGCAAGCAACATTGTTTTAATAAGCCATGTCCATTTTTAATCACACAGTTGGAATACCAATAAAAAAGAGACAGAGAGAAGAAGAACAGGAGTAAAGAGGACTCAGGACAAAAGCAATCAGAACTAGAAATCAATGCCATTGTAAAATGTGGGATCTGCCCTTGCCAAAAAACACCTGTGATGTCCACCGGGGGTCCCAACCTGGAGGCAACAAGTAAAATCAAGAAGAGAGGGATGGGCAGGAGAAGTTGAAGTGACAGAGCAGAGCTCCCCAGCAGCTCACTGTCTCCCCAAAATCCTCACCCCTCCATCGCCTGCCAGGTACTGGACTATGCTTTCAGCTCAAGTTGTGAGCACTACCAGAGGATTTATGACAGATGTAAGAAACCCCTTATTTTTTCCTTCCTGATTTTGACTTGCTTCATAATCCAGGAGTGAGGTTTTGTGCTGCAAGGGGCCCCTGTCTTTCACAGGAAAGGCATAGTAGAGAGCCTGACTTTCTGTGGGCTGGAAGCCTCCCACAGCATGTGCTGAAGAGGAGGAAGGTTGTTTACCCTTTTATCCTGGCCAAAATCTGCTTTGATTAATAACATCCAGCAGAATAAGCATTCTTCCATAACTGCAGACAGGCCTCTCCTCCTCACCTTTAGCAGGAGGTGCCACCCACCACTGCCTGGCCCAGGGGACAGAGGTGACCAGAACCACCTGCCCAGCACCTTGGGAAGTGAAGCAAAGAAAACATCCTGGATTGCCCAACAGTTTTGCGGCTATTCTTGAAATTATCCATGCACCCAGAAGTTATCAGGAAGCAAGGGAAGGATCCCAACAGTGAAAAGCAATTGGGTAACACCTGAGCAGTACTGTTGAAATAAATTACCAGCATTCCCCTCAGTCTCCCCTTTCATTAGGCACTGGCTTAGAGGCTTCTGCCTATTTCTATGTTTTTCCAACTCTGATTTATCCTGTGAAATCAATGAGGCCGCTCATACAAGTCAAGGCTAAGCACTCCCAGGTCCACTAAAGTCAGCTGTGCAGCATCACTAGAGGAATTCAAAACAAGCAGCATCTTTGCAGAAGTGTGTATGCTCTAGGTTCACACCTTCCATAAGGACAAGAGGTGCATATTGCATTAACTGACCATCAAATTACCTTAGTAGATGCAGAGAGACATATATGTTCTGTACAAAATTCTACAATTTAGTTCTCACCATGGCATGCACATTAGAGATACTTCAAACATACTATTAAATAGAAACTTATAAATGTTTAATGTAAGTACAACTATTTATCAAATTTCACAGTCTCTGATTTCAAAATCTAATTTCTGCTGTAACATAATATTTTACAAAAGCCCAAGCCTCATAAAGCTTCTCACAAAATCTATCTTGGGCAACTGGACACTGCCCAAAATGAAAGCAACATCTCAGTGAAGAGAGAGTTATCCTGTGACAAAGCTGTGCCAAATCTCTGAATTGAAAAGATTCTGCTTTTTGAAAAATTATTTTGACACACAAGATTTTAGTCACTGCAACCTTTTAACCCTGTTTGACACTGTAGATGATGAACAATCCATTTTTTTTTTACAAATATGTTCTGAAATTTCCCATATTTAGCACACTCTGCACAAAAACAAGTTATTTGACTCAGAAACAGTCGAGACCAATTGTGTTCCAAAGGTTTTGTGCCACAAGTTACAGGAAAAATACATTAGCCAATTATATGTAAAGACTATGCCTGAGAAGCAAGAAGGTCAACTTCAAGTTGTAAAAGGGGAAAAAAGAAGAAAAAGTAAGTTGTTCAAACTCACACCATTGCAAAGTTCTGCTTAAGTTTCTTTATGTTAACAGGAATTACCCAAATCCATTGATGCAGCTCAGCAGTATCTGCAGAGTTACCAATATCAGTAAAGATGCACCTTGAACCTACTGCAGTTTTTCTACCAACTTTTGGAGGGAAAGTAGCATGGCCTACATTAAGAGCTCAACTGATGAGCAGTGTTTCTCCTTGGCTGTTAGTAAAAACACCAGACCTGAAAGTCTAAACGTGACTATCCATCAATGCAAGCTCATTTTTTATGTCCTGTAGGTACCAAGTGCCTGGCATCATAAAGTTATGGTTGGTAGCCAGGCCTCTTGGACATCATTGCAAAATGGGTGAGGAGCAATTAAGAATGACCAGAAACCCACTGAAATAAAGTTTTGTTATTGAATTAAAACAACAAAAGAAAAATTAGCAAATCTCCATTACAGTGGATTTGAGATTCCACAGGAAATATTTTCTTGAGACTTGCTATATAAGAAAAATCTTCCTTGCTTAAATGGTGCTTGAAAGGCAGGAGAGGGCAAGTAATCCTTTTGTTTCTCACTACCTCAGACCATAAAAAGCATACATTTACTTTCTGCCAGTAGTCACACCTCCTTGGACCCTCTTACAATCATGAAGGGAAACCCCAGATCTGTACATCTCTGCTCTGTTTCCTAAAGCATCACCCACATCAGCGACTGTAAAGAAAAACAAGGGGGACAAAAAAAGGCTTATTTCTTTGCAGAGTTCTCACCCCACAGGCCCAGCTGCTCCCCTGGCACAAGCTCTGCCAGTTCATCCTCAGTCCTTCCCCATGGCTGCTACCTCACCCACCTAGAAAGGCCTTCCCCCATTCTCAGCTTCTGACAGCCAAGGGGCCTCAGTAGTCTGGGTGCTCCTGAAGCTCCAGCACACTCCCTCAGCTGGGAGACCTTAAGCATAGTATTTTTTATTGGAATTACCTGATAACTGAATGAACAAGAAAGCCAGAGTGAAATCTCAAATATTTTGCCACATCCTTCCTACCTCCTGGCCACTCTTGAGAGTTTTTGTTTCTCATTAGAGCAAGCACGTCCTGCCATCCATCCTCCAAGCTGTCCTGCCCTGCTCAGGGCTGACTGAAAGGCAGACGTGGGCAATGCCCAGCCTGAACTCCTATTGCTGCTCATTTACAAGCTGCTCAGCCTCAGCCTTTCCCCAAAGACCACCGCGTTTATGGTGGCAGCCCAACCACCCCGTGTCCCTCTCTAACAACCACCACACATCCCTTTCATTGTCCCACTTCCATTGTCCCAGTTCTCCTTCTGCAGAACAGCCACAACTGCACTTTTCATCCCTGAAATGCACCGCACAAATGGGGAGCACAAGTCAAACAAAAGCTACAGCCGCTCTGTTTACTAGGGAGAAAGATCAATGGGCTTCAATGAAAGGACAGGAAGCTGATGTTCTCACTGTAACTTGTTGGTAAAACAGTGAATAGTGCCATCGAGACTGACAAAGGCTCTTTTCTTCTTCCGCTTACTTTTTTTTTTTTTAAATGAAGAATCCAATGGAGAGTGTTATCGTGTAGTTATCAACAGGCCATGAAATGGGGAACATCAGCAAGTGTATTCAACTCCTTTGTTTGCTCTTTGAGAGCCTTAAACAGAAGCCCCAACGTGCACACAGGAAAAAAAAATAAATCGACCCACGACAGAAAAAAACCAAGAAAAATCACACAAGCAAAAAAAGACAAACTGCTAAGATTTTTATAGACCCTAAAAAACCCACCGAACCAAACCACAAACGGGAACACAGATCTGAGGCGTCTGCAACATTTGCTCAGTATCTTTCCCGTGGCCAGTGTGCACAGAGCATGCCAGTGTATTAGCAAGGAAGAGCACGGCTGACCTAAGGAAACAGCCAACCTTTCCTCATATCCCTACAGGGCCACTGCTGCAGCAAGCCAGCCCTTAGGGTCTATGGCGGCTCTACACCCGCTGTTCACATGGCCCTTCTTTCAGGGACATCTCGAGCACTCCTGGATGCTCGAGGTTTAGTCACTAGCCACATCTCAGCATTTACTGGACACACTAGATCCAGGCTATTCTTAAGTAAGGAGTGTGTTGTTCTTCTTCAGATAAGGCCCCCCCATTTCTTACCAAGGTTACTCCAGCAGAGTGTAACATTCTGCAGCTACTCATAGAAGTATCCTTAAACCTCTGGATGTTTTAAAAGTGAGTTAAATATGACTGACATCTAAAAGCAGGCTGCTGGGAGAGGGGCAAATGTGTGTGCAAATATCATATTTCTCAGCACCTCCGAACTGCAGGAATCTGTCATACAGCCTAGATGTATACTTTCTGCTTGTGCATTAAAAACAATACACCTGAATATTTAGGTACATCCCACACATTGTGCCCGTGACATGCATCACATGTTTGCATAAATCTGCAGTGCTGGTGAACACTTAAAATGCTATCCACACAACTAATGCCAAGTGTTTTGCAAATATTTTTTGGTCTCCCAGGACTTCCTCACATTATCCTTAATATAAAATTTCAGACTCCAAATTCAAATCAAAGCTTTGCACATGGGAAATTGTGATTTTCCTTGAAGGCTCAAAGGAAAAATTAGGATTTATATGAAAGACATGAGGTTAGTTATTAGCAATGTTGCTCTTCAAAGGACCATAGAAACTGAGAGGGCTGATGTCATGGGAAAGTCAAGTAACCAGTGAAAATGTTTTCAAAGGTTAACTTTTTCTTTTACTCCTTTTACTTCCCATTGGTTTTGTGCCAGAAGTATGATCCCTTGGACTTACTGCTTGCAGTGAACCTGTTTCCCTACCTGAAGGTTCTCACTGCCATTTTACACATTGATCTAAAGCTGTCTATCCAGCACCCTAACACCCTAACTAACACAGCAGCACATCAGCCAGAGCTGTCCCCCTCTCTGAGCACTCATTATCTACTGCAAAGCCATCAAGAGCCTTCCAGTTCACACTAACCCCAAGGTGTCCTTAATAGCCAGGTCTACCAGCATCCCTAGGGCGTGGTCACTCTTGTTCACACCATGGGAGCACTACTTGACATCCTGAAGTTGGATTAAACCAGAAGCACATGGATCATGCACTGTATAACCCTAATATGAAAATCAAAAGGGACAAGTGCTGGCCTGGCAAGTGCCCCCCACCAGGCTACCTCTGATGTTGCTTGCAGCTCACTTGTCTCGCACAAGATGTACACAGAGGAAGGAACGCAAAGGGAGGTGCCCACATTCATCTTTGCTCACCTCTGCTTCCTGTGTCAGACCAAAATGGAGCCAAAAGAAAAGGGAAACCATGCTGCTGCTCCTTCAGAATTTGCAGGATGTGTCCATGTAAATAGGAAGCCAGAACTTGGGCCTCTTCCTATTCCTTCTTCTAATGAAAATTGACAGGCCAGTGGCTCCAGTATCGTGACTTGCATCAGGGATAATGTGTGCAGAGACTCACTCTAAATAAAATACAATAATTTTATTTTACTTGATAAAAGCATTGCTTCTGCTAGCCTTAAATTTCATATTCTCTACATTCCTTAGTGTCATCCCAGTTACACATACACAAATGACACAAATCAAAATATTATCTTCCACATATAGTTAAGATGCATTTTGTATCCATACAGAGATAGCATCAAAAATAGCTATCCCTTACCATCTCTGAATGTGAATGCTCCTTCCAGAATAGGAGTTTACTTGACAGGGTCTTCAGCAACAGTTATTACACGTTAAGTGTATATCCTGCCTTAATCCAACAGAACTTTCAGCTTTCTATTGGAGGCATAGCAGTTGAATTGATCTTTTATATAGGGGGACAAATTTAATTTTCCGGCTCCAATTTGGAAAAGAATGCCTATTCAAGACAGCACTTAAGCCTCACGGAAGTCCACAGGACCTAAACACATGTTTACAATTAACCATGTGCTTAAGTGGTGGTCCAAACTGGGTGAATAAATGTGAAGTCAGTAGGTCTGCTTGCATAAGAAAGAATTATCAGTCTGGAAGAGAATTACAGAATTTGGCTATAAGAGGCTGGAGGATTAGTAACAAATGTGTCATTCCTGTAAGTAATTTACTTAAAGCAAAGCCATGGCAGGACTCTTTAAAGTATGCACACAGATTAATTTGAGGGACAGACTTAAAACTTAATTACCAACCAGGGACAACTGTAAATTTGTAATAATATATGAGAATCACCAACTGATTTTCAAATGAAATCTACAGAACTGAACATCCTGCTCAGATTTAATGAGTTCCAGCCCATTCCAGAGCTAGGTTGTGACTTCACACAGAAAACTGACTAAGTAGCAGTGCAGGCCAAAGTAGTAATTATGGCTCCAAAAAAATGAAACCAAAGAGCATGTGTAAGAGTCTCCTAGCCCTTCCAAAATTATTTTTGCAGTACCAGTTTATGAGAAAAATATGAGAAGCCATCAAGACATCTTATGGGATTTAAGTACCCAGGTCTCATTTACTGATAAAGGGTCCTGTAGACTGTCAGACAGTACTGACAGTACTCTGAGTACTCTTAAGATACTTAACAGTCAGGATAAATCCCTTTATTGACTATATTTAAAGAAACATATGATTTCCAGGCAAGCTTATCACCTACATCACTTTCTCAGTATTTCTGACACATGAATAGCTGGTGCATCCATTTGATGAAGCTGGCACACTCCTACATTACATAGCAAAGGATAAAGAATTATCCCCAGATGTCACTCCAGTTCTGTAAAATCAATCAGATTTTTAACAATTAAGAACACCTAGACCAAATAACCTTTATTGACAGGGGTTTGATTTGTTTGGTTTTAAATCGATGTTCCTATTGCAGTTCTAATGCATTACAGTCATACCTGGCTATGGAATATGACAACCCCACCCAAACTAGACTGATACCACTTTTGCAGTACCAGCAGCTAAAATCAACAAGAAGAACTTGAAGAGCACACAAACGACTGTAGCCCTCTATGGTAATGCAGGGCTTCAGCAGCTCCAGCTCAGCTCACTCCAGGGCAGCTGCATCCCACTGCCCTCATGCCAGAAGCCTGCAAGTCCCCCACAGGACCCCAGGGCAGCAGTGAGAGTCATTGTACCAGGGTATTTGCCTCTTTCTCTTCAAGAGCTGTAGAAACAACAGGCCAGGCATCTGTGCCAGCCTTCCCCTTTGCAGCAGATGACACTGGTCTGCTTGTGCTCACAGAGTTGTGTGTGACTGCTCTAAGGCTTTGCAGGTAATACCCCAGCTCTGGAAGTTACTAATTAATTCACTGCAGCTGCTCTGCCCTCTTCACTTACTAGCAGCTAAGTCTGGTAAATGGGTGGGTTGTTGGACTAAGGAGTGCAGGACTCTGAGGTGTGAGGAGGGATATGGTATTTCCTCAATTTTTCCTCTACTCAGCTCAAGGTACAACTCTCCAGAGAGTCAACACATAAAAAAATAAATGTTCCTTCAGAAGCATGCCAAGTGCCTATACACATAAAGAACAGCATGCATGTGAGCAGGGATGACATTACTGCCACTGAAGTGATTTACATGTTCCAGAACCCTGGTAGGGCTGCTGCTGCTGCATTCAGCATGTCCATGTGCCTCTTGCTTCCCTGGACAGCCTCCAGCACAGCATCATTCCTGGGACCCTCTGGAACACACTGCTCTCTGCCTGCAGACCCTATCCTGGAAAGGGGCCTTCCCAGCTGTCCTGGGCTCACAGGACAAGATCTCCAGTTACATAAAAAGGTTTTTCTCCCCAGAATTTCAGTCTCACATACAGGAGGATTATTACAGCTGGTCTCAGAAATACAAGAAAACTGAAGCAATTAATAATCTTGGCTTTCAGCAGATCAAAAAGTTCATCTATCTAAACAGCAACAATATATACAATAAACAACCTGTTTATGTACTGCTATTTCTTCATGATACTGAGATGCTTCTGAGGTACTGAAGACCTTTTCTCCACTCCACAGGTCCAGTCCTCCTGTTAAATCACTCAGCATCATGCCCACCTCAACAATCACATTTCCTTTCCTGAAACAACTTCTAAGGAGCCTTTTGAAAAACATTTCAGCTTCTGTTCCAGCTGACCCACATGATCATCATTAATGGGTGATCAAAGTCTGAGGCACATCATCTGTTGCTTAATTACTAGCAGCACAGTCTAGGAAAACAGGTCAGTACATCCCTTTGCCCTAGCATGCTCTGCCCAGTGTACGATCATGGAGATGTCATGTCCATCACTGTGGGCTCTGGAACAGGTACAGAAATTTCTCTGGCTGCTTACTACAGAGTTTAGATCAGCACAGAGTCAAAAAGCAAAGACAGAAAGCAAAGAAGGCCTATGCTTAACCCTGGCTTTGTAATCTGACATGGATATACCCAGTTCAGTATCAACCTCTCCAGACAACTTCCCAGTTTGCCACACTGCATTCAGGACAAAGCAGAAGTCTGCAAAGAGAGCTCTGCGTGTACCCTCCCATTTCTGGGAGTCTTTGCTGTGCCAGGAGTGGACGGAGAGCAGTGTAAACCCCTCAGCTGAAGAGCTGAT
Organism: Poecile atricapillus; assembly: GCF_030490865.1. Taxonomy (NCBI): domain Eukaryota; kingdom Metazoa; phylum Chordata; class Aves; order Passeriformes; family Paridae; genus Poecile; species Poecile atricapillus. The sequence continues at coordinate 62,650,632 of NC_081250.1, forward strand.
CCCCACATCAGGGTCAGTTTGCTCATTGGGCATGGGATGCAAGCATGGAGCAGAATGTGAGCGTGGAGCAAGGCTCTCCCCTGCGCCAGTCCAACCTGCAGGCTGCAACAAGCGACAGGCAGCCGTCACAGAGGAGCATACGCTCCAAAGCCCCTGGCTGGCTTTGGATACACCAGATGTAGCTGGTCAGCAGGCTGATCAGCAGTATTTGGCACATGGTCTCCCAAAGCTGGAGAGAAACCGCAGAGCAATGCTGGGAATATATGAGTTGTCAGCACCACAGCAGGAGAGAAAGAGACAGGGATGAATGGAGGCCTCTGAGCTGGTTAAGTCCATGTCTGCAAGCACAACTCCTGCCAGAGAACAGACCAATATGGGCAAGGAGAATGGGGCATGAGGGGTTGGGCAGCTCAGCCAAGGACATGCAGTGAGTCGATGGCACAGCCGGCCCAGGAATAACACGATGGAAGGCATATAAGTATGCTGGGTTTGAGCCCTCTCTCCTTGTCCCCAGAAAAACCAGCCCCTGTGGCCATAGCATGCCCTTCCTCAGTTTGTTTTCTCTGATCTTCATTGTAAGACAGGGCCCTGGCTTCCAAAATGCGGTATCTTTGCTCAGCAGACCCCATGCCCTCATTGCCTGCTGCTTCACAAAACTCCATGTGCCAGAACACCATGCTCGGCATGTCCTGCTGCCACAGAAGTTGCTGCTGTCAGTGCTGTCTGTCACTCAGCACAAGCTGCAAGCACTGGTAGGCTTGTGGCAAGCAAGGGAAGGGAAAACAAAGCAGGCTGAAGTGGCAGAGCAAGCCCCTCTGGGAAGATGACTCCTTCTTTCATTGGGATGTGACATGTGGCACTGGCTGCAGCATGTTTTGGAAGTAGCAAAGGCCGTGCCAACATCAGAGGGCCACTCATCACCCCAGAGTGTATTCTTGCAAGTAATATCCTCATTATTCTTCCATTTTCCCCCATTTTTTCTTCATTTTTTGATATAACAGATATCAGACTTCATGACACATGACATAAAGTGAACCGAGTCACTCCTGACATGACCTGACACCTCCTAGAGCTCCCCTGTCTGAGATGCTGTCACATCTTCTGAACAGGAATTCAGCCCGTGGACTGTCCCACTTTCCGCTCTTGTATTATGTAACTCGTCTGTACCCAGAATCTATCTATAGGTTCTGCTGCAGGTGCACAGTACCAAGCTGTTTTGTTTGGCATCAGCTGAGGAGGGGCAGGCTTGAGGTCCAGATTGTCTCCTCTGCCTCCCCTGTAGCATCATTTTGGATGCATCAGTCCTTCTCCAGGAGACAGATGAAGCACTAACACACATTGGACAATATGGTACCTGCAGATCATCCATTAATGCTGGAGCAGGGAAATTCATTGTCAGGAGATGCTGTGGGCACCAGGGGTTGGTAGGGGTTCAAGAGGCAACCAGGGAAATGCATAGCCAAGACATGCATGGCAAGCTAAGAGTTATATTTGTCCTTGGTGAGGCAGTCCTTGAGTTACAAATTGCTGGCCACTGAACTGAAGCTGTGCACAAGTGACACGATCTGCTGGCCAAGTCCTCCAGCTGCATCCGTGCAAGCCGTGCAGAGACTGGACACTGAGCTAGGTGGACTGCCTCTCTCAGAAAGGATGAAGGGACTGGGGCCAGCATTTTTCCAGCCTCTTCTTGTTCCAGACAGGTGTCTTATCCCCTGGGGGCCCTGGGAAGAAGGGCAACTTTGTAGTGTTGCCAGGGGCCCAGTCCTGCCAGCACAAGGCAGGGGAGAGCGTGCCCCTGCACACGTGTTCCTGCTGCACTGTGCCGCTGTCTCCCCAGGGCAGCTCAGTCTTCCAGCCAGGGATGCAGCTCCCGGAGCCCACTGCCTGATGGCAGGAGGATAATGTGGATGTGTAACACTAATGACTGGCTGGGGCAATTTATCAAAGCTCTTTTGAGGCAGCTCATGTCCCATGAAGACAAAAGAGAGGCTCAAGACATTAGATCACCAAATTTAGGCCCTGGCCTAAATTTTGAAATAAATAAATGGATGAGAAATAAAGTTTCATCCAAGTAAGAAAAACAAGGGAATGACACAACTCTGCGCATGCACTCAGGTGTGTGATCCAGGCAACCCCGCTTTGCTTCAAACCACCACCTCTCACAGGGCATCTTGCTGCCCATCAGGGTTAGGCACATTTGAGGGCTTTAGGATTTGCATCAGCCATTGGGGTGTTTCATGAAGCAGAGTCAGACAAATTTAAGATGCAGACCTGAGCTATTGACATGGTCCTTGCCATGACTCAGGGGGCTGGCAGGCTGAGCAGAGAGGCCAGGGATGGAAAGGACCATAGAGAATATACCTGCCAGACAGCTTTCTTCTGAGTCACTGCTGAACACATTTAACACTGCAGCACTTGGAAGGAGCCCATGTGGCACATAGAAGCTGTTAGAGACATATAGAGTGGTTTTCCAACCTGGTAGCAGGCACAATGCCAGTGCTTTTATATAAATTTATTTAGTTAGTTAGGCTGCATATTTACTTCTCTGTCCCACTTCTGAATAGGATCTTCTTCCAACTAGCCATTTGCAATAACCCTGAAAGCCCTGAAATGGTGTGTTCCCACACTGCAGACTGACCATGACATCACACCAACTGATAGGAAGCACTCTGTGCCCTGCTAGCACACACAGACCAGCCCACTCAGACTCATCTGGGCAACAAGGACCTTCCCGGGTCACACACTCACTGCAGCTCTGACCAAGGAGACCTGGCAGTGTTTTGTACAGATGTGCATTTCTATGCTGTGGACAAAAGCAATCGCAGGCTGGATGGCCTCAGCGTCACCAGCAAAGGCTCCTGCTTCCCCTCCTGCCCCCAAGAGAAAAGACACAGAGATAGTGAATCTCATTTATCAGTCAACTTGGCTGAAAAATCCCCTATCCTCCCTGGTGGGTGTGCAGGGGCAAAGACAGCACTAGACAAGAGGAAAGGAAAGAGGTATATATTTACCTCTCAGGAAAGAGGTATCTATGGGTGATGGAAATAGCCTGGAGAGTCTTTCACTGGCGAGGTTATTGTTCTGAACCTGGACCTTATCAAGCATAGTCACCACACAGCACTTATTCATGGCCATGAGTTGGTTGTTAGGCTTTTTAGGTAGCAGCTGTTTGCACTATTAAAAATACCACTGGCAACCCAAGCCATCTTAGAAGAGACACTGAGGATTTAATTGGAAAGGACACCATAAATTTTCTCCTTTTGTCAGTCTAGATGATCTGCCTCGACCAGGCCTAAGGCATATTGATGGAAGAGCTGCTGCCTCCCTACCCTGAATCTAGCGAGTTGAGTCGCTGGAGTGATGAAAACAATGCATCAGTGATCAGTCTCAGGGAAGTATTTGTTTAAATGGTAAAGGATTCCCAGAAAATGATTAGCTAACATCTGCTGAACTGCTGGCAGCTTGATTTATCTCCCGGTTTAGAAAACTGTATATTTAGGGAAAAAAATAAATAAATTAGAGCTGCTATGTCAAAATATTGGAACTGAGGGCTTTGAGCAGCAAATTCTTGCTAGTGCTTTTTTATAATTATGTTGGCCATTTTTTTGTACAGCTCCTTCCCTAGAAAACCTGGAAGACTAGTCCTCTCAGGACCCTTGCTGTGGTAAAAGTGAGAGTTCATATGTTTTTTCACTAGAGATTCAATTGAAGTAAGCTTCAGACTCACATCACCTCATCTTTTGCAGTGTCTCCTACTCAGATGTCTATCTGGTCTTCCAGCTCTGGGGCAAGCCTTCACCTTTGGGAAATAAACTGAAAAGAGAGAACTGGGGAGTTAGTTTCGGAAGTTTTCCTAATTTTTGCCTCCCCCTCTTTTCTCACCTACCAGACAGAAACTTTCATGTTAATCCCAAAATGGCAAAATGCCTCTGAGTTTTGATCAAGTCTCTGTACTAAGGAAGTGGCTTGAATTTCATTTCAGAGAGTAAAGTTTTGAATTAATAAAATTTTCATATTTTATTGCCATAACAAGGGAGCCTGGACCTAAAAGACACTCAGTGCTTGCTGCTGTTTGACTTCAGCAGCCAAAATATAACCATAAATATCACATCTATAACAGACATTTTGCTCTACTAGAAGCTGTTCATCTTTACCCAGAATTTTAGAGAAAGAGTCATCCTGCAGTTCTGTCCCACTTATCTATACTTTCAGTACTTTTTCCCACATAAATATGTTGCAATCATATATATATATTATAATGAAGCACATGTATCTAGTCTGTCTATATCAGACCATGTATATATTTAGTACCTATATTCACATAGTATACATAAATATTGGTTTGTTTAGAAATGTAACATATAAATACACTACATTGCATTGCTGTTTCAGTCGTGAGTACACAGAACTGCAGCTGTAGAAATAAGGGGAATAAATGTCAATATTATGATATGTCATCACTTATTTTTTTTCCTGTTTATCCAATAACTCACAGTGTCAGAAAGGTTGTAAGGCATCCTCAGCTGTTAGTGCGAATTCACAAAGCTCCTGCTGAACACACAGACTTCACTTACACTTGTTCTTGGCTTGAATTCTCAGAAATGTAGCAGTAAAGGATGTGAGCATGATGGCTGGGAGTTTTCTCTCTACAGAAGTAGCCCATAGCACCCAGGACCCTGCCTGGACCCAGAGCTTGCCTTAGAAATTAGTAGAATCAATGCAGGACCAACATACCCTCACCTGGTACCCCCTGTTTTCTGGGAAGTTTCACCAGCCACCTCAGCCCCCAGCCCTGCTCACCCACCTCTTCCACCAGCACTGTCACCTCAGGACACCCTCCTGCTGCAAAGCACCTCCTGGGGCACCAGCACTACCACAATCCCTCCTTTTGAAGCCCAAAACTTGGGCAGGTACAGAGAAGTTGAATTTTTACCACACATGGAACGGGCGAGGGTCACTCTGGGCATCAAGTGCAGATCAGGGCCAGGATGGAAAGCTTCTCCCCCTCTGGTAAATTTGCACGCATAGCCTAAAGGCACAGCCTGCATCCCATATGTTTATAGCTGCTCTGCACAGTGATAGTGGAAAAGCGTCTGTGGATATTGCTTTGGACTTAGACAGATCACTCCAGCTAGAGAGGCTGTTTCTGGACTGCATTTGCCTGTGTGTGATGTGGAGAAGCTGAGCCTGGTTCCCATGAGAGAAGCTACTCTGTGTTCCCGTGCTACAGGGGCAAGCCCCAGTGTAATGTTTAGAGAACATCTGCCCCAGACACTGAGTTGAAGCTAATCTCAGTCCAGTCTTATTGGTATGTTCTACCTTGGGGCAATTAATGGGCACAACACACCCTAAGGGAAGAAAACAGCAAAGAAAAGGCCTTAGTCTTACTGTAAACTAAACCAGACACTAGAGCCAAGACTGTTCTTGTGAAGGAGGAACACACCCTTGTGGATGATATAACCATTGAGACAAACACTTTTAGGAAAATAACAACTTTGTCCCAGTTCTATTTTTCTGTGTCCTTTCGGGCTTTTTTTCCTTCAGTCATGTCTTGCCTTTCCAAATGCTGAGGACTGAGCTGAGCAACCCAGAGGTGTTTAACACACAGCATTGAGCTCTGCTTTCCAGACGAAGGTGAGGAAATGGGTTGGCTATTATGCAGAGAGCACAGAGACAAAGCAAGAGTCACACTAATGAAGACAGGAAGGATGACAAACTCAGACTCAGGAAAGTGAATAAAAAGCATCAGGCTGAAACTCAGCAGCAATTTTATTCTTGTTTATTCTGAAACTGAAATCTGGATTAAAAACATGTTTACACTGAATGACACACCCCCTGCAGCCCAGCAGTGCTCATGTGGAGAACAGATAGCAGGGCAGGGTTAGTCACCAGCAAAATCAGAACCTGCAATGGATGGTAGAGTCTCGCAGACCCTGCTCAAAGCAAAGCCCTCCGAAAAAGGGCAGAGGCATCACATCCCAGATTAGGAGCACTCTCTGAGGCTTACCAATAAAATGTAAGAACAGTAAAAATTGGGACATCAATTTGGGTGTTCAACTTTTCATTCTGGCCAGCAATATCATAGGGCAGTGACCAGCAATCCTGGCCATAAAATATGAGCCAAAAGGAAACTTTTTTTCCTTTCTACTTTTTTCTCAGCTGAGACACCTACACGGAGAAATCACTTACCTCCCAAGCTCCCTCTGCTCCAGCAAGCAAGAGCTGGCAATTCTTCTGTAGGCATTAAGGTCCTGATCTTGCTCCCAGCAAAGTCAAAGGCAAAATTCTCATTGTATAAAGGATCACAACTAATTTCCTGCAAGCTCAGTGAAGTTGTTCCTGTCAGTTCCCAAAACAAGCCAATGCATTTTTAAAACCACAGTTGGGGGTCTACTGTATTACAACGTGACCCCAGAGAGGGTAGAAATTGCTGCGAGGTGAGTGCTCACAGCTATTGTTTTAGGCTGCTGACTCAGGCAGACAAGGCTGCTTTGTTTCATATCTGAAAGGACTTTTTTATTTGTTTCAGGACCACACAGGCTAGAAATGGCTTGGAGTTGTTGGTTTGTGGGTGGAAGGAGGAGTGGGAGGTTTCCTCCATCAACACAAATTGTGAGGAAAATCAGAGAACATGACAAGTAGCTTTCCAGTGCCCCAGGACAGTGGAAGGCCATCAGGGCTCTTGCCAGGGCTCCCCATGGGCACCAAGGCTGGAAACCTTGAGCTCCAGGGTGACAGGTGCAGCTGGCAAATTGTCCCTAGGGCAGCTGGGTAGGGGGAGTGACCTTCTGGAGAAGGTGGGAACCAGATCAGAGGGCACTGCACAGGAAAATGCTGGGGACAGCCAAGTTTGGAGAGGAAGCCGGGACTGCAGTAGGCGTCGTGCAATTCCTCTGAGCCACTAATAAATGCCAAAGAGGAAGGGAGCTGAGCCAGGATGCTGATTAAGGGCCCCCCTGCTCCCTGGAGGGCGGAAGAGGGAGTCTAATGATGAACCCTTGGTCTGTGAAGGTCTAGAAAGCTGGTGGCTGGTGAGGTCAAAGCCACAATGTGCCCACTCCATGCTTTCTCCAAGTCCCTTTGGCACATGGACCACCAGCAATTCCTACTGAAGCAGGGAATGGTGTTTTCTGCAGGCACAACTGCAAATGTTGAGGGAGCTGTTGCCAGAGTGCATTTGACCAGCCCTGAATTAGCCCCCTCTTAAACACACACAGAAATAAAATAAGCCTATCACTTTCCTATCAGCAATTTATGGAACATTAGAGTCTGAATTGGCAAAAGTCCCGCTTTGCTGAGAGCAAGATCCAGCGCTCGCGCAGCACTTTGTGTACAATTACTTTTAATTCGGCTAGGTTACCAGTGAACTATAATATCTGCGAGAATTTTTAAATTGATCATTTTGTCAGTTTTTCTCCTTACACTTGGTCTGCCTTAGACACTTGTCACCAATTTTATTTAATTAGCACCACAATTGTATTAACACTACTTTTTTTTTTTTTAATTTAATTATGCTCCTGCAGTACCCCAGCTTGTTTTGTGCAATTAGCGCTCTACTTTCATACAAATTAATCTCCCTGGAGAACAGCACCGAAAATAGAGAAAAGAAGAGACCTCATTTAATGAAAATAACAACATCAACTGACTATATATGTATATAGCCCTCATATGTTGCCAAACACGCAATTTGAGATTTGTGCCTCCCATACACATGAAATGATCAAGCAGTTTTCTCTGCAGTGAATTGAGTAATTTAATTTTGTCAAGAGCTTTCTGTTCTGGTCATAGCACAGAGAGTTAACTCTGTCTTCTGCTCTATCAGGCAATTTAATCTAAAGAGGACAAGAGGAAGACTGGTTCCTGTGTCTGGTAAACATTTGCTTTATCAGGGAATGTACGAGTGCCTCTAACAGCCCTTTCTCACTTCAACTGCAGCCACAGAGAATCTGAGCTGAATTTAGGGTATTTAAAGCCACCAATTGCTCAGTCTCTGTGATGGTCTTTCCATGCTGAGGTTTTTTTAGTGTTTTCACTGCCCTCCACATAAATGGACATAAACCTGAACCACTAATTTGTATTCCATCTTATACAGGAAACAGCAATCAGAGCAGAAGAAGCCAAACAGACCAGCTTCATTCATTATCCATCTTTGTGCCATGGTACCAGAAGTGAGCAAGAAACATGGTCCAGGAGACAGTATTTTTCCCAGCTATTTGGTTCAAACTTTTTTACTGACTTTTATGTTAATTTTCCATTTCCTGCACTTGAACGTGTTTCATCAAGCAGAAAAGCTTGTGGAAGAGTACAGGGCCAAAGGGATGTTCATGCACATTCACAGTCGAGTGGGTGGAATGGGATGGCATGGGAAATAATCTATCTGGAGTACCACAGCAGAGTATGTGGGGACAGTCTGCAACACCAGTGTAATGAGAAATGGTAAGCATGATAGCATGGTGACAAGCCAGGTAGCACCCATCCAGCACAACTCAAAAGCTATTTCTGAGTTCTATGAAAAAATCAGAGAAATTGGACCTAGGGTGGACACTTGAGACCATCACCAAAATCACTAGTAAAACCAAGATATGATGCATTTTTGCATGTTTTCACCAGCTGGGTTTCATTGGAGGTGATGCCCTTGCCACTGCCCTCAAAGACAGAGCACTGCAGCAAACTCTTCCAGCCCCCCCCAAAATCTGGCAGGGTGGCAGTCATGTCATCTTCAGGCATCCCTTTTAGAGATACCTATTCCTGGAGCCCAGCTTATGACATGATGAACTGAGGGCCCATAGAACAATCCAAGCAGGCTTGGCTGAAAGCTTTGTGGTGAAAAAGAGAGGGAGAAATTTGGGCTTGAGTCATGTTCCCTCACACTCCTTTCAGCCCTGAAGCCATGGTGCTTTTCTGCCAGCCTTCAGAGGGATGTGTTTGAGGAATCCCATACTGAGTAGCTGTAAGAGGCCTCTCCTGCAAATGTTATCTGAAGCCACAGAGGAGCTGGAAATAACTGCAGAGAAGGGGAGTTTAGGCAGCTCAGATATTATCCCAAATCCTTTTTGTCTTCTGGAATGGTACTAGAAATTTTGCACAAAGATGCATATACCATTTGATCAGAAATACTATAAAAATACCCTTGCTATTATGGCTTCTTTTGCTTGCTTGAACTGTGATGGAGAACAGATACATTGAGAAAAAAAGACACAAATGGAAAGCTGGTAAAAAAAAAGTGCAGATGAGTCAATCAGCTACACAGAACTGAGAAGAGATCAAAGAGTGTATCAATGATTAACAGGAGTATATCAGGGGGTTTGGGTTTTCAAAGCTTACTCTCAGCCAGCTTAAAGTGAAATGTGATGTGCTACAACCTTCTGTTGTGTTTTAGAGCAAAAGATAGTCCTGCTTAACATACATCAGCAAACTACGGGTTCAGTATTTCTTTTCACATTTGCCCTCTTGAAACTTTACACTTTAGACAGTCAAATAGGCCATTTTGAGCATCTGATAAGCCTGCCCTAGCCAAGTCAAATTAGCCATCAAAGAAATGAAAGCCCAGGATTTCTTCTGTGTTGTGAGATAACTGGACATTAAAACAGTGCCAGAGTGACACTTCATTCCATTGCCACTAGCCTGGTTTTGTTGGTTTGACATTTTTTTTGGTTTTAGGTATGTAAGACAGAACAAAATAGTTTATTTGGTGACAGAGCTTAAAAAGATAGGGAGAATTAGAGTCTTGTGGAAAAGCGACCAGAAGTTCAGCGTAAGTCCCCCTCACTATCCCATGACACTCGTTGGAGGAGACAGAAGCTGTGAAGAGCTTGGAAAGAGCAAACTTTGAGATATACCAGCACCGTTCATGCGTGGATGAGCTGTGGGGTCTCCAACACAGTCCTTACATGGGAGTTGCCTTGTGCCTATGGCGGAGGCAGAGGGGCTGTTGGCTGCCCACTTTGGGCAGAGACCTGCATTTCTGAGCTGTTCCAATGGGCTACAGAAGCAGGACATGTGTTCATGTGGGAAATCAGGAATGCTTTAAATCCACTTTTTTCTTTGCATTCCTAGCAGGCCATGTTGCAATTTGACCTTAAATCAGTCTCCAGTCCTTCTGTCTCTCTGATATCCATGATATCTGACATTGGCAGCTTCTCCTGTTTTATAGTGCTCTCCCAGCCTGCCACAGGTTTGCCAGCATGTGTGCGTTAAGAAGGCTTGTGCAGGGCTTTTCTGCTCCTGGCCAAGGTACAAAGAACCCATTTTGTGGGGTCAGTATGAAACGATTCCTGTGTTTCCTACTGAAGCAGTGTTGCCTTTCTAAACGTCATTACCTGGTATGTTTGAGTGGTCCAGTGAAGGGCAGAATGCCTGCGTGACACTGGTAGAGCCGGCATTCCTAGGAAAACCCGGCACCTTCAGAGGTTCCCTGGGCAATGACTCTCCACCTTGCCCTATTTACACCCTCAGGGCAGAACTCACAAGGATGACTGTGCCAGTGCTGCACTCCCTCGGGATGCTTGGTGGAGGAGAGGCAGGATTTCATCCTTCTTCTCTGCTTGCCAAGCTGAGGAGGAGCACATTACCCCTGCATTCCAGGCCGCTTGCTTCCCAGGCCTTCCTGAGGGCACCACGAGCGCAGAATGCTCTGGCTAAGCGTCGCAGTTAAGCTGCAATTATTCCCAGAGGACAATCTGTAAGGGCCTCATCTATCCTGGCCATCTGCCTTGGTCCCAGGCAGCACCGCTCTCAGCAGCAGCGGCACAGACACAGCCGTGCCAGGGCACCATCCACACCTCGGGGGTTCGTCCAGCTGGGACAAGCTGTTGGGTTCGGAATCCCATGTTGGGGATCCCAGTGTTTGCTCTACGTGTCATCACGGCCCCTTCTTCCCTGACCCTGGCAGGTGTTTGTGCTTCTGATTGCTGGGAAGGCTGTTTTGCATCAAAACTCTGTGACCAGGAGGCTTCTGCCACCCTCACAGGGCTGGCATTCCCTGGCTTGGGCACACGCCTGGGCGATACCTCCAGCTGCAGTGTTCTCCTTAGCACATGAAAGCCCCACTGGCTGAAAACCCCTTGTTAGCACTTGCTGCACGGAGCAGTTGATCACTTCAGCAGCAGAACAAGTTACTCTGGAAATTAATGACACGCTCGTTCAGCTTTGTCTGTTCTATTTGTTAACTAGTTCCTTCTGCAAATAATAAATACGGAGGGGGGGAAGCAAAAAAAAACCAACCCTATTCTCCAGAACAACCACTGTGAGGAGACAGGATTAGAATGACATCAAGTGGCTTTCAGCGTGACTTTGTGCAGTGTCAGGGTAGACATTCATACTGCAACACAATTATTCAGTCAATCCCACTCCCTGTGAAGTCAATGGATACTGTGCCAGGGACTTCAAAGGAGGAAGGATCATGCCCTCCTGTGCATTTTAGGGCTTTAACAGAGGTTGCTAAAAGCAGGTTTTAAACAAAGTAATCCCATTTACTTTTGAGAGAAGCATGCAGAAACACTAGACTTGCTAGCTGCTAAGGGAATTCCATTTTTTCCTGCTTAATTGTGCTCCTAAGCAAAACAAGAAAGAAAACTAAGATCTTTTTTCTAATCTTCTGCAAAATGAAAATTCAAAAAACCACAAAGCTCAGTTTGGATCAATGAAAACCTTGTTTTCCAGTAACATCAAAACATACCTTTTGGTTTGGATATCTGCTTCGTGAGAGATTATGATTTGTCACAGAGCATGAAAAATGAGAATTTCAGTGATATTTTACTTAAATGGGATACCAGAGAGGTCCAGTCTGTCAAGGTCTGTAAGAAATGTCTGGACCACATTGCAAACTTTTTGTTCTGATGTGTTTTATTTGTAATTGAAATCCAGAATTATTCGATTTTTCATTCCCTGATAGAGAAAAAAAAAATAACCTTTTGAGTAATTCTAACGATCATCTACAAACTCACAACTTGCCTTAAGGGAATGTTTATAAAGAATTAATAAATGACCAACAGATACTACAGGTTTGCTAGAGACATGAATATTAGATATTATAAATGCTTATATGTACACAGGTGTTACAGAAATTGAGAGAAGCCCACTGACCTCCTGTCCTCTATCATAATTGATTAACCATATACGAACTCATCTGTTTATCCTGTGCTGACCATGGGTCCAGCTCACTCTATTGATAAAACCTACCCCTCACATAAAGAATGGCCATTTATGTCAGAATTACTTTGCACCAGCACCCAGCATGATATTTCAGATGTGAAGGCTAGCCTCCACAAAGGCTTTCATAGGATCACTGAAAGATATGGATTGGAAGGGACCTTAAAATTCATCTATTTCCAACACCCCATGGTCATGGGGGCCATCCATGGTAATGTGCCCTGTGTGAGATGCCAAGTGCAGTACCAGGAGATGTTTATAGCCCTGCTCACATCGGGCTAGGCATGGCACTGGAGGAGATGACAAATGCAAAAGAGATGGGAGCAGTGGAGAGATTTATACACCACCAGGTCAGGAGGCTGGTAGTTCTCACATTGTCCAACTTAATGTACTGTTTAAAGGCCACTGCTTGAGCTTCATCTGTGAGATGCAGAGCTCTGATGAGAACCTGGGACATAGAAATTTATGCACTTTCAATACAAAGAGCCAGCTCTTCTCAATCCCCCTTTCAGATACTTCTCTCACAAAAATGGAAACAAAAGATGATTGCAAAGCCTGGGAAACTGTCAGAGCTCTGCTGTTCGGAACAGCCATTTCCTACCCAGCAAGAAAAAGACAGCCAGAGAGGGAGGGCGGCAGAGATAACACACAGTGCAATTTACTGCCCCAAATCAACCTCCTCGACCAAAGGCACAACTGTAATCATTGGTGTGAAAATACACTCCCTGCTAACATGTGAGTGTGATTTACAGCGTGGTTTCATTCCCAGCAAAAGGGCTTTTGGCAGTCGGGAACACTGGGCACATCTCCGGGCTGCAGCACATGGGGCTGTGTGCAGGTTGGAGGGGCATCTCATAGAAAGAGGGGTGCTCTCTCCTGATACTGCACAGCCACAACATTTCAAACTGCATCCCACTGAAACACAAATGCAATTATGATAGTGGCAATGATGGACAGTGCGCTGAAGTAGTTTTAATTTTTGAGATGTCCCAATGAATGCTTCTGATTTACAGAAATCTTAAGAAGCTTATTGTATTAGTTCTGTTTCCTCAAAGTTAAGCAAAATCAGCTTTAAATCACTCTTCTCAAGAGAGGAAAATGGAAAGCATGGGTGGTGTATGTTAGAGAAGTTCAGATTTTACCAAAATCAGTTTAAATTAACACTTAAATTTTACCACAAATATCTGCTAGCTGGTTTTAAATGGGACCTATATCAGTTTAAATTGAGCTCTCATAGAGGCTTCCTTCAATTATCACAGAACAAGTTAGTCAGATAGACTGCCATCTATTCTAACAATTGCTAATGTTATCATTGCTTCTGAACAGAGCAAGACATGCCAGGCTCAGAATTCGATCTGCTGCTGAAGATGTGAGATGTCTAATGTCATCTTTCAAATTTAAGTACCAAAGGCATAAAGGTGGGCATCTTGAAAAGAGATTGCAACACATGCAAAGGTTAAAAAAGAGTCCCTGGCCAGACCTATTCTACCAGACTTTAGCTTTCCTAAACCAGTCTCTGGCTGCTTTGACAATTTCACTGGAATTCCTTTGTGCTGATTTTCAGGTGCTCTTCTGCTGACCGGTGATCCCTCTCCAGGTTCTGTGCATCTATTACTGGCACTGGCATCAAACTAAGTAGAGATGGAATGGATTGAGGTTCCCCTGCCCCAAGAACTTTAAAGCCCTCTTCACCAGCTTGGCAAGCCTGTGGCCAAAGTTGCCTTTCCCCCTCCCTGACAGATGGACCCTATCAGCCCTCTGTAGCCCCCTGGTCCAAGAGGCAAACCCCTGACATCATTCCTGTGAGAATTTGTTGATTCACCAGTTTCAACTGGCCCTTTCAAACTCTTTCCCTTTGACTGGGAGGACCAATGAAAAAACTACCTATGCTTCAGAGTCCTTTATGTCACAGTACCATGAACTGTTAGAGCTCTTCATGACATTTCATAGGCAGGTGTCTATATTTTTGCAAAAGCAACATGGCTCAAGTCAGTAAAAATAAAGTCAGTACTCATAGCTTCATTTAACAGAGTGAGGAAAAATTTACACAGAATAAAACAGGAAGTAAAGGGCAAGGTGGAGTTCCATATCCTAATTCTCACTAGTCCGTACATACGTCTCCATACATTCCCATACAAAGTTCTGTTGTGTCCAAATCAGCCCCTACTCTGGCTCATTGTCTAACTCTTATTTTCCTACAAAATCATTCTCAATTATTTTACAAAAGGGAAAACTTTTTGATTCAGAAAGACAAAGAAAGGGGAAAAGAGCCTTGCCCAAATTCCAAGGTTGCATTTCAAAGAATAGATGGTATGCTTCCAGTCCTAGTGGACACAAATCTTATAAAAAATATCTATACAAGCTATTTCCAACTTTTAATTACTGTCTGCTACTGTTATCATTAGTATGGAAACTATTTTACTGTCACAGGTAAGTAACAGCAGTGGCACTGAAGTGCAACATTAAGAGGCATCAAGCCGAATTTGCCAGGAGTGTGCAAGGAGTAGAGCCCCAGCTCCATATCATACCAGATTCTGGTCCATTGCTCCCTGTTCAGCTTGTTGCCTTTTTCCAGCTGTTTCCTGCACAAATAGTCATGTGTAAATTACCCTGAAAGTACTTTTATTCTATTGATCCATTTATCATTTGTCTTTCTTCATGAAAATATAAGGTAATTGGGTAATTCACAATCACTACTAGAAACAGGTAATCATACTGAATGGGAGAAATAATGGTTTACTTGATGTTAATAAATCATCTGCTACTTCCTCAAATATGTCATAGGAAAAGCTTCAGAGATGCATAGAGGGTCAAATTCCCTCATCAGTGGCAAAGATCACGAAGAAAACTACTTACATTTGAAAGTCTGGGATGTAGAGGAGGAAATGGTAAGACTGGGTCACCATCCAGGGTCAGCCATACTTAAAATGTGGGATGGCTCAGGCAGATGCATGCCATGTTGGTTCTCTAGGCAGCTGGCTGGAGAGGGAGAGGGAAGACACCTGTATGGCATGACTGGACTCCATGAAGATCCTGGTGCTTTCCTGCATCATTGGGAAACACCACAAAAATCAAAGAGCCAAACACCAAAGTGAGCACATGCTGACTAGAAGTTAACTGTGGCCATCAGAGACGTGTGGTTGCGTGGACATGTCTGTTTCAAATTAATGAGGCATTTATTAGCTTCTATAGTTCTTTAAAGAAAAGGTTGCAGAAAATTATGGAATTGCCTAAAAAACACCAAAAAATCAAAACAATGTTTTTTCTTCTGAATGAGACATGTAAAGCAGGCAGGAATAGACAGACAGCTGCTCATGAACAAGAAACTTCATTGAAGGTCTCAATGGACTCAAGAAAAAAGTGCTGACAAGATCCCACTGGCGTATAAAATGCGTGCTATTCAAGACACCCAGATTGTTCTTCTTTTGCAGAACATTTAGCTCTTCTAAGGAGCCTTCAAAGAAGAAAGCAGGAAAAAAAAATGGACAAAAACCCCCCGCTGGCACAGCTCCTTAAAAAATATCCCTTGCACGATGCCAGCCAGCTATGGTGGGCATGGCAGCAATTGGACACCATCTTAACTGTGCTGATCTCCCATGCAGACAGGGAAACCAAATCCTCCTGGTGCTGCTCATGGAAGGAACAGGGCCTCTTCTTCCTGCTCACCAGTAAATTGATGCCTGCTGTTGGGAAGGCAATGGGTGACTTACTAGAGGGTGAAGCAGTCGTTTACTCAATCCCGCAGTGCTGCATAGGAGAGCAATGCTGGTGTGTTTATATAAATGAAAGCTGCACTGCCTTGGATTGCTGCCGAAAATGAGGAAGATATTTCCACTCAAACTTTTAGACTAGCTTTCTTTTAATGTTTTAATTCTGTTTGATGACTTTGTCCAGCCTGCAATTTCATGTTCCTGGAGGTACTGTAAAAGTATAAAATAAAAAGACAGGCCCTATCTCAAGGAGTTTACAGTCTAAACACAAGTCAAAACGAGAACAGATGAAGAGACTAAGTAGGGAGCACGGCTGAGATTAACCAGGGATAAGATACAATAGAGGAAGAAGTGGGGATAAAAGACTCAGGCCGATGAAACGCATACATAAGTTGGAGGAAGATAAGAAGGTCCTCCAAAGGACATGCTGAAGGAGATTAAAGAGGTAGGAGGAGAGGCAGGAAATGATAGCACCATGGAAGCCAAAGAAGAAGAAGTTTTCCAGAGGAGCAGCACTGACTGTCTCGACTGGGGCACATTTTTCGGTGAAAGTTCAGGGGTATCTTTTGCTGCAAGCCATCAATGGGAAAGGGATTGTTGGTGTTGGGGCTTGGTTTTATTTTACTTTAACAGGGATAGGGCTTGAGAGATTCCCTAGAGCATACTCTCTTTAAAATCCTTTTGGGATTAAATAACTCCAGACACATTTCCCCGAGGGCTGGATCCCCTTTCAGTTTGGCAGGCTGGATAGGCAGCTGCAACCTCTCCCTGCAGAGGGAGAGGATGTTAACTATCTCCCTGCCACAGATTCCATGGTATGCCTGATTTCCCTTAGCCTGGGATCAACCTGAATTTTACTTCTAGGCCATCTTTGTAATGTAGAACAGCAGAGGGGTGTGCCATCACCCTGTGAGAAGACAAGGATCCAGAGGACTTTGGCATATCCAGATAGAAAGCAGGGGATCAAATGGCCAATGGAGCCTGATTTCCAAAAGCCAAGATGAATGCTGCAACCATGGCTGCTCCATAGAGAGTCAGGAAGGGAAAAAGAGCAAGCAAAATATGTGTGTAGATGAACATTTCCTTCTGTAATACACACATATTCAAGACATTTAGACTGTACTAAACCTCTGGAAAAATGAGGCCTGTTTTCCTGAGATGTGGAAGAGAACAGAGGAATCTTCTCTCCTGCCCTGACAAGACAAAGTAATCATGAGAATGTAAAGCCATGCCATCTAATCAGATACGGAAGCTTAACAATTTACCCCAAATTGCAACTATCCTGTTTGGGATGCTCTGCTGCATGGGACAGATGCAGTCCATTCCTATGGACTTCACTATATATCTCACCATGAGTCAGTTTGGAGGAAGTGCATTGAAAGCTGAACTTCCCCAGTTCAGAGATCATCAGATTTATTCCTCTATTAAAAAAGAAACCTTCTACTTGCTTCAGTGATGAGAAGTCCAGTCTAACCCAAGTTAAAATCTCCTCTGTATTGTTTTAGTCTTTCTGCTAGCAGGTTTTACATCTCTTTTCAAGAAGCTCCATTCTTACAACATGTCCACTTACTCAGTTTTGCTATTAAGTGTGTAGCTAACAATGAACATGTCCAGTACCTGCAAGGAGAAGGGAAACGTGATGAACCAGCAGTAGTGATACATTTCATTCTGCAGGGATGTGATGGGCAGTGGAGCAAGAAATCACCTACCAAAACAGCAAGGGAAAATTGGAAAATGAGCCTTGTGCTCCCTCAACACGATACTCCTTGAGGGGAGTAGCTGGGATAATAATTTACGCAAGTCACTAAACTTCATTAGTTGAAAAATAAGTAAACATTGGTAGAATCTGACCAGACCCTGCTCTTTGTTGGTTTCATTTGGAGAGCTCACAGTACTGGAAAACAAAGGAGAAGAAGGCATGTTTTTCTGATCTGAACTGGAATGTCCCCACATGGGGACTCACATCTTTTTCCATGCTCAAGCCAAGCTCCCATGCAGTGTGTGTGGGAACTCAGCTATCTCTGCTTCCCCTTCACTGCCAAGATGGGGGGAAACCATCTGCAAATTTACAAAAAAACTTAAATGAAGGGAATAAATGTTTCAGCAAGACCAGCCATGCTGCGTGAGGCATCACGTGCGCATGGCCCAGCACATCAGTCATTTGACTGATGTTCCCCTTATGGAATTGGAATGCATGGAAAGTCAGCATGAGCCTCACACATCTGAAGCCATGGGGCTGTAGCTTCCTCCTGGTCTAGCCATTCTGACCAAAAAGGGCTAGGATTCCTTTCCAGGGGACGGCTTTCACCAGCCCAGCTGATTCTGTCTGATGTGCATTTTTGGAGACAGCACACTGAGCCAAGAGGGGGAAAAGCTCTGCATGGGAGAAAGGATGGGCTGCACAGGGCGGTGCAGGTGCACTGTGCAGCCTCCATGGCACCCAAAGAAGACAGATGCCCACAGCTCAAGACATCTGGTTTGATGTGTCACAATGTGAGTGCTCAAGGCCACAGTGCAGCCTTACTGCACCAGGGTATGCTCAGCCCTGCTCCATGTTACTGAATCCCTGCAAATAGCACAGTCTTGATGGAAATGGCAGATATATCTGTTTATCCTCTGTGGGCACAGAGTAAATCTAATTAAACCTGGAGGCTTCCAAAATGCCATTAAGGCAAATTGGTGAAACATATTAAATTACACTCCCCCCATTTTCCTGTGGTTTTGGCCTCCCCATCTGATGGACAGGATTTTAGAGTACATAAACTGATGGAAAGTTCCTCAATCTCCAAGGAAAGATGGGAGAACGAGTGGTCTGTTCACATTTTCCCATAAGTATCACAGTAGCAGTCTGTGAGGAAAGAGTTTATTTTAGGAAGAGCTATTTTGAAAACTAAAGTGTCACATCCTGGCTGGCTCTTCTCATGGTGTTACTATAATCATCCAGTTATGACAAGCTTAATACAGAAAAAGCAACCTTTTTTTTTATTTCTTTCTTTTTTTAGGGAAAAGAAACAATGTAGCTAGCATATTTTTGGACAAAGGCTGTCATTTTATTTCTTTTTTGGTACTCTCTTTACTTTTCCCTGTCATCTAAACCTATTTATAAAGTACCAGACACTAGATCTAGGAACTGTCTGTCCTTTTTGATGCAGAAGTCCATGCTGGCAGCTCTGCCTAGCCCTGCACACTTGAGAGGATTTTCTGAGTCTAACACAGCAAGCACTTTTTGGGCTGGCACATGCTCTCCTGAATTCCCCTGCTTTCACCCAGCTTGGGCTGGGGCTAGGAAGCCACAGCTGATGAGAGCTCAACATCTCCACTGCACAAGTTAGCATTTGTCAATGCTGAATGGATGCATCCAAAGATCAAAATCACTCTGCAGGTACTTGTCTCCCTCCCCAGGGCGGTGCAACTAGGTGGGCAGATATCTTGCTGTGGAGTCTGAGCTGGAGGATCCAAGTTTCAACTTAGCAGGCGCTGGAGCTGGGACGTGACCAGGCTGGCTGGCCCTGCCAGTGCCGCACACAGCATGGGCAGGTCTTACACCTCCCTCCTCTGCTGTGCCCTAGCTGAAGGCCAGAGCAGCTCAGAGCAGGACCAAAAGACTGGGTGTTTTAATGAAATAAAATTATTTTTGCCGCTGGATTTGAAGCACAGTGGCTCATTCTGACTTAAACTGCATTTTCTACGGAGCAGACAGACAAAGGAGGCAAACACACGTCTTTTCTTTCACTTAAGTAGCCCCTGCTTTGAATTCAAAGAGCATAAGTAGAAAATTGATATACTTTCTAATTTATTGGAGAGAAGATAACTCTCAGAAAACCAAGGAGACTGCTCTCAATTTATGGGAAGCGGGCACTTTTAAACACTGAATGAGTGAATGTTGAAAGAGTCCTGCCTATAGAGCTTCATGCATTTAATATTCAGAAGACTCACAGGAGATGCTAAAGTGCCCTCAGCTCAGAAAATTAATAAAATATTATCTCATGAGTGAACTTCAAAAGCTTTGGCAGTTCCATTCATTCCACTTCAGATAAGCAGCCAAAATATTGCAATATCCTGCTAACCTGATGCGAAACATCCAGCTTTCCTTGGCCAGTAACATTAAGCTGGAAACGTGTGAACAATCTTTATTATTAAATATTTAGCCATTTCATCTGCTCTGTGTGTCTCCCTATGCATGGATCCAGTAATTCCTGTTTCTAAAGGTGGATCTAGGCCCAGATACTCAGTGGGGCTTTGATGCAACAGCAGGGGTCTGAAGACACAGGATTTAAAGATTGCTTTTGGCAAAACTTGTAGCTCTGTATTTAAGGGGTGGCCTATCCAGACATATCTCTCTCTTGGGCTGGGGGACCACAAGGGACTGGTGGATAAAATGACCAATTCTGTAAAAGACATGGCAAGAGGACACCATCTAAGCAGAGGACACTTTGGAGAGAGCCTATACTTTGGTGGCTTTGTGTTCCCAGAAGCAGCTTGGACAGCCTTGAAGATGGGCTCTCATTTTATTCTCCCTTCACAGTTTTAGGTTGGATTTTTTTGGCTTGTTTTCCTCAGACTCCTCTTGCCATAATAAATTATGAGTGATGCTAGAATGTAAGCTATTGGTACAGGCTGAACCTTTTGATTTTGAGCCATCATGTGGCCTTGCCCTCAGGCCAATACAAGGCAACAAGTTGGATTCATATTCCACAGCACTGAGGCCTGGTGCTTGCTGAAGACAAAGGTGAAGGGAATAACACTGAGATCATAAATTCATCTGATGCCTGTGGGTGTCAACATATACTAAAGTTTCTCTCTTACCTGCCACAGTAGCAACTCACCCAATGAGCAGTGGGATGACACATCTCAGCAGCCTACATGAAGGGTGTGTATCAAGAGTAGTGAGGCCAGCAGGACCAGGACAGTGATTGCCCCCCTGTACTTGGCACTGAGGCTACATCTCCAATCCTGTGTTCAGTTTTTGGCTACTCTAGGAAAGCCACTTAGATGCTAGAGTGTGTCCAGAGGATGGGAATGGAGATGGTGAAGGATCAGGAGCACAAGTCTGATGAGGAATGGCTGAGGAATCTGGGGTTGTTTAATCTGGAGAAAAGGAAACTCAGGATGACCTTATCACTCTCTACAACTGCCTGAAAGGAGGGTGTAGCCAGGAGTTCAGTCTCTTCTCCCAGGCAACCTGTGACAGGACAAGATGGCATGGACTCACACTGTGCCAGGGGAGGTTCATACTGGACATTAGGAGGACTTTCTTCATGGAAAGGGTTGCTAAACCTTGGAAGGGACTGTCCAGGGAGGTGGTGGAGTCACCATCCCTGGAGGTGTTCAAGAAAACAACAGGGACTTAGTGGTCTAGTTGGCAGGGTGGTGATCAAAGTCTGGTCTTGATGATCTCAAAGGTCTTTTGCAATAAACGATTCTGTGATCCTGTGATCACCATTGAATGACAGTGTTACTCTGGTAGCATAATCCCAGACAGAGAGAACTTGTGTTCCTTACCTCCTCTACGTCCCAGATGCCACTTCCCAGCAAACATAAGCGATGGCTACTTCTCTCCAATTTTTGCTGGAAAAGAAAAGAGTCTTAAGCAATGGTGAACACATTTACAGAAATTCCGCTGTCCATGACTGGATGCTGTGTGGAAACAGAGAGAGATCCATTTCTATGCCACCAGTTCGACAAGAGGCAGTAACAGCTGAGAACCAGCATAATCACAGGGCTGTTTGGTTATCCTCATGGCATCAGTTGTCTCTGTTAGCACAGATATTCACTTCACCCCAGCCCAGACTGACATTCTCATCAGTGTAGTCTACAGACAGAACAAAAATTAAATCCCTCCAGGATCTGACTCTCATCTCTACTGCCAGTCCCTCCACATGAGGAAGGGAGCCCAGAGGAAGCTTTATTAGTCTGTCGATGAACTTAAAATGATAGTGCTTGCAGGACTGTCAATCCAGCTCAAGTAATGAGTTAAATATATATATATATATATATATTTATATTTAATTGCCAATTCATCAGTAATTCCTGACAGATGGAATCCTTGCATTTCAGGTCAACTTGACATCACCAGCACTCAAAGGTCCAAGTGAGAATTGCCAAATTTAATGAGCTGCAGTAACAATGTCTCCACACTCTTGGACTAATTACTAGCTTCTGAAAAGAAAAGAGGAGAGGGGGAAGAAGAAGAAGAAAATCCTCTAAACAGATGAAACTTTAATTAACAGCATTTTGAGACATTACTTATTATGGAGCAAATGCCACTTGAAAGTGAAAATAGCCTCTAGGTAGATAATAGATCTAATGAAAGGTACAGTAGTCAATTTAGTACTAACTTGCTTCATATACACAGCTTTAAGTCTTCAGAATAACCAGACTTCATGGCAACAGTCAGTGCATACTGCGCCTTGTGACGCAAAGTCTCCAAGTCTCTGTTTTCACCAACCATGGACCATCCAGACAGGTTTGGCATGAGGTCAGTATGCTGCAAGTAGATCCCATCTATCAAATCCAACCAGAGCACACGGTCACTTCAGCTGGTGGCCAATGAGGCACAGGCCTGGCAACTTGAGCAGTGTATCTTGAATTTCCAATGCAAGATTCTTACATTAAAAAAAAATACTGTTTTCAATAAAAGTAGTGGCTACAGCTTTGGACTTCTAGGTTGAATGTGCATGTTTCATAGATGCCAGTGCAAAAGTTTCATGTTAAATTTCTGAAATTAATAGTAGAATTCAGCCTCAAATGAAACAAATGCAAAACTAATTTCTTCAAATCAACTTGAGCAACTTCTGTTCCTCTCTCTCATACACACACACACATACACACTCTCATTCACTTATCTAAACAGACATGGAAAAAAACTTAAAAATCCCAGCCTTCAAACCAGTCAAAATATTTTTCCTGTGAACTGAGCAGGAAGAAAAGGAAGAGGTTTGTTGCTATTTCTATTTTCAAATGCTGAGCATTGCTCAGATCTGCCGTGATGAGGGGCCATGTCAAATTGGCTAGATCAGGTAACAGCAGGCTGGAAAAACCTTTCCTTATTCCATGGAGACCTTCATGAATCTATTCATACCTTGCCCACTTCACTCGCCACAGTAACCACCTTTATAAACCCCACTGATGGGAACTGCAACCACAGCAGCTCAGAGCAGGCTGTCACCTCCCTGCAATAAATTCCGATGATCCGGGAAGTGTAAATCACACCGTTTTGTGCTGGGAGAGCTCAGCTGATATAACAATATTTGCGTGCATTTAGGTGCATTTCCCAGACAGGGACCTACAGAGTGGAATTCAGTGCTCGCTGCCATCCTGTGCAATCTTGCAGGATACAACCAGCCAACCGCTGCCTCCCAGGCAGGAGGCAGGGGATGATAAAACTTGGCATTGTCTGGCTGTACAGAATGCACGCTTGCTGCAAATTGAGCTTGAATATTGCTGGGAGGCGGGGAAGGGGGAAAGGGGGGGAGGAGAGGCATCAGATTTGTTTAGGCATAAGGACATATCTCAATTTACTCCTTGGTTTTCTTCCCACTCCTACCCTGGTAGGCCCATTATTTCCCACTTCAGAATTAGCACGTTTGCCAGCAGAACATAAAGGCAATGACTAAGGAAAGCTGCAGCCTCTGCCCTTAGAGCATTTTCTGCCCTCAGGAAGGGACCTTAGTTGAAGCCCTTTGGAAACAAAACAGCAAGTGCTCTGCTGACAGCGTGTGGAAATGCGGGGGGCTCTGTGAATCCATGTTTCCAGGATGCTGCCAGGGCACAGGCTGGCAGGGTGAGTGAATTCCACATCCCCAGACCCAGACCCTGCTCTGCCATGCTCTCCTGCTCACTTTCAACACTGCCTCTCGTAGCACTGCTCTTACTGCCTTAGGGTAGCTCTAGTCATGCATCACAGCCTCTTACCTCATTGTTTTCCTTCCACAGAACTCTGTCTTTCCAAAGCAGCACGTATTATGTCCCAGCAAGCACCAAATCAGCAAAATTTCTGTGCTTTGGTAAAGACCCAAGACCACACCTACAAACAGGCTAGTCAGAATATAGAAATTTAATAGTCTAATGGAGAGTTCACTTTCACCTCTCCCACCTCCTCCCTCCAACCAAAACTTTTTGGAAGAAGAGGCAACAGCTAAGAAAGAGGCTGATGGCTACATTTAGCTGGAACAGGATTTGAGATTTTGAGGGAAAACCCCTGGCTGAGAAGCACTTGGCTGATGCAATCTGAGGAAGAAATAGGCTTCTACCTATCAGAAGAGGGATCCTGACATCAATGGGTATGCAGCAGCTCAGTTACTGAGAGGAGGAGGATCACAGGACCCACAGACAAGATGTACAGTAGGAAAATACACCACAAGGCCTGCCTGTGTTGCAGGGGATGCCTTTTTGGTGGCTTCCACGCTGCTGAGCTGCACTCAGCTCACAGGGTACTGTGCCCTCATGGTCATCCTCTGCCTCAGCCTCTAAGCCTCAACCTCCTCTTGAGTAGGTCCTCGTCCTTCACCTACGATTTTCCATGTGACAATATAATGATGACAGCCACCATTCAGTAATGTGTGTCTTGACTCCAAGCTCAGCCCAAGCCTCTTGCCCATGCCATGCCAGCCCAGATTTGACATATGAACCCAAGGTTTCTTTCACTGCTGGGCTGGTGGCTTTTGTGAGTGTTCATGCCAGTGCTCTTGTGTACATGAGAGTTGGTTCCTCTTCCAGCCATGACAGTCTCTTCCAACACCCTCTACTCTAATCTTGCCCATGACTGACCACCAGAATGGAAGCCTGCATGACAGCCAGTAGGGTCCAAGCAGCTGGCAGGTTTCCAGGCCTGTGATTGCCATCCTTTGTTACTGGAAACACCCTAATTATTTGGTAATGCACTGCACTAATCTGACAACAACCTAACTTCAAGTCTGTTAGATTTTTCAAGGCTTTTTTTTCTTTTTAAAAAAATACACCAACTGCAAACACCTTTCCCAAGGCAGCACTCCTTGCTCTGCTCACAGCTGAAGATTCTGCACAAGCAGTGGTTTTGAGTGGAGAGCAGGGCATGGGGCTGGCATCTCCTACAGCTGTCCAAGCACCTGTATCTACGCTGGGCACTACCTTTCCCTGACCAAGAGCTGGTGGGAAGTAGGGGGTTCAGGATTGTCATGGAGTTACTTTACTTTTAAGGAAAGTTGGAGTTGCTGGGGACTGCCTGGAGTCTTTTCTCCTGACCAATTATCGGTCATTGCTGAGAATTGACAGCAGTTTTAGCCATTGAAAAGTGGGATCAACTTGTGAACCCCATCTTAAAGTGTAAAACCAGAACTCTCTTGTTCTCTTTGTTTCTTGGCTGTGAAAGGTAGCAGACCTCCGGCTGGCCTCCGGTTCCCTGCCCAGGCCGTGCGGCCGGGGCGGGGCCGGGCTGGGCCTGCCGCGTCTCCCGTCTCCCGGCCGGGAGATGGGGCCTGCGGGGGCTTGCCCCGAGCCAAGCCGGGCCAGGCCGGTTCCTGGCTTGGCTGCAGGTTTTGCTGTGATGGAATTTACCAGAAACTGCCGAGTGAAGAGAGGGGCTCTGGGCCTGCTGCAAGCAGAGACACTGACCACACTCTCCAGAGCAGCTATGAGGAACTTTCCATCGCAAACGGCTCCAGCTCCTGTTCAGCAGAGATCACCGAACCATCTACAAAACCTTGAGCGGGATTTTAACTCTTTCTTACCCAGATGAGACTTGCGGATTAATCTTTTTATCCAGAGAGAGAAAAGGAGAGTGATCAACATGAAAAGAGACTTTATAAACTACTAGTGGCAAGAAAGAAAAGAAGCTTCAAGAAAGGTAGAGAATTAAGAAGATGCTTTAATTAAGCTGAAATATCTTTCTGTTAAAACTATGGAGATGGACAATGAAGTCCTGAAAAGAACTCCTTTAATTCATGATGGAGTATGGGGAGGAATAGAATGTTCAAAGTGTAAATTTGAGTAAAAAGTACAGTAATTATGGTATAGTGAAGTGCTGAGAGATTTGAAGCCTTGAGAGGCAATGAGAAAACTGTTTTCTAGTGAAGCTCACAGAAACAGATGAAGAATACTTTTTGCCTTTGAATAACTTATCCTTAAAAATGCTATCCTTAAACTCATGACCCATAACACACTTCAAGGTGATGTGAGATGGGAGGAGTGGGCTCTGATAACAGCAGCTCTAGGCAGCTGATATCAGGGAAACGGAAAACTATAACAAAAAATAGTTTTCTTGTGAGAAACTCAATAAATTAACAGAAAGAAACTTCTGTTTCTCTACAGAGACTGATGAAAAGACTGTAGAAAGAATTGGGACTGTTTAAACCATCAAAGTTCTAAAGTTTTTGTCTCTGTTGTCATGTGAACAAAAGAATGGTGGGCAGTAAGAAATGAAAAGGTTTTTCTGGAAGTTTATTCTGGTGCTCTTATTATTGTAGTTTGTCAATAAACTTTCTTTATTCCTTTTAAATTTTATGCCTGGTTTGCTCTTGTTTTAATCCATATCTCACAGCAAGAAATAAGTAAATTTTTTTCCCCTTTTGTTAATTACTGGTTTAAAACCACGACAAGGATGGGGAGATCTGTCAGGTGTCCTGGCAGTCCCCCAAAACACCTGTGCAAAATCTCCACTACTGAGGCACCTTCTCTGCAAAGAGAGGAGGTCAAAACTCACCTGAGAGGAACACTGAGCCAAGAAGGCAGATTATGTGTCTTAGCAGGTATAAGCAGAGGCACTGGCAAATAAGCAGGCAGACTTTAAGCCCAGGGATAATTAAGAGTCCTGTACTGTAGAAATACCCTAACTTGCAACTTTCCTGTACTTTTTTCTTCCCTGGCTACACTCAGATACAAACTTTTCACAGCACAGAAAAACAACACAGCGTTCTCTTATTCTCACTCTTGATCCTTTGAAGCAAAAATAAAATTCAAGTTACTTTCCCTCACCAAAGAGTGAATAAGAGAGATCTCCAGTACAAAGTGTTTCTCCCAGTCCTCTGGTACCTGTGAGGCACAGTCCTGCCACAGGGGTTACGAGGTTTAGCAGCTGTTTGCAGAGTTTTCCCCTGGACCACGGTTCATATTTCAAGCACTTCTCAGAGACCATGGGTCTGAGACATGGTTTTGAGTCTTGTCTAGTTAGCTTTTAAGTTTGACTTGCTATGAAGAAGGGTGACAGAAAAAATGGATCAAGCAGATGACCTTAACAAAGGAGGTGCCTGCTCCTTGGTTTACTTCAAATCCTTGAAAGCCTGTTATTGAATATAAAAAAAAAAAAAAATTACTAAAACCCCCAAAAAACACAGTAATAAAAAGCAGCTAATGTATCCAATTTTTCTGGCCAAAAATTAAGGCACTGGAAGGCAGGCTTTTTAATGGCTATCATTCCTCCTGTGTTATTTGAAGATCCCCTTGTAAACGGGAATCCTGGGTCTGTTTTGCCATCTGTTCCCTCCACTCCTGCCTAGGAATCCTGAAAGGGTATTTATTGTATATGCAGGTTCAGTGAGGCCCACTTACTATAAACAAATACTGCATGAAATATGGTGGGGCCAGCTTTTTCTACAGTGCCTGTATTTATGAGGAAACAGTATAAAAACAAATATGTAATCTGGAAATAAACCTGTTAAATGAATAAAAAGTCCTATGGAGCAAAACATAATGATTAGCAGAGCCATTGAGGGAAAGACCTTGTTAAGGGAACACATCTGCTGTCATCCACTTTGCTTTTCCCCCCTGATAAAAATCCATTTAGAAGCAGCCATCAGAAAATCATGGGGGAAGGGATGGCAAGAAGGAGGAGATGATCCAACCTAAAAGCTACAAATCCGACCATGGCACTTTTGCTGGTTCTTGAAATGCCTCTTGAGTCCTGCACCCCGCTGTCCACCAAATATAATCTATGTTATTTACAGCATGTACTTGGTACAGATTACAGTCACTCAGATGAAGGGGGAGAAAAAAGGGAACAAGAAGTAATAATAAAATGGAAAAAAAAAAAAGCAGGAAAGCAATTGAAGGCCAGCATGGTGTGCTGTACAAAGATTCAAATAAGGAACTTGCAGTGCAACATGTTTGTGCACACACACATAGAAAATCATATTTTGCTTTTGATCAATTGCACAAAGCAAAAATACGGGTTATGCAGAAGAGCAGCACAAAATAAACCTGCTATGGAAATGTAACTCAATCATGACCTCTGATTGCCAGCTTCTCCCATGTGCAGCATCGCTGACTCAGAGGCAGGAAGTGCTATTCTAGCTACCTGTTCCTACTCACTCTGTATTTACAGACCTCAAGTAAAATCACAACCTGCTCCGCACCCACTTCACCCCACCCTCATGGCCAAAGCCAGCTACAGATTGGCACGGAGTTGCACTTGTTGTCACGCTCCCTCCCCATGGTTTACGTTTGCTCCGAGATGTTCTGGGTATTTCCTATCTCAGTTTCTGCTTTCCACTGTGGGTTGCCTCCCCATGGAACGAGTTATTATTACTCCAGTCTCTACCGACAACGCAAACAAAGCAGGTACAAGCTGACGCAACTCTGGAAAGTGCTGTACCAAACACTGATGCAACCCCCCGGAGAGATGCGATTACTCCCCCGGAGTGTGTGGGATGAGGATGCCCTGCTTGCTCTCATCTTGCCTCTTGCTTTCGCCTTTGCCTGCCAGCACAAAACCTGGCATCGCTCTGTAACTCACGCCTTCCCAGTCTGTGGCTTGGAAGAGCTCTGGTTGTGCCCCATTGCCAAATGTTCCCAGGTAAAAGCATTACCTACAAGCTGCTTTTCCTTCGTCACGCGTGGGGCTTCACGGTCAAACTGAAGTGTATTGCCTTGCTCTGGTTTTTAGCATCAGGGTTGTTTTGCCTCTCACCCATCAATCAAAGTAAAGCAATAAAACCTTCACCCTTGTAGCAAGGAGGACAACGCCCGAGCACTGACTGAAGAGACAAGAAGCAGATGATGGACCTGTGGCTTCCCTTCCTCATCCAAAGCATGGAACGAGGTGTCACGTAACATAATTTGAGTACTAATTGGCAAAACAGGCATAATAATTTGCTTGAATGTGCACTATGATGCTGATGTATTGTTTGCAAATTATTAACCAGCATTGACTTGCTGTCTTCAGTGTATGTGAGCTGTGCCTAAAAGCTTAATGCATTTATATCACTACAGTAACTACTACTGCTCACTGACACACTTTAGTATTTTTATTGCTTTTTCATAGCTGACATGATTCTGATGGTATGTAATTAAATATTTTACAAAGATAGGGTCTGATCTGAGAACCTTTATGCACATGAATAACTTCATTATATTCAGTGCCTCTACACATGTATCCAAAGCAGTCAAGGCTGGGTTCCTACTGCTACAAAAATAATTTTTTTCCCCTTCTGTATTCCTTTTCTAGGATTTTGATGGAATTAATAATGGGGGGGGGGGGGGGGGGGGGAAATACCATTAGAACTCCTTTCCCTTAAAGCACATTTATTTTGTGCATTGAAACCTTCACCTAGTATTTAAAGTAACTACAAGAACACTGCTGTAGCAGTTATGCTTGGCCAGGGATAGAAAGCAGTAAGAGTTTTTGTTTTATCAGAGACTGAAAGACATAATGCTTTTTGGCTAGCCTATATCTCAGTGTGGTTTCTTGAGACTGATTAAGAGTTTGAAAGGGAGATTTTTTTTTCAAGAATTCATGTGCTATAAAATGTGGTAGATTTCAGGTATGAGGGGCTTTGCACAAATGCTTTTTCTCTTTATATTACCTACAAAACATGTCACAATCATATGCTTCCTTCAAATTGATACACATGTGAAATGCTCATGCACCAGTATCTTACAGCCTGGGAATGTCCTGTTCCCCACTGACATATTTACGTGTTCACAGGGATGTTTTGTTTGGCTCCAGCAAGAAGCAGATCTGACCTAAAGCTAGACTTGGAGCTGAAGACCCTACTTTGCCATAAAACCAGCTTTTCAAGTTTGGATTCAGATCTTCAGCCTACAGGCAGACTTGTCCCAGCTGCACTGTCATCCTGGCACCTGGTGCAACACATTGCTACTCTTACAGAATAGCCAAAACAGTCAGGCAGGAGGAAAAAGGCGACAGTGGATCTTGGAATTTGAAGGCTTGGATTCATTTAAGAGACATAAATTAAATATTGCAGCCATAAGCAAAGCACAAGCAAAAAGAGTGTGCATCTGGACCTCTGTGAATCCCATGTAAAACACAACCCTTAACAAAACTTGGCAATACCTCTGCAGCTGAATTAAGGTATTTTTCTGGTTTTCCCACAGCAGGGAATGCAGGAGGCTCTGAACTCAGCCAGCAAGATTCTCTGGTCATTTTATGCACACACCCTTACTTTACTACCTTGTGGACCCCTGAAAAAGCCTCTCTCCCATCTTTGAGCAGAAAGGAAACCAAGTACAAGTTTCTGAAAACAAACAGGCCCTTTAAATTAAGGTCTACAAAATTATTAGCCTTGTATGAAAGCCAATATCTTGCATAGTTACACCTATGTGTAAGTATGTAATATATTGGCTAGTCACCTAATCTGTGTCTGGGAAGGATTAACCCTGACCACAGCCCAGCCCAGCCCAGCCAGGACAAGGACAGCCAATCTAGCTTTTGGGGAGCTCTGCTGGAAGAGCAACTTTGAGCATCACTGAACTGCAAGCCATGCCAGGAGGTGAAACCTTCTTGGCACACAAACTGTGGGAGACCGTTGGTGTCTGGACAGGAGTATAAAGACCTTTACTGGTCCTGATCCCACAGCAGGGGTCACACCACAGGTGAATCTCATCACCAGTCCAACCTAAACTCCACTCATGGCAACAATCACAAATGTGTTTTGAGACTCAAACAGAAAGGAAAAGAACAAAGCATTGCTTATAAATGATCTGATGCAGCAGTTCCAGCCTGCCAGCTGTACGGTAAGGAAGTATTACCCTGCCCATCAGTTAAGCCCAGGAAGGGGATGCTCCTTTTAAAACTCATCACCCTAGAACATCTCCTCCACCATCAACTGTTCTCCCAGGATCTGTTTAGAAAAACCAAGTCTACCACTCCCAGCTTGCCCATCTCTATATTTTGGTCAGTGTGGGAAAACAAGGCTGTCAGACCTGCACCTCCTCTCCTTCCCTCCCTTCTGGATAGAGTGCAGGTTTGGTTTTCAAGTCTGCTTCTCTTGGACTAACATGCTCTGCCAAGTTGCCGTCAGGGACAAAATCAAGAGCACTGAAATGGCAGGAAAAAGCTGATCCCACACGATACATGGGGGGGGAAAGGCAACACACATCAAGGCCTCTGGAAAACAGACTCCTTCCTGGCTTTCCAGCTATGTGCACATTTATGAGGTTTGAATAAAATTCAGCTGAAGCATGCAGGCCAATGACTGCTTGGCCAAAATTAACTCAATTGCTGGACTTTTGTCCAGCCACAAAAGAGGAAGGGAAGAGTCACCTGATCCCTCTCTGCACTGCCTAGGTTAAGCCCTCTCAGCATCTGAAATGCCTCAAGTAGCATTAACCCTTCTGATGGCACTGCAATGCTGGATGAACTTTTCAAAAACATTTTAAAGCATGATAAAAACACACAGATCAAGACAATCCAGTGACCCCAGCACATGGATGGGTTACAGCCCTTTGACTAGTCAGGAATAGCACTTAAGAGAAGCGGAAGCGGGCAGTTAATGAGACACAAGGTTTGTTTGCCCATGTGCACCTATGAACATGAACATATGGATTTCTTTATGTCTTGACCCCAGAGAAGGGGCATCAGACTTGAAAGCTGCCACCTGGTTTCTGTGATTATTTCTCCATTTAGGGATTAAACAACATCCAAACCCCTGTGTGTGTATTTTTCTGTGGCAAATAGGGAGCACAGACAGTTGCAAAGTAAGGAGTGGGGTATGAGAAAGAGGATTTCTAGAGACCCAGGGGAAAAGAAATAAAGGGATGAGTTTGGGCCTGCCAAACAGCTGGTTAAACTTCAGAGCTCAGTTTAAGACTGTTCTGAGGCTTGTCTACCCACAGCAGAAAAAGCACTTTCTCCTCTGCCTGCCTTTGTTTTTGCACAGTTCCCCCAACACCACAGGCTGTAAGCTGCTCCGGGCAGCAAGATCAAGACTTGTCTCTTCACCTGAGTGAAAATGTGTTTATAAACACTGGCTTTGGAGAGAGGTACAGGCGCCTGGTCAGACAAGTGCTCAAATGCTTTCAATATGTTACCATTCCTTTTCTTCAGCTGTTGCTGGCAACTCCCATCCCCCTGGGCCTGTACACGCTGCTAACCCATTGCGGTGCAACCTGCGGTGGGGTTGTTGAGCCCATCTCGGCACGGCGCCAACCCACCACTGCCTTCACCTTGGCTGGGATCTTGAGAAGAGGCGGCAATACCTATTAATCATAAACTCTGTTGATTAAATCCATCAAGGTATTTCACTCAGCTACAAGCAGGGGCAAGGGCTGTCCTGCTAGCAGCTTTGTCCTGCCGTGCAGCTGCCTGGCCACGCACATGAAGCCAAGGAAAGAACTGGGTCCTCATCTATGTTTGATTTGCTACTGGTCATGGGATTTCCACCTGCATGTCACCACAGTATAACACTGCCAAGTGTGAGATTTTTCAGGATGACAGGAGAAGCTAAAAACTTCCACCAAGGCCTGAACAAGCCTGTTAAAACCTTCACTGAACATCAGCAGGGGTGAGTAAGGAAGGGACCCTGTTCCTGTACTGCAGACACCCTGCTTCACACCCTGGGAAGAGGGTATGTCAGGATCTCAAGCACAAGTCCAGAGCTGTTTAGAAAATAAAAACCAAAGCTCCCTTGAACATCTTTGTTTCTATTCTTAACCACAATTTCATTTGCATTGATGTTTCCTGACCAATTTTCTCCTCAAAATAATTGATGGGGAAAAGATCAAGAGATGTAATTAAAAGTGAAACAAACAGAAAACAAAGGGAAGGGGGTGAATGGGCATGTGACTTTGGGTCAGGGAAGGAAGAGGAGCAGGTGGTAGAACTGATGAGGGAGATTTAATGAACTGCAATTGACTTCAAATAACAAAGGAGGAGGAACCTAATCCTACCATTGGTTCTGTACACATATAGACTTATCATAACAAATGGTAATCAATCCATCAGACTTAAATTAAAGATAAGGTGGGCAGGAAGGAAGGGATGGAATTTATTCTCTCCTTCCCATCCCTCCCCCCACAAAACTAAATCTGTTTGCATGAGTCCATGTCTTTGTTGTCAGAATTAGTGTCTGTTATCTCTCCATTCTCAATGAAAGCAGTCACCTTCCCATTCTTCACTACACCACTGCGGACAAGCCCCTTTAGAACCTTCCCCAGGAATTCAGGCTCCTGGTTACCCTGATTCTGCAATGTATTTCACTTGACACTGATCAAGGCTCAGCAGCATCAGAAATATGCTTGTAGGACTCTGAGTGTAAACGCTTGCTGAGCTTTAATCAAATGCACATCACAGAAAGTCCTGCGTGACAGAAAGCAGAACCACCAGTCCTCAGATCTGCCAAGAAGAGCCTCATCTGCAATACAAGCATTTTTCCTCTTTTGTATCATTTTGGCCCTCTCTTTCTCATTCTAGTACAAACTGCAGAAATGTTTCGGGGTTCATAGGTTATTTCCTTGTTTCAAGCTGAAGGCAAGTTCACTAGGCTTTCTAAATATATACCCAGGTTTTATGAATCCTCATTAAGTTTTCTGGGATAAAGTTTCTATTTTAAGGTCTGGATCATCCAGAGAGCTGCATAGTTGGACAACCCTTTCCCACACATTCATGCAAACATGTCTTTGCACATGGGTTTTTTTGCAGGATTTGCCCTGCATTTGGCCTGGCAGGAAGTTTATCCTAAATAAAATGTTTCTAATGTTGTGTCTCCATGGTCAGCAACTGGCACTTGTTTATCCTTGAGCCATAGCAGCAAATGCATGAGCAATTCATGAAGATCACCATTGATACATGTTTAAAAGGGTGAAAGTCTGTAATTTACAGAGTAATATCAGAAGCTAGGAAAAATAATTTTCTGTTCTTGTCATAACCTTCCTATGTAATTTCCCAGCATGTATCCTACTTCAGTATATTCCAGTTATTCCAGAAGGACACTGCCAGTTGAGCTGGGAGGTGGCAGGGAGGAGGTGCTCAGACATGCAGAGTGAGATTTAGATTAAGCTGCAGTTAGGGACAAGGGCTGGATGCCCAGGAAAGTCTGGAGCTGGTGGAAGGAAGATGTGGAGCACTTAATTTCCAAAGGCATTTCCACCACAGCTACTATTTGAACAAAGCTTTAGTCAATTCAAAAAATTCAATCACATCTCCCAAGGAAAGGACAGAGCAGGTACAGATGGACAAGCACTCAATGTTAAGCCCTGACACATCAAATCAGGAAAGGGGGAAGAGGCAAGAAAACAGAAATTTGTGAAACAAATAGCCACCAAAGTTAAATTCTTCTCCCAGTTTACATCTCTGCAAGGGGAGCAGGAGGGACACAACCCAAGCACCACTTTAACTGCAATCTTTCCCATTTCCCTACTGGCTCACGTCCTCTTAACCCACACATTGATGCCCTGACATTCTAGCTTCACAGCACCTGAGGAGCCCCCAACAGAAGCACCACTGGTGTTGCCAAAGGAGACAGGAGCATCCCTCACCCACTTCATGCCAGCAAGCATTCAGCCCTCTCAGTGGGGACCTCCCAGCCTGAGCAGTCCCCTGTGCTGAGCTATTCCTATCCGGCCATCAGGAGAGGGACTCGGCCTGTTGGGTGGGAGTCGTGGGAATTTGGGATACTGAAGGCACACACCAAGGAAGCACAAACATTCAGCACAACACCACAGTTATGTCTGGACAATCTAGCTTTTGTGGGGTTGTCCATTGTTGTTTTTGTTGTCTGAGACGTGGGGACAGGGAACACCAGTGACAGAGAACACTGCCATTTTCACAGAATCAGTTGGAAGGGACCCATAAGGACAATTGAGCCAGACTCCCAGCCCTGCATAGCACTATCCCCAAGAGTCTCACCATGTGCCTGAGGACATTGTCCAAATGCTCCTTTAACTCTATGAGGCATCTTGTCTTTGTGTTGGGAATAACCTGAGCGTGTTGCTGCCAAGCAGCAGGATCATCTGCCATCTTGCTTTTGTTTTGGTGGCCACAGGGGACCGAGTTGAACACCTTTTATGTGTAAATCACCTTTTCTTTTTGTGTACTTCTGTTACTAATGCTGTTGCTGTGTGTTTCTTATTCTGCTGCTGTTTGCTTTCAGTAAATTCTTACCTCAACCCATAGTCTGCCTTTGTCCCTCTCTCACCAGAGAGAAGCAGGAGAAAGGGGCAGTGACTTATTTGGGGTTTACTTCCCAGCTGTTTTTTTTTAAACCACCACACCTGTCCTAAATGACCTTGCACCTGGAGCATGGATTTGGGTGTGTTTGGGGCTCTTCAGGTACCATGTATGCTGTCGGAGAGCTGACATGTTATGGCACACCCCATAACCCCCTTCAGCAGGGCATGACTGCCAGAGGGCCGCCTGCCCTGCACTGCAGCCTGCCACGTTCTGATCTCATCTTGCCTCCACCAAAGGGGATGGATCACCTCAGCCCACTGAAGTGTCACCACAGAGCATCCCAAGAAGTATCACTTACCACCATGGGCTCTTAAGAAGACAGACATTTTCCAACAAGAGCATAGCACAGCATCACTCCCCTGCTCCCACGGGAATAAACACCAGGGTTCCTGGAGGAGCCATCAGACATGTCCCCACAAACACATTAGTAAGTCACCACCTCACTACCCTCTGCTTTCTTCTGTTGGCAACTACAACTTTACTCAGACTTTTTGCTAAGGGGCTTCTTCTCTTGCTTATTGTTCAATGGGAGCCTGAAGCAAAGAGTGTCAATTGCAAAGGAGGAGGGAGGAGGTCGAAGGGAAGCTTGGTGGTACACAATTCCCCTCTCAGTCTGGCAGTTTTGGGATCTCTCTCGTCTTCTTTTCACCTACGAAAACCTGGCTGCTGGCCACAGCATAATACAGCAACGGGGGAAAAAGAGGAAGAAGGCTTAACTTCTATTTATTTTAGTGCGATCATTAGGATTATGTCAGGGGGAAAAAGCATTAATACATAATCTTTTCCCTGTGCTATACAACACTGGCTGCTTTTAATTTAGAATTAAATTGAAACACTCACTCAGAACAGCTTTGAACAGCAGCCAAGGCCTTCTCTTGCATTGTGTGAGCAGCTGGGTAGCCTTTCCACTCTCTTTTTTTGGTTCATGGTGCCCTTTTTTGAGACCTTTGCTGAGGGTTAGTCACTGAAGATATTTGTCACCCTTTCTCAAGTACCAATGGTTCCCCTGATTTGGAGCTGGCACACTAGCCACAGGCAGAGAGGGAGGCCCAAAGCATGTGAGTGAAGCCCCCAGGAGACCAAACTTCAGCAAATGAAGCCGCACAGCTACAAGTATTTCACAAATTAAAGCAAGAAGGGACATATCAAAAAAGCACACCGAAAAGCACATTTTTAAAGAATGCCAAATAGCAGTGATTTTTTTTTTTTTTTCTCGACAGCAGACGTTTTTTATGCTTTGTCACACACGATGGGGCAAGTTCATACAAGGAGGTTTGGAGGTATAAACAGGACAGACAAGGCTGGGTGGGGTAAAGCCAAATTTAGTTAAGTGAACTGGTCATCCTGTTTTGTTCATACAATAAGCCTGCTCCAGAGGGTTCTCACCAAGCTGATGAGAAATGTGCCCTGGTTCATTCCCTGTTCATTTTAATCTATATAAATACTAGGGTTTTTTTCAGGCTAAAGAATCCAGTGCAGACTCAAGCGCTTTCCTTAATTATTGGTATTCACAGAAAGAAAGAGTAAGTTTAAAGGGGGGGGAGGAAAGAGATTGCCACCCTTTCAGTGCTGCTGTGAAGGGAGCTCTGCTTATCACAACAGGTGCAAAGGCCACTCACAAAAACAGAAGCAGTTCAACACTGAAAGGCTAAGAAATTACTTATTCTCTTTGTCAGCTGCTCATACAAGCAGGGTAAAGGCTACTTGTAAGGAAAGAAAGAGGGTAAAAAGAAGGGTTAATGTTTGTGAAAGAAAGAAAGAGAGAAAGGAGAAAAGAAAAAAATATGAAGTACACAAGCCCACAGGTTTGCAGGAGACTCTGAAAGATATATTGACCTTAAAAAGTATAGATTTAATAAAAAAAAAAAAAGCAGAAACAAAACTACAAGCCCTGATAGAGCAGGAATGAGCAGCACCAGCAGGCTGGGGACTGGGGGAAATTTTAACAGTCTACCACTCCAGCTGAATGGTTAGTGGAACAATGCCGGCTGAAAGCACAGCATTCCTGCCCTTGCGCCCCCGCAGAAAGGGGCTGTGCAGGTCTTTCTGATGGCTCTCTCTAATTACACGTTCTTGTGTATGGCAATTCATGGCCAGTTCTGAGAATGTCCTCATTCCTTGTCAGAAGGGTGATTTGTATCCCACACCTAGAGAGTCAACAACATATTGGGGAAAAAAGTTGTGTTAAAAAAAAAGAAAGAAAGCTCCTCTGATGAGAAGCCCATAGTTTTCAGGGTTACTGTTATCCCTTGGGTTCTTAACTGGGTTTTATTTCTTCCACACTTTCAAAATAAGGCATCAGATGCAAAGGAAACTATAATTTCATTTTGTAACGCCCCTTCATTAATCCTTAGATCTCTCTCAAGTGCTGCATAAATTTCATCCTCCCTTCCTGGAGCTCACAGAGGTTGTTTAACACCTGGTGCATCTTATTTTCCAAGACGGATGGTTGTGTTTATTTTAACCTGGCCTGGGATGATGTGCAAACCAGCCATGACTGTTAGATGCTGAGTGTTCCCAGAACCAGATGGTCAAACCTTCCTCTTTTAAGACAACTGACTCAAAACCATAAAAGAAAACACCAAAAATGAAAACAATCATCAACGACAACATCAAAAAACACCCTGTGGTGGGGAATAAAATTTTTCAATGTTGGCACTGTGAGACAGAAAGAAACTCAGAGGGAAGGGAGTGTTTGATTTCCAAATCCTGAAAGTTAAGCGTGCAAAAAAAAGAGAACTCGCTCATCAGGAATTTTCCACCAGTGGCAGGTAACAGGAGGAATTCCCCAGCTTAAATATGACAGATGTTCATACCTCTGCTACCCAGAAGCAATAAAAACCCCCTGTGGCTATTCTGACTGCCCTGCTAAATGAATGGTGAGAGAAGAGTTCTAATAAAGCACAGCAATGTGAGCTGCCACTGCCTGCACCTGCAGGTTCTCTGGTACCCAATTCTGGCTTCACAATCTACAGTGGAATGCAGAGCACTTCATTTTAGCATCATGAGTATTGTCTTGCCCTCCTCGTGGTTCTCCTCTCCTTCCCAAGCCTCTTCCATTCACAACTAGTCCTAGTTTAATTGGGCTCTAAGCCACTGAGGGGGCATTGCTAGCACACACTGCACCTTTTGCACGATCAAACTTGCCTATGGCAGGTTTGAGGTAGTGCAGTGTTTCTGTTCATAAAGCTGCTCCAGCCTAACTCAGCTGAGAAATTCTACACTGAGAGTTAAATCAGTCCAACACCAGGTTTCAAGCAATCCTGTTTATGTAAAGCCAACAGGTTTGTTCTGGTTTAACAGAACCAGTTCCTCCCTGCCTTGACTGGAAAAATAGAAAAAAAAAATCAAAGTACATTTTCACACTGCTGTAACTAAAATGAAAAAGATTTTTTTAAAAAAATCCACATCTGGTTATGGGAAGAAACAAACATGGTGACAAGATGCCACAAAACAGCTTGTGAAACTCACGCACAAAGGTGTAAATGTAAAATACAAAGAATTATAGAACATTAAGGAATTAGAAGGGACTTTAAAGATCATCTAGTCATGGGGCAGGGACACCTCCCACTAGACCAGGATGCTTAAGGCCCTATCCAACCTGGTGTTGAACACTGCCAGGGGTGGGGCATTCACAACCTCCCAGGGCAACCTGTGCCAGTGCCTCACCATCCTCACAGTAAGGAATTTCTAATCTCTAACCTAAATTTCCCCTCTGTCAATTGGTACCCATTAGTCCTTATCCTATCACTACAGTTTCTGACAAAGAGTCTGTCTTTGGCTTCCCTGTAGACCCACTTCAAATACTGGAAGGTTGTTATGGAGTCTCCACAAAACCTTCTCTTGACCCAGCTGCACAGCCCCAGCATTCTCAGCCTCTCTCTGTAGGGCCATGGCTGGCATGCAGGCTCTCATCCTGGTAGACATGAGGCAGCTTTTCCTTCTTCCACTGTGTCTCATCTCCCCAGAGGAAAACAGACACACAAACTGCCTAAAGACCCTGAAAAACCAATCATTTCTTGTTAACCATCATAACAATCAGAGAGCTATACAACAATAAGAAATGCCTATAGGCTTTTCACCAACTACTTTTCCTTAACTTTACTACTAATATTCTGAAAGTATATGATCCTGACATGAAGAGACTTTGTGAACATTTCAAGAAAAACAGAAAGCCCATTTCAAGCATTACAAAGAGAGGAGGGGCTTCAGCCTTTTTCAGAGTTTCTCGTGCAATTTTCTACAGTTCATAAAATGTAAAGTCACAGTTAAAGGATATGTGCTCTGTAAAATGATAGAATCATTTAGGTTGGAAAAGACTTCAAAGATCAAATCCAACCATTAACCCAGAACTGCTAAGTCTACTGTTAAACCATGTCCTTAAGAATCACATCAACATGTCTTTTAAATTTCTCCAGGGATGGTAGCTCCACTACATCTCTGGGCAGTCTGTTCTTCCACTCCTGTGTCTATTGCAAATTTAATCTAAATTTAGGACTAGATTTAACAGAAAAGATCACTTACAAGGCTGCTTGTACTTGAGCTAAAATCAGGTTTTGAACTAAGTTAAACTGCAAAGACTAAATGCGCAGCCAAGGCCTCAATGCCTTATGGCACTAGGTTGTAGGAGACTTTCCAGTCACATCAAAGAGTCTTGTGTAAGGCTGTTAAGACTCACTGCTGTTCACAGTTATGGGGCACCACAGGTAGAAAACCTGAGTTCTGCACTTCCTTCTGCAAGTAAGCATTCATAAATGGTCACAGCAGAAATCATTTCATACCATCGTGACATAGCTCAAGATGCATTGTCATTTAAAAACAAGTTCCCCCCGTGCACGTCAGGAGAATAACGCCACACAAAAAATTTAGTAGACCATGCTGCTGAAGATGTAATGTCTGCTCTGGACTGAGGATGTTCTTGAGGTTGGCAAATTCCCCTGGACAATAGACTATAAGATTCTTGCCACCTCTAGACACTGGCACAACGTAGATGCTTAATGCCATGTGCCTGGTGCACACAGCACTCATACATCAATGTCCCATATGCTGAAAAACATTTTCTGTGCTAATTCACAATGACGGCTGTTAATCTACCATCCCTTACAAACCCCAGCAAAATCCACTTAGCTTGGAGTCAGGCATATTTCAGAAAGTATTTGTCCTCTCTGCATTGGGATTGAGAGAGACATACAAGGGAAGGGGTGACAAAAAGACTGGAAGTCTAGTACGACTTGTGTAAAACCTCAGAAATCCTGTAAGGATGTGAAAGAAGCCACAAGCTTCTAAGGAGAGCAACTGGTAATTAAAACCTTGATACAGCAAGTCATTTGAGTTTATTTAAATAGGTACTTCAAGATAAACGCAAAGCATTTTGCTCAAACATTTTGAGGAATATGATCCTTAAGGAAGATTAACAAGTCTTTAATAACACTTGTGTTATGAAATGTCATTATAATCAAGCAGTAAATCAATAGTACAGTAGCACATGCTGCAAATCACAAGGGCTGTGCTTTGTGGAACAAAAGAGAGGGCAACCTCTTTATCTCCTATGACAGTGATACACATTATATATACTTACACCTTTCAAACAGTGACATTTTTGGTTCCTCTAGTCACCCATGTGGCCATCTGTCTACAGGGGAAGGGGTAGCAATTTTTTGCTTTGAATTGCACAACCTTCCAAGCAGGTTAAATGCAGGACTCATCTCTGCTAAAGGCTGCCTACACCAGTGCACTGTCTTACTTCACATTCCAGCTCCCCTGGCAGCAGCTAAGAGCGGTCAGACCTGGCTCAAGGCTGCCTGGAGTGAGTGCTCAGGGGCAGATGAGTCACAGATGCTCCCCTAGCTCAGAGCTGCAAGGGGCCAGCTGTGCCCATGTCAAAGAGCCACAGGGAAGATGCCCAGCCAGGGCCAGTGGAGGGGGGGTGAGGGCAGAAAGACAGGAGCAGAGATTTAGCCTAAACCAGAGCTGTCAGAGCTACATCCTGGTGAGTGAGATAATACATGCATTTCCCCTGCCTGGCCCAGACTGAATTAGCACATCTGGGGCCCACATTTACTGCTGCTTTGGAGCACCTCTGCCATTAACACTAAAAACACATCCTGGAGGACATCAGGGCTTGAGATGAAGGAGGTGAGAGGGGAAATAAGACACCTTGCCTCCCCCTTCACCTTGTTCCTCCCTCCTCCCACATGGCTCCGAAACACTTTGCAACTTGAATGTTGTCAATCTCCGTATGGAAGAAATGTATTTATAGAAACCCCACTGCTGTGGCTCAATACTTTTATGGGACCAGATGTCAAAGGGCATGAAGTTGATAAAATAAAGCACAGATCAATAAAAAGGGTAAAAATTATATGCTGCCAGCAGTGAGAATTACTGCTTCTCCAACTTCTATGGAGCAGTGCCAGTTTACCTCAGTGAGAAGTGGGGTTGGCAAACAGGTACAGACATGAATAATTAGGCTGTGTAAGCTGTTCAACCAAGAAGACATCTGCCCTTCATAGGAGAGATTTTTCCAGAAAGGGTTACAGCCTTCTCCTTTGAAATACCACGTGGCAGCTGCAGATGACATCATATTTTCTGCCATACTGTTTTATATCAACACATACGAAGCATCCAGGGAAGACTAAGCACTGCTTGAGACTGTAATTGGAGCAATGGTCAACATTATCACAATAAATGACATCATCTAGAGATTTCTTGATCTTATGGTTGTGTTTAAAAATAGGGATATCTTCAAAATATCAGGGTATACGCAGATGGAGATAAAGCACCAAGGGCTCAGACACCTTTCTGGTAATCAGCCCATAAGAAACACATAGATCTTAGGTACACATGTGAAACCACTTGCTTTCAACTAAAGCCAGCAGCTCAGGAAGATGCCAGGGTATGTAACCAAAGGATCCATAGAACTATATTTTGGCACTATGCAGCAGAGCCGAGGAGAAGTAGGTTAATTAAAATTTGTGTGTCATTTCCATTTCCTCTGCATGTCTACAAGACTGTTTATTCTCACCATCTGAAAGAGATTCTCACCATCTGAAAGAGATATTAATTGCTGCTCTTGGTTTGTGAGAATAAACACTACAAGAGATCAAGTTCCCTAGTGAAGCCTTCTCAGTTTTGCTTTTGAACCCCAATGCAACAACTTGAAAGGGCTGCTTTTATCTTTACAGCAATTGGCTTAGGATGCAAGCCTCCAGTGAAGTCCATCACCAGTTGTCCACCAAAATTTTGTTGACAAAAACCATATCAGCATTTGCTGCCGATTTCTATCAGTGACAGCTCAATGTAGTAAGAAGATTTTGTCCATCTATTTATTTATTTTTATTTGTCCATCTATAGGCTATTTGCTTCAAATAATCCCCTTTCTTCGGTGCTTGTGCCAGCACTGTGGTAGTTGAAGCGATCAGAAGCAGGTAGGATCCCAAAACAGTCTCGCATACAACCTGGAGAGACAGAGTATGGAAAGAATGCATATTTTAGCTCATCGATATTTCAGCATTGATACAGCATCAGTGCTGATGTGAGGCCTAATAGACTGTGCTGCTGCACAGCTCAAGGTGCATCTTGGGGGATCACTTATCCCCTGCCAGGCTAACACCTTGTAGTAGCAGAGAGCACACAGTGTGGTGATGATTTCTACCCCCATGCCAGAGATCACTGGGTGGTGCAGGCAGTGTCAGCCCAAAGCTAGCATAGTACTCATGAGCAGTTTGATGTCAGTGTCTGTAGATGTCTTTTTTAAGTTCTGGGTGCTTAGACTTGTAGAGCCTGACAGTATCTATGATGTGGATGTTTCCCCTTTGCCAACATCTCTTCTTCCCAGGCCTTCAAAGCAACTACAGCAAAAAACAATAATGTGTTTCAGCTGGATGGACAATGTCAGTCCCTCTGACTCTGGGAGAGCTCTGGGAACATGAGACAAACAAAACTGGATAAAATACAGAACAAGGTGCAACCTGCCTATTGTCAGACCTCAATCCACCTTACAATGATGCTGAAGTTCATTGGAGTCTGGATGGAAATGGTAGGGCTGGGGTGTGGGATAATACACCCACAGATTTCACTGATCCTGACAGAGGGCTGATCTGCAGCCCTGTGATGTGCTACTGAAACAATTAGCATAGGAAAAATTAGAGTCCATGGCAAAGTGAGATGCTGTAGGGAAATACAATTCTTGTAGGTTTTAACCAGCACAAGGAAGTACTATGTGTGTCCTAATGAACCATCCAGTTGACAGCACCAGAGAGACTATATACAACAGGCAAAAAAAGTTAGGTTACACTATTCAAAGACCATTGTATTTCACAGAGATTAAACAAGGAACACCCATATTACAGATCATGTAGCAGCAGATGATGAAGGAGACTAGATTTCAGCAACAAAAAGAAGGTTATACAAAAGAAACTGGACTATGCTGCTCATGCAGGAGAATAAGGAAGCACCAGCAAGTGTGCATCTTAGACAGGTCTTTCAGCTCCTGGAAGAGTTTTGACAGGGCTGTAGATCAGGCTTACATTATTTTCAAAAATGAAACATCACTACAAATAGTAGGAAGAAGTGCATGAAAAATAAACAAAATATATTTTTAAAATTCCACTGATACTTTCTTA
Source organism: Poecile atricapillus (assembly GCF_030490865.1). Classification (NCBI taxonomy): domain Eukaryota; kingdom Metazoa; phylum Chordata; class Aves; order Passeriformes; family Paridae; genus Poecile; species Poecile atricapillus. The sequence goes on from NC_081250.1 coordinate 62,694,494, forward strand.
CGAATGTAAAAATTCAAAAGTTGGTAGTGCAGTACCTGTTAGCCATTTGAGTTACATGTGGTGTGGATGAAATGGATTTCAACTAAGCATAAGGAAGAGGAATTACTGTGGTATACTTTCAGCCAAAATTACTAGAAAAGTAACAGAGACTGTAAATAATGAATTTCTAAGGAGAGACAGTGTGAGAATACTTCTCAGTTAATGGTATTTCTTTTGTCTCTCAACCTGAACATTCACCTGAACACTAGTTCTCAAGAGATCTAGAGAGATGCAAAAAACCTACCTCTCTTGCAGCATCTGTTTACAAAAGCTGTACCTGCTGCAGAGGCATCACAACAAAACAAATTTGGCTTCAGTGCTAATTTGCTCACAATAAGAGTCACTTGAGACAAAAGCTAGCTAGACCTGGAGTAATAGATGGCAATCTCCATAAATGTATTCAAACTACGTACTTCAGCAACACTGAAAGGCTGTGAAAACTGATGAGAATACACGTAGAAGTTAGAGTATCATCTTTGGGGCATTTCTGGGTGAGTCAAGGTATATTCAGGATCTTCTCCACATTCTTTGGGGTACCTAGACTACATTTATTTTATGCACAGCCCAAATGTCAAACTGCCGCTTTATAAGTTACCCCTATTTTCTTGCATACATTGCCTTTCTACTTATGCAAAAATAAGCATGTTAGGCTGACTGATGGGCTGGGGAAACAGTACTTTGTACCCACACCTCTGACCCACAAGAAATGAACAAAAGTTTTGCCACTGACTTAGAGACAGCAGGAAGACACTGAGAAATAAAGACACACATTATATTTGGGCACATGTACCTTTGTTACACCAGCAGCATAAATTGTTTCCAAGTCTCCTGGGTCTATTTCTAATACAAACACATATGCCAGCACCATCAAGTGCAACAATGACAATTAAAAAACCCTAATAAATCCTTAGGCTTTTGAGTAAAAGACAGCACATCAGTGATTTACTAATTAATGCATGGACCCCCTTGTGAAATGCTAGGGTGTCTCAAGAAACTCATCATGTATACTTCAATTTTCCCCAAAAAGTTTTGGCTATATGATACGTTAAGAATACATAACACATTTATCCCTACACCTTGCAACAGTGCAACTGCCATTATTAGCATCACAGTAATCAGCTTCTAAATCCTATCCATCACTTTTGAAATGTCACTCTAATACCAGCACAACAGCTCCAATGCACAGCCTCCCCTGGAGATACTCTAGCCCTTATACAAACAGGTGTTTCGAAAACCCACTTCTGAAAATTCCACTTCACCTCGAGGCAAACTGGTGTTTATTTATTATTATCTTTAGAGTATTACACACAGTCATACTTTTTCTTTTTTTTTTTAACCATGACACCTTTGTCCCATAGAAATAATCATGCTCAGAGTTATCCCAGTCCACAGAAAGGGGGGTGGTCACCTTGAAGCCAAAAGAGACAGGGCTTTTCCAGAGTCCCTTCTCCTAAAATTCCTGATTGATGAGCACAGTTACTTACATGACTGCAAGGCGTGCTGCAACTAAACACATTTTCCCTCTTGACCAGCAAAACACCTGGGCTTGCCCCTCAGGTATCTGTAGACACCAATCCTACACCCATCAGAGCAGTATGGTATGCATGGCAAAACTCCAACAAAGAGCACCAGGAGCAAGGTTAAATATCAGTCAGGGAGGTGCAACACCAAATAAAAGGTGAGATCCATTGGGAGGAGAAAGATTACAGCAGTGCAGGATCCTGGGGTGCTCCTGTTACACACACATCCTGAGAGCTCGTCTGTGCTTTTGGTTTTAATTAGCATTTGTTAACATATGGAGATATTTACCCAGAAGGAAGGTCGGTGGAGCGGTTAGCAGAAACAGCCTCTCTCCCTTTCCCCCATCCCCTTCCCACTGGGGCACGGGGGCCAGCGCTCCAGCTGGTATAAATCTGTGGTACTCTGCTGATTTACACCAGCTGAGCATCTGGCATCAAGACATTTCCGATTGTTTATAAAAAAGAAGAGCAATGTGGTGTGCTGCTTATAAATCTCTCTCCTGAGCCAAGGTTGTGGTCCTCACCTGTGTCCTGCTTGGCCATGTTGCCCCAGCCCATCACACCAACACAGCCAGCCCCACTCCTGGCCACAGTCACCTGGAGAAAACAGGTACAGGATCCTATCACACATCAAATCTGTACAAAACTGAGGTGAGACAGAAGAGGTAAAAAATCCCTGCTCCTTCCCCCAGCCACTCAGGGAGGATTAGTTAGCCAGTGTTTATAAATTGCCCTGAAGGGGTCAAGTGCAGGAGTGATTGGTGTCAGCTTCTCAGCACTATGTTAACCAAGGGTTACTTTTAATTTCTCTTAATAACTGAACAAATGGGACCAGGTGTCCAATCTCCAGCTTGCAAGGGCAAGGCTTGGCCCTGTGCTGCCATCCCCTATGATGCAGGAGGCATCACCTGGTTCTAGACAGGTCCTGGCAAGAGGCAGCACAGCCCCTGCAAAGAACACCCACCTCCAGCTCAGCCCCACTGTACCCCACCTCAGTGCTTGCTCAGCTTTCTGGCCCCTTATTTAATGCAGGGAGATGTTTTTCCCCCTGAGCCTCGTGTGTGCTAGGGGAAGGAGCATTTGGGCTTGTTCTCCCCAGTTCTCACCACCTCCCATGGATCAAGCCACAGCCATTTCAGTTCCATTCATACCTGCAGTTCTTGTCAGCAGTTTCCCCAGGTACAAGTGTCAGGAAGGTGGGCCATCCCCTTTGCTTTCTTGCAGACCACACCTGTGCCTTTGCACCAATGTTGTTTCCAATCTTTGCTTTGTTTTATTAAAGGAAATGTTATTCCCTTTATGGGGAATTTTTGAAGAAATGTTCTTCAAAATTGTCCAGCACTCACATCTTCAGGATAATTTGGCTTCTAAATTGACTTGAATTCCTTTTCTTGTCTGTCCTTTATAAGGAAAATCTGAAATTTATACTATACATATTTAATTTATATTTAAAACTGCATTAGTTTCAAATACAGTTTCAGTGAGAAGGAAATTAAAATAAAATTTGATATCACAGAAATATTTTTTCATTGTGGAAATATTTTGCTGATCCACCTGCACTCTTGCGACAAAAATTACTTAAGCCGGGATAACATAAGATCACCCATGTGGCAGCAACCTCTGCCTCTGGAGACAAAAGAAGAGGAATTGTCTTAGGTGATAGCAATGAAAGAACAACAATTTACTTGGCCACAGCGGAAATGGTCAGTCTGCACTTTGCCACAGCTGACCATGGGGGCAGGAGACAGCTCCTGTCACAGTGGGTGGCAGATCTTGCCATGGGTAAATCTGGGAAAGAATGAGAACCTAACATGCAGCCACCCCATCTTCTCCAAGGCCACCAGAGCAACTTTGTGCAGCTCTCCTGTGGACAGAAAGCCAAGATATCACCTTCCCCCTGGATCCCACGATACTGGGGCAGCTACACTGCCAAGGGTGGCATCACTTGGTGATGCTCACCACATCACTCTATCAGACTTGCTTCCTCAGAGAGGCAGCAAGGTACTTGGCTTTAAAGCACATGAGGGTGCAGCCACAGCCCTGTGTCTCCTGATGTCCTTGGGAGTTTTGCTGCTGGCTTTAACAACCAGGCAGTGGTGGGGGGTGGGGGGATGTCACCGTGTGGGGCTTAAACAGCCCCTCTGGAATAACAGCCCTAGACTGCAATTAGTGCTGATTTATTCTGGGTGACTACAGTTCAACACAGACCAGTACTGGTCTGGCTGCCACAATTCATCCTTGAGATTTGCCAGTAAAGGCAGCAATTCTTTTGATCTTCCTAACAGAGAAAATTGGAGAGCATACAATGAGCCTCTCTTTCTTTCCCATTGCTATTTGGATATGACTGCAAGTAGTCTGAGGGGAAGCTCTGCTTAGAGCACACTGCTCCTCCAGTCCTGCTGGCCACAAAAAGTCAGAGGATTTAAATGCTCCCAACTCCACCCCTGAACATATCAGACATGTAGGGAAAAAGATATTGAAATAAGAGCAAGGGTATTGCCTGGGGCAGAAAGGATGGAGTGATAGAGGAACTTGCAGTATCATCTGACTGTCAAGCAACTTGTTTTACATAGATAGCACAGCTCGGTCTAGAAGGAACCAAGAAATTACTGTCTAGGGTGAGCAAAGACCAAATCTGTCTTTCCAGCTCCTTTCACTTGGAGCTGCTTGCTAGTTGCTCCTCTGGTGCAGATCAGAGAGGACCATGGCTGGGCTGTACTGCACTGGACAGCTGTCCAGCTCTGGACAAATGCAGTAGCAAGGGCTCAGCAGGATACAAAGAACATTGTCTGGGAAATGTCTGGAAAGGAAGGCTATCCAGGACATGAATCCTGTACAAAGGATCCACTGAGATGGTGGTCATTTATTCAGGCTCTCCATTGTCCTTGTCCTTTGAGGTGTTTTCTGTGTGTCCCTAGGCACCCATTCAATCTGTAGACAAGAAGTGATCACATGACAATAGTCACTGTAATGACAACTCTTCTAGACTGAGAGTGAGGGATCACAAGGCCCTTCTGAAGAGGAACAGGTGGAAAGAGAAGCCATCCCAAGCAGGGGCTTAGGCAGCAAGGCTGGAACAGAAGCCACAGGAGTGAGGTGTGAGCTCCTGCAGCAAACACACAGCAAATCAGTCCCATCCTCCCGCCCCCAATATGGTCGTGATTACTAAAAAGCAGGGGAATACCAGCCATGACATCTGTACAAACACGCCACAGGAAACCAAATTGCAAAGACATCAGCAATTAAGACCAGACTCTTGGTTTGTTTGTTCAGATATCAATATCCACTAAAGACAGCCCTGATCATGGCTGTAATTGGCACAGCAGCAAAGGCTCCCAGGGCAGTGGGGAAGGTGAATAGGCCAGGTTGGGCAAAGAGCAAACCTGATCCCTCTGGGATTCTCTACTGTTTCAAGAACAACTTGTGAACTGTTGTGGAGCAGGGCATAACTAAATTAGTCTGGGGAAGAGAAGTGTCACACAAACATGTCCTGGTCAGTGTCATTTACTGGCATTTTCACTTGACATTCGAGCCAGGAAGCAGCCAGAGAAAGCATTCAGCTACAAGCTCTTCTCTTTCCTCCAGAAAACATCAAATAACCAAAAAATCACTTGCAACCAGAACTGTGATAGCTGTTCCTTGTGAGTTATGTGAAGTATAAGGAACACTTTTCCCACCAACAATGATAAAAGATTGTTTTGTTTGTTTGTCCATTTGCCTCAACGTTTAAACATTTATCCTATAGGGGATTTCTTCTTTGGAGGTTAAAATAATGAAAGAGACAAGAATTTTTTGAACAGTTCACCTAACGTGGATCAAATGCTCTGATTTTGAATCTTGGATGCCAGTTAAATGTCATACCTACAGTAAGACACTCGGTTATAATGCAAGCATTAGCATTTAGCACACATTTACTCAAAAAAAAAACAAGCCCATGCAAACTACAAATATCGTAACTTCAAAAAATCCAGGAGAGCCTCTTTTAAAAACTTCCAGACTTCCTTTAATACTCTGAGTGCCTTGAAGTCATTCACAAATTAACAAGCACATAGTATATATGTGCTAATATATCTACTTAGAATAAACTAAGTAGCTTAAGAGGTGCATGTGGTCTCACCCTCATGGGGGCAGGGGGGGAAGACTGCCTTGACTTTTTGCATTAGAAGACTATGCAAAAAAAAACCTGCTGCAAGGCTGCAGCACACTTCAGGGGTCTTCCACTTTACAAGATATCCTAAAAAGAAGGGGGAAATTCTGTTTTTTCTTTTTCATCCACACAGAAGAAAATCCACCTTTTCTACATACTGTGTGTCTCTATAATGCATCAAGCGTTAGCACATACAGTCATGAAACACATTATAAGATTAATAATAACAGTATGTATTCATTGCTAGAATGCATTCTTGTGCATGAAGACCTCAAGTAAGTTAATCACTTCAGCAAATATTTAAGAACATCCTGGAAACAATGAGACTTGGGTGCTTTGCCTCGCTGGGCTCTCAAGACGTAAATATGAGCTTTTATTTTATTAGCTCCCAAAATCAAGAAAATAGTGAGCAAATGCAGAATTCATCAGATTTCATCAGATTCTACTACACTAGAAACATGGACTCTCATTGAAACCAGCCACAGTTTAAAATAGAGAAGAAAAACTAGGGGTTTTACACAGCAGGTAATGAATTTCTGGAATATGTCCCTGCCTTGTCTTCTTTCCTACCTCTCACGGGATAGAAGCAATGCTGCTTATCTGTTAATCTTTCCTAACCTCAGCTATCATTTTCCCCCAAAGTAAGGAAACTTGCACAGCCAAGGAAGGAAATCTGGAAATCTACCTTCTGCAGAGAGAAATGTGGAAAGCTGAGTCACTTCAAGGACTAAATAAAATAGTGAAAAATAGATACAATAATATTTCTCTCCTGTTTTGGATGCAGGAGAAGGAACCTAAAAATAACAACAACAACAACCCCTAAAACCAGTTTGCTCGAGTTATGATAATTCAGGCATAACATTTACATGAGAACATAAAATACAGCACACAGCTGTAAGTAAAACAATATGTGTGTTCCTGAATAATGGGAAAATAGCTTGCCAATAAGGATATATTCTGAGCAAATGAAAGATGACCTGGAATTGACTCTAGAGTAACAACTTGATTACTTATAAAAATAGGAGGTAGGGGGAGAGAAAAAAGTAGAGGAAGCAGTGGTTGGGAAGAGCTTATGTTATGTGGTATTTGATGTATTTACTTTGAAAAGTTTCCTTTTGATGAATAATAAAAACAATGCTGTAACAGCCATCTTCATGCCAAGAAATAAGATTGGCTAGGGATTTTACAGCTAATGTGGCTCTACTCACCCAGATTCTTCATGTTAGAAGGCCACATTTAAGCTCAGATGGTGAAACTGAAGCAAAAGAGATTGAACAAGGAATGAGTCTGGAAGTGAAGGGAGAGAAGAGCATGTGGAACAGCTCCCTGACAGAGAGCTTACTGGCTCTCCAGCCTGCAAATTGTTTCCATGCTGGTGTGCACAGCAACATAGTAGTGTGCTTTGGAAGAAACCCAACACGCTTCCCAGCTAATGCATTTCTTTCTTTCAATATCCAAGGTGAGCTTAGTGTTCATAAAAGCAGAAGATTGCCAGGCTTGTTGGCTGAAGCAATCCACCACCACCCCTGAGGCATTTACCCTTCAGGCTCTAGGCCCTGGCAGAGCTGCCAGGTGTGTGGAAGAGGAAGAGGGGGGGCAACACAATCCCATGCCAGGTTACTGCTGGGAAACCTTGATCTGTACACTTGCAAAACATGTGGGAGAACTGTTGTGATGTAGGGCCCTGTAAAAAGCCATTGGTGAATGGTAGCACATTCCTCTGTATCTACCTAAGTAATTAATGGCAAGACTTCCCCTATCTTATTTGAGCTCCTCAGCCCTCATCCCTAAGAGACTTCATGGCTAAGGATGTCTCTGTGTCTCCCCTGGATTCTTGTCTTTCTGCTGGTGCCAAATGCAATGCTAATTTCTGGAACAGAACTGGTATAAAGCAAGAGAATTAAGTAGAATCAATGCATTTTACACTAGTTTTGAGCTTCTTTAGTGTTAAAAAAAAACCCTTTTTGTTGGCTTCTTTCAACCTGTACTTGCACACTGTGATTTTACCCCTGTGAAATAAACACCACTCTTATCCTTGTCCCTCTTCTCCTTTCCCATATGTGTGACCTTTTCTCATCACTGGTTCTCTCCACTTCTAGGTCTTTGCCCATATCTCTCTCTCTATCCTTCTGGGACATTTCATAAAATTTAAATAGCAGCCTAAAAGTCTTCTTCTTTAGCTGCTGAAGAACACAGTATTGAGGTCAAATGTAATGTATTTCTGCCTAGCTCAAAAGCTGAGGGACTTTCTTGAAAAAAAAATCACAATTGCTTTCATAGCAAATAGGGAGAAAACTTCAGGCCTTGTCCTCATTTCCAGCTAATCCAAGCTTACATGAAAGCTCCCTGTGATGCACAAATAAATATTTACTACATGAATTTGAGCAACATTTCCTGCTTTGCAAAAACAAAGTTAGTGTTTGATCTGGGCTTTCTGTCCAGTAGGTTTCTCATATACAGTGCTTGTTACAGCATCCTGACAGGTTTCTTCTTCACTTTCTCAGCAGCACCTGTTCACAGGAAACAGAGGGACCCAGATTTATATACTTAAAGCAGTGTTTTGTTGCTTTACATGAGTAATTCAACAAGGGTCAAGCAGTAAGAAGCAAAGAATGGAAGAGCAAGCATAGAGGCAACACAAAGAAGTGAACCCGATTAATTTTTCCCTTAGAAATACTAGAGAGAGGATTGCTTTCCTTGGAGAACATGTGTTTGTTAACAAAGATGTTGCCATCATTACTGGGATGACTAAAATGTGGAGTGTAACTACTTCATCTTTTATGCAGCTCTGTGTCCACGGAGGGGAAACCTTTTAGAAAGCAATAAGCCAGCAGAAACTCATAGTTATTAATCTGAGGTATTTTATGTCTTTTCTTCGGCTACATCTATTAGCTGTGCATGTGAGTCTTTAAACAAAAGCCTTTCTTATGTCCTCTTCTTACGCACCCCTCCTTTGTTCTTTTATTGGTTTAAACAGTAACTTACTAGGTCAAGAAAATCATTCCCATTTTTACAACAAGTCTCTATAAATAATAAGTCATACAGATGTTAGCAGTAAGAACAAGAAGTAATTATTTGCCAAGGTCTGTCTTTCCTAGCAAAGAAAAAGCAGCCATCAATTGTGTAGTTTTTTTTAATAAAGTGGGTATCATCATGTGCACTGAGGAGAGAAAGGCCTCATCATAAAGAAAACAAATGGGAAGGAACCTGTTGGTACCATGGCTTCAGAAAAGCCATATTTCAGGAGGTTTTTCACTAATAATTACTGTGGTGTGGGGAAAGGCCTCCAAGTTCCATTTGTTCTCAAATCACCAAAGATCCCTTATCATTCCCCTTGACATTAGGCTTTTTTGTTTTTTATAGGAGGGTACGGGATTTCCTTATAATTCGTTCCAGAGGTCTGCCGGCACTCCCCTTGAAAGAGGGTAGTTGATGAGAAAAAAGCCCTGAAAGAGAAATACAACTCACATTAAAACACGCATTTTCTTTCCAGTCCCTGCATACGCAGGGAAGAGCTGGGTACCCAGTAGCATTCACACAACCTCTGTCCCTGGGAGCAGTGTGCATTGGTCTCCTCAGTGGAGCCCGCTCTCTTTGGTGCTATCTTCCTCCTTTTTCCCAACAAGGTTGAAAGGAACCACCCAGTTTCATGCACTGCTCCAATCTTCAGTATCTCAGGGAGAACTCTTCCTTTCCTGAGTCAGAACCTGTTTAAGCCATCTACTCTAATGTGGTTTGCCATTTAGGCTGTGAGCTTTTCTCTTCATTCTGCCCATTGCCCATTGGGGGGGATGAGGACCAATGGGAATGGCAAAGTTATGTCAAAGTAGATCTTTGTCTTTGCAAATGTAAGTTTCTTTGGTCTCCTATCAGCTGCCATTTCCTATGCTTCCCATGGAATACACAGGTCAGAGAGTTTCCATACGGAAACACCCAGCAGGTCTCTCCAGCATTGCACCATTGCCTTTTTAGTTTTGATTTCTTTTTTTGTTAAATTTTACATCATTTTACAACGCATACCTTGCTGCTACACTGTGGCAAGCTTTCAACTAGTAAGGAAGAAGCTTTTACAACTGCGTTTCTGAAAAGGTTCCAATTTATTTCTCATAAAGATCCTTGGGATAAAAAGCAGATTAACATTCAGAAGTAAGTTAAATGAAAAACTGAGGCTGCTCAGAGAGAGATATTAAAGGCTGATTGGCACAAAAGGGTACTTTCTGGCAAACTTCTTGAAGCACTAAAAGAAAAGGGTCAAGAGTCATCTGCTTAAGTAATGATCTCCAAGGCAAAAATATTGGCTGGTCCATCCCATAACTACAATGGACTATTATATGTATGTTCTTTAGGCTGAATGCATCAATTATACTCATCATGTGGCTTCTTGAACATGCTTAACTTGCTATTTCCTTTTATTCAATGTGATAGCACATAAATTAATACAAAGGCATACATGAGAGTATTTTATACCTTCTCTCCTCTGTTTTAAATTTTGAGAATCAGAGGTTTCACTATAAATAATTTAGAGGGAAAAACTTTCAGAACTGAGGGGGCTGGTAGGGCATGTCTGTGTCTGTGAGCTAAATTCTGTCCACTAACCACACTTATGCAGGATGGGAAACAGCTTTGCCAATCAATAGAGCATCATAATTCGCCTCGTAACAGGAAATGAGGACTCTGCAGTAATGCAGTTTTAATTTTAATGCAATTTAAAAGAAAAAAACATCCAGTACCAGATGCTCATCAGAAGACCATTAAATGTTATTACTATATGCTATTTCCCTTAGGAACTCTCATGGTTAAAAATCAACAGCAAGAAGCAGCCTATATCCTTTTACAGTGAATCTCTTCAGCTGCAGTTCAGCTGAGAGCTCTGACAGGTCACAAAGTTCATCACAAGTTTGATATTTCTCAAAAGGTAAGATGAGATGAGGATTATGGCTATGTTTTTACAGACCTTCTCACCACAAAGCCACTCATGCTCTCCTTCCTTCAGCCTGATGAGAAGTGGCTCAAACAGAGCTTTGTGTCCTCTCTTGCTTTTTTCACTGTCATGAAATGTACCTAGGTGCATGCACTGTTTCATTTCCCACCAAGGACCAAGCACTGGCCCATCCACAAACAGATGTCTTTCTGCAGGAAAGCAACAGTATGCCTCAGAGGATGGATGGATGGATGGATGGATGGATGGATGGATGGATGGATGGATGGATGGATGGATGGACGGACGGACGGACGGACGGACGGACGGACGGACGGACGGATGGATGGATGGATGGATGGATGGATGGATGGATGGATGGATAGATGGATGGACGGATATCCAAGTGGTTGACACCACTCTCCTCCTTCTCTGTTAGAATGCAGAATTCCCTTCCAACACACCACTCTGCTCTCCTGGCATAGAGTCAGTGCTGAAAAACTGGTTGTGTCAATTCTCCAAGATTTAATACAGCAATATACTCCTAGAGTTTCATTCACTGGTAGTTCAATAGTTTTCTTGGAGAAGGAACCAAGGAGATCATCTTGCCTGCAAAGCTGTTGCTAACTAAAATAATGGGAAAACTCGTTGCTGGTTTCTCAGAGAGTTAAGTCAATGGTTTATCAAAAGTTAGGAACTTGAGAAATAAGGAAGGGTGGTGAGGACACAAAGCAGCCAAATCCTGAGAAAGTTCAGGTGACTTCTCTACTGCAACTGCTTAGGACCCATCACTCAACTGCAGCAATCCTAGGGACTAACAGAGTTACATGAAGAAAGGACATAGGTACGTCTCCATGTCACAGGGATGTAAGGATGGATACACTGAAGTTTGGGTGGAGTTCAAAACATAGTGATCCCCAAAAAAAGCCTAACACTGACATAAAATTGTCTGTATATTTTTTAGTTCCACATACTCAAAAAAAAAGGCAATAAGGAGGACCAACACCTCAACTCTGAGTTTAGAGAGATCCTTAATTCACAAATATAGATCTCAAGCTTCTATAAGGACTGGGAGACTTAGCAATCATGAAAAAAAAAATCAACAAACCAACCAAACCAAACAAACCTCACAGTATTTTTCCTCACCCTTCAAATAAACATGAAACTCATGGACCCAACAGTCAGCAGTAACTTTCCTCCCATAATTCCTGAGAAATGGAAGAGTAGTATACTGCAGGAAAAGGGAATGTTGAAATCTCTCGATATTCACACAAAAAAAAAAAAAAAAGGAGCCAGGTTAGCATAAAAGCACAGATGCACAGACAAAGACGTACACCCAGCTCACAAACTGGACAGAGAGAATTGGTTTGCAGTGCTGAAGAAGCATCTGGCACTGCTTTCTATGAGGAGGCTGATGTTCAAGTAGTACCGGCTTCATTTTCACAGCAGACATCTTTAAGTAGTCAGGTAAGTAACCCCAGTGCTGCAATGAGAATGCTGAGAATCTTCTAGGAAATTAGGCCAAATAGCTACAGCACCTCTGCACTAAGAAGTAATTGAACACTTTGATATGATAATTGATTATAGTGCATTGATTAAAGATGACAAGAAAGCGTACACTCTCCAGATGACTTTCAAATTACAAAGCCACAAACTTCAAAGCTTATTTGGACTCACACAACAAAATAGATTTTGTTATTTACAATGTAAAAAAAATGTACCCTCTTAAATGAGGCAAGAATTTTAAATCAGTAAATGGTGAAATGGCACAACCTGAAATAAGGAAGTAATCAATGCTATCAAATGGCTTCAATCTGTCCTGAGGACTCTAATCATACCCAGATGATAGCATGGGACTGATTGGGTGTCTCTGGCAGCAATTCTTATCAAGGCCTGATTATAACAACGACAATAGGAAAAAGAAAAATTGTTTGTTACAGGGTGGTTAAGAAGGCCTGAAGGAATGTGCAAACAGTTGCTTAGTTTGCTGTAAATCTATGTGGTCTGGTGGATGCAAGTAAAGGCAGCAACTACTGTTGGTCATTTCCAGCCATGCTGAGATGTTTTTCATAAATTCAGCTAAACACACACTGGAGAATAGTTTTACTTCATGGTAAAAGCAAGCCAATTTGCAACCACTTGCAATTTCTACAAACTAGCAAATCATCAGCAAAGCATCTTGACTTGCTTCCTGGATTTAAAAGCTTTTTCAAGCTCTCCTTAATTGCACATTATTTTAATTGCCATGATTCTACTTCTAGAGCTGTAAGGGAATTGTGCAGTTGTTGCCATTGATTTATATCATTATTCCAGACAGGAATCAGGACCGTGTTTTTCTTGCCATAATAAAAAACTTTACAAAGATATGACCCTGTACGGAGAGCTTTATCTACATCTGCATGACCAGAGGCAACAGGTGGCTACAAGAGAGCAACGACAGCAGAAAAATGTTACAGTGCTCAAAGAAAAGCAGTGGGTTCAGTACAAAGTTAATGCTTCAGTCCCATCACTGATGCAGCACTACATTTCTGGGCTGAAACCTGATACCAGAGCATTTGGAGATTACCCAGCATCTTCTGAAATTTCTTTAAGGTTAATCAAATTTCCCTAGGCAGACCCTGCTTTGCTCAGTTGTTTTGCATCGTGTCTGAATAAGCAATCCCTGCAACACAACTTTGGTGCAAACAGGTGAAAACAGGTGTCCAGAAAGAAGCTGAGATTCATTTGTATTGTGAAATCAAAACAAAGCTCAAGATACACAAGGTCATTAAATGCAAGTACAACTGAGAACCTGGAGTTATGCCAGTGCCAAAACTACACTTTTAATTTTTAAAAATTACTTTCAGGATGAGCACAGAGGAGACCAGTCACAAACCACAGAACTCTGCTTAGCAAAGGTGCAAAACAACCATGTAAGAAGAATTGTGGGTGCAGACGACTGGATCCAACTCACCAAGCTGTCCTGAGGGAAAGCAAGCGTTGCTCCTTCCTTTGGGGAGAAAGTACAGATATTTTGCAACATGTTTATGCCAACTCTGTGAGCTTCAATTTCTTCACTACACAGTATGCTGCTTCTAAAGTAGGTGATAGGTTAAAGGTTTGATTAGGGACAAGAGATGAGACAAGACAAAAGAAAGTGTTTAGGAAAGGGAAAAGTCCCACTTACCCCACTGGTAACAAACACTATCTTGTCTAATGGGAGTGTACTACTGCTAGTCTATTGTCCCCAGCTGGTTACATCTTTGTTTCAGAGGTCTGACCTGTGGAGTGCCATTCCTCAGACAAGGACACAGCAACCTTCACAATGTCTGATGAATCAGAGGTGTTTGGCTGTGTGGGGAAGCTTGTTCAACATTAAGGGAAAAGCTGAAACTCATAATCAGAAAAGACAATACAATTTTTAAATGCCTCCCACCACACATATGTGAGAAAAACACCAGGACTTTATTTAAATTCACATTTCTGGCTTGATGGCTACAATTGCTGGAACTCACTTTATAAAACTACTTTGTGTGAATGTTATTGAAGAGAAAAACACAGTGTTGTCACTGCATCAAGTATGGGGGCAGCCCTGGCAGCTGAAATAACAGGCAATGGAACAGCCATGGGATAATATCAGGTGGTATCCTCCACAGGCCTCAGCTATCCACTGGTGTGCAGCAATATGAGAGTGAATCCATACTGAAACAACTCACCCTCTTCAACCACAGAAGGAGCACCACTTGCAACAAAAACCTACTTCTAACTAATCCTTTCTCCCTTCATTCTTGTTTCAATCATACCTTGTGCAACCCAGACTGAAATATTAAGTCAGGAAAGATCCGCACATCAACAAAATACCTGTGAGGCAACCAGGCTGCCCATCAGTCACCACCATTCGCCAGTCTCAGAGAAAACATTGGTCTCTTCCCTGACATGACTACAAGGATTTACATGTCATGATTATTGGCAGCTTTCAGGCTTTTTGTAGCAATTAACGGCATGAATCATGGAAAGGTTCCTACTTTGCTCACCAAGACCATAAAAAACACATTGTTAGGAGGGAATCTGTCCCAGGTGCTTTGGGACAGATTTCTAATCCAGGTTAGTTACAAATATACTTGAGTTCCTCCTGTGGCATCACCCAGGCTCTTACCCCTCTCTGCCTCCTCATACAAACTGACTGCCAGATTCCCAGTGAAGATGATGCTGCTGTGCATCCTCCTCCCTAGGAGTCCTATTAGGACTGCAAAGGAATCTCCTTGCCTCTCTTACTCCTGCTTTTACAACCCCATCCCACTGTGGGAGGACCTATGAAGCAATAAATTAATGACCTGCCCACCCTACCCCAAGGCCTGGTGAGCCAGTTTTGTTGTTGGGAGGAGAGGCAGAACTGCCTCCTCCTGTCCTGTGCCTCCCTGTGCTGAAAACCCATTATGGTTAGGAGGCTGTAAGTCTGTACTGCTTTGCAGGCTGAAGGGGAATTAATGCAGCTGGATTTGGAAGACAAAGAAAACCAGTGTTGTACTATGATCGATGGTCATTGATCTGATGCTAATTAGTTAAAAAAGAAAAAAAAAAATGAAAATTGGAATTACATATTATCACTTGACTATTCATTTTAGCTGGTTTCTTGGTGTATTTGGCTCCAACTACTACCAAATATTTTTTACTAAGCACAATGAAAGGTAAGCAACTGAACAAAATTGCCACCTCCTTCTACCTTTGTTCAGCTTAGCACTGCACTTTGCATGAGGAGGTGCTTTGCATGAGAAGCTTTGCATGAGCTTTGGGATTTAGATCCCTAATGTCATCTCGTCTAATGTAAACATATAAAACCCTCTAATCTTTTCTTTAATAAAGCTCCTTACAGATGTCTCAGAACTCATTGTGTCTTGTGAAAGTGAGTCAGTTTCCTGTGTGAAACAAAATTTTAACAGGTCGCAGTGCCCTGTTTTCTATTCTCAGAAAATTTCTGTATGAATGAGTCCTTAAAATGCCTTCTTAACCTGGCCTCTGGTGTCCTTTCTTAGGCCTCTTTCTTATCCATTTCCTTTGTACCAGCCCCAACCTTTACAATTCTCCATTGAAACGGACAGTTCTTGGAAATTATATACCTCAGGACAGCATGCCCAGTGGTATTCATAACCCTTTCAGGAGGCTGTTGATTATTGCCACATGTAGTCACTGTCTCAAACAGGTATCAGTACCTGAATGATCCCTTCCTGTCTTCACAAAAACATTTTTCTTCCCCAGGTCTCTTAGCTCCCCACTGCCCCACTCAAAGCCTCAGAACTTCAAGATGAAAGAAAAAGACAGGAAAAGGGGTGAAACCAGCAACAAGGGTGCTCCAGTAACTGGACCTGCCCTCATTTTCCACACCCAACTCCAGTAAGAGGCTTTGCAAGCTCTGTACCATGTGTCTTCTCCACCTCTCAAGGATCTGTAGAAGGTTTTGAGTCCCTGCAGGAACAGAAGCTCTTATAATGGGCATCAACTGATTAGCTAGATTTCACAAATTTCACTGGATATTCTGATTAGGAAGGAACCCACAAGGATCACTGAGTCCAACTCCTGAGTGAATGGTTCATAGAGAGGTGACAATGGTCACAGCACCGCAGCTGTAACAACCATCTGAATCAAACAAGGAAAACAGACTCAATTTCTCACAGGTTATAGAGTGGTTAGAAGGGGATGTTCTGCAAAGTTGTAAACTCTGGAAAAAAGTGAAAGACAAAACTGAAAACAAACCTCAAAAATCTTTCCTTTGAGCCGGAGTTGAACCAGCGACCTAAGGATTACTTTTCAGTGACAGCCTACAGTCCTCCGCTCTACCAGCTGAGCTATCAAAGGAAGGTAAAGGAGTGCCAAGAATGAGTCAAGACTGCATCAACAATAGCCTTAGGCTCTAATGGGCCTCCATATGTATTGCTTTTCACAACAGCAAAACAGTATCCAAAGAAAGGCACAAAGCTAACTCTCCTGCAAAATTGGATTTTGGTTACAAAACTGCCTATTTTCATTGCCAAATAGTTCACAGCTCTTGTAAGACTGTTGGTGGTGGTAGCGTTAAGGTTGGAGTTCTTCTCGTGACCCATATGAAATCTGTCTATGGCTTGACAAAGAAATTTCCCCACTCTTTGGTGACCTTGCCACATTTCCTAAGATGAACCAGGAATAGAGGGAGACCTCCCCTCCACACAATTCTCCACAACAGTTCTCCAGCCAAATCCAATAACAAAATAGCAAACAAAACAGTTAACACCTCCCTGGCAGCTTCCACAGTGAATGTAGAGGAACAGAAAAGGACAGAAAGGAATAATGATTGTGGTTTCAATTTAAATCCCACCAACTGCCTCAGTGCATGTAAGACCCCTGAACACAGATGAGGTTGCAATGTCTGGCATTGCAACCAGTGGCCTCCCCAGCCCCTGGGCCTGGAAGGCTGAACCCTTTGTGAATCATCTGAGCGCTGCAGCTCACAGCTGTGGCAATTGAAAGCAAGCTACACTCTTTTTGAATTATAGTGATTCACCAGCATTTGTCTGTCTGAGCAGCAGGGTGGGGCACAAAGCTGTGAGCAGACACCCTGTTTGCCGAAACCATGCCATCCTACTTGTGATGGGAGTGTGTGCAGCAGTGTTACCTCAGTGCCCTAGAGCGTATCCATCCTTAACCCGTGCTTACCTCCACCTCCTCCTTGTGACTCAACCCCAAACACGGGGCTGTTGCAGAAAGCAAGTAGCCAGCAGGTTGGGGGAAGTGATTATTCCGACATATTCAGTGCTTATGAGCTTGAACTGGGAACACTATGGCCCACCTTGGCTCCTTGGTGTAAGGCAGGCATGGACATCATGGAGTGAGGCCGGTGGGGGGGCACCAAGATCATGAAGGGGCTGGAGCTCAGGGTGCAGAAGGGAAGGCAGAGAGAGCTGGGCCCGTTCAGCCTGCAGAAGTGTTGGGTGAAGTGGGATCATCCTGAGGTCTGCAGCTCCCAAATGGGAGAGTTTGGGGAAGGCTCTGCACAGTGAGAGGTGACAGATATAAGCTGCCACCAGAGAAACCTTGTTGAGATATAAGGGGAGAAAAATACCATGAAAGTAAAAATTTTCACCGTTGCGAAGTTTGTCCAGCAGGTTGAATTTCCAAAGCTTGACTGACATAGCCTTGAGTAATGTGACCTGATTTTAAAGTCTACCCTGTCTGGAGCAAGAGGCTAGACCAGCTGCTCTTCAGAGGTCTTTAGAAAACGAACACAACAGCCTCCATGTCAGGAGGGTGGCTCCACAGAGAAGATGGACTCACAGCAAAACTATCACCGTGTACATCTCCGTTTGGAAAATACAGATCTTTGTCATAACAACCAAACTCGTACACACATTTTATTTATTTTCATACTAACAGACATTTTAATGCTCTTTCACTGCTAAAACCAACACATATCTCGAAACAAACTCAGTAAGATGTCTTCCTGGTTATCTTCCTGAGAATCTAGGAAGGTCAGGAAATATTTGACTTAACTGCAAGGTACTGTTGCAGTTTCTCAGAGGCCTAATCCTGGGACCTGTGATGTGTCACGACAGTCACCCACCAGCAACACATCAGCTGATGCTGTAAAGAAAAGCATCTGGTAGAGAGAGAGAAAAGAGAACGGCCTTATGCCTGAAGGGGCAATATCTGCACTCTCCAGGGTCAGATGGCCTAGGTGGAAAGAGGACCCTTATGCAAGAATGTGGGGTTAATCTTGCACTGGAGAAAGAATGGCACAACAGATAACAATGACCCAAGCTCCTAAATCAGAGCAGATAGCATAGCCCCAGGCATCTAATCTTTTCCAGTTTGCAATCCCCACAGCATTTTCAAGGGGCACTTCAGGCTCCTTTCAAACCAATTTAAGCCCCTTGTCATAAATCTGCTTTATCTGAGTTACCTTTCACAGACCCCTTAAAAATAATTCACTAGTTCTTACCCACACATTCAAGGACCCCAAAACTGAAAATTAATGCTCTATTAGATGTACTGTCATCTAATCCAAGGTAACAAATACAGACATTTTAGGGCTAGTATCGCCATCTCTTTGCTGTCAGAAGTTGTTACTGGTGAAGATAACGCTAAACAATTTGTACTCTCCTGTAAGAAACCAGTAGTGGTTAAAGTCAAGATAAAAATTCAAATGGATCAGATAAAATGTGGATGCTGTTACTATCTATGCATGAACAAATGGGATGCAGAAACCACAGTGTTGCCTTGACAATAAAAAGCATTGGAGATGTCTTTTTGTGCAACTTGCTAGCAGTGATATATGGGTGATTTGTGAAAGATATTCTAAACTACAAATGTACCCTCCAGGGCAGCTTTTCAAAGTAGATATTCCTAGGAAAAAATAATTAATTTTTTCTTGATTTTTTTTTTTTTAGCTTGGTAAGCTTTGAATGCTTAACAGAATTAAAATTTGGCATGGAGTTCATGAAAGATCTCTGATTATTTCAATTCTTTTAACTGATTAAATGAAGATACCAAGCTTTGAGAGCTATGTGACTGGAGCCCTGAGCTATATAAAGGGAACAGCTCACCTGTTTCATGTGGTGTAGAATAAGATGAAAGGAAAGGATGTAGCTTGAAAGCAGGATGGAGAACAGCCAGTGGTAAAGCTACTAATAGCTGGACTGTATAATTACACATGGTAATGCTATGTGTTTTGTTAAGCTCAGATTAGCATATGATGGTCTCCAGTGTTTTGCATACTTACAGACTGACTTTCTAAGGTGGTCTTAAATGGTTTAAAGGTTTTTGAGCTTGGTTTTGGTTTGGTTTTTTTTTTCCAGTGGAAAGATTCTTAAAATCTGGTTTATTTGGAGGGACTTGAAGGAATTGTTTCTCTTCTTTTGAGGTGGAAATACACACGTGCTCTGAATAGGAGCATTAGGCTGCACTCACAATAAATTTGTGAAATCTTTGTGTTCACTTTATTTCTGTCTGGTGTGTGTTACACACCACTGGTTGTCTGCTGGGGTTTCTGCACCACCAGCTAGGGATCATCTCAGGGAATCTCAATCTGGCAGTTTTGTGCTTCTCCTACCTCCTCCTACAAGAAAAGAGGAGGTTTTCCTAAAGCCTGCTACTCACAGCAACTTGAATTTAGTTTGAAGCATCAGGGAAACAATTATCTCCCTCTGGGCTACCTGTTAAAATTCAAGATAGAAATTTTTTTGGGCCAGGGACTGCCTTGGTACTTAAAGGCTGAATAGCAGCTGGCACAACAGACCCACATCCCTGTCTGATGCCCCCAGGCTCTGTTGTAATGTAAATACTATGTAGGACTCCTTAGGCCAGCTTCAGAGACAACTCTAATAATGTCAGTGTGAATGAATGCCAAGGGGCAGGAAAGTGGGAATGAAGAAAGAAAAGAATTGGGAGAGTACATGAAGGTTTGATATAAAGGAAGTTTGATTGCATAGTCACGGTGTGGGCTGCATTTCAGAAACACGGAGTTTATAGGACATTGCTTACAGACACCAGTTTTTGCTGTGCTCAGAGAATCCATTTAATACTTCTGATGCTGCTCTCTTATCGGTAAGACATCCAGAGGGAAGTATCCTTTGGATATTCAGCACCTGAGTTGCATATGCTGAATTTTGCTATGTAACAACCTTATAGGTCTAGAGAGGTTTTTAATAAAAAGAAAATATTATCTTTACAGAAAAACTTTTAAACGCACAGCAGTTGAAGTCCCAGGGCAGTGCCCAGATATCAAATCCGGATTGCACAACCCAGTAGGGATGATACAAGTGCCTGAGAGCTCACCCTATCAGCAGGCATGGAAAGAAGTACCCTCCATGTAGCTGTCAAGCTATTCTTCAACACATTAAATGTTCAACCACATTAAGTCAAGTTACAAAATGCAGCAAGCAGCATTCCTGTCCTCTCTCCCACAAAGAGTTCCAAGTATTGCCTTTCTCCTGGTGAAAGACAAGACTGATAATGTGTGAGCTTTTCTTTGATGATGATCAGCCCAGAAAGTTTTGATACTTGGGTGGCAATTAACCACAGCTGGGACACGACATTACACAGATACAATGTACTAGCTCCTTGCTACTGCAAATTGTGAGCCATCCCAGAACCTGACCCCTATGTAGGTTAGTCGGTTAGCTTAGTTTCCACCCAACAAGGTACCATGGTGCACTTTGCTTGTCTGAGAAGTTTTTCCCTCTGTGTGTCCTTACTGCTTTGCACCAACAGTTGTAGAGGCTGTGGCCTCACTGGAAGCTTCAGTGGCAGCATCTGAGGGAGGGCATCACCTGAGGAAGGGCAGTAGTGCAGAGTACAAAAGTGGCACTATTTGGGATGTGGGAGAGCCCCTCCACCTCCTATGACTGCTTCCCTTCAGGTGGCAGCGCTTCCATCCAGCCACTTCCCTTCCCCTGCTCATCAGGCCTCTCAAAGTATAAAAGCCCTAATGAAAATGAAACATGCCTGTCATATATAACAAGGAAAGGCTCAACTGCTGGCAAAAAAAAATAGTGTGAAATTACAGTATCAGTGTGAGAGGGAGAGATATGAGCCCTCAGTCCCCAGGAGAGAATTTGAAAGTGCATAATTTTCTCCATTCACAAGTGGCATTTAAGGGGCAGCTTTTGGAAGCTGAGAGGAAAACCCAGAAGAAAAAGAGCACTTACAAGTGGAGTGAATATTTCTGCCCTAAATATTTGGGACCTTTTTTTGATACATAGGCTTGGTCTAGCACTGGGAGATGTGCGTGCACAGCCCTGATGAACTGGTGTGGTTCCTAATGTTTTTTTCTACTCGCAGCTAATGCTTTATCTAGTCCTTCTGAAGACTTAACACCAAATACTTCAGGAAAAAAAAGAAAGAAAAAAAAAAGACTAGGATACAACCCTTTGCCTGGTTTTTCTCTTCATGGAAGAATTTGGCAGTTCTGGGCAAGGAGAAATGTGGCTGTGGTAGGGGATACTTCTCTTTCACTCATGAGAAAGTAATTTATTTTTAAAGAGCACTTGAGAACTTTAATATAGCATAACAATATTACCACACATCTTGCTTAAGCAAAGAATTTTTCCAATCTATATTCAGTGCCAGATAGAGTGACTATAAAATGAGTTACTGTACCTTAAATTTCTGGCTTGGCTATAGTGACAAGAAGTTAGACAAACTCTGACCATGTCTTCTTGATACAAATGCGCATTACTTGGACATATAAGAATTACCAGCTGCATGAGAGCTCATGTTTCTGGAGGGAGCTGGACTTAAAGGATGGATAACAGGTAAAGGAGTGGAGAACAATGGCCACTCTGGGGCCCAAACCAGTGAAGCAGCAGCATTTAAGCTCTTTTCCAGCTAAACTTTAACACTTCACAGTGCAGCCAGAATATGTTAGACACATGTCTGAGGCATAAATGCTGGCTCAGACCACGTGTAAAACTAAGCTCTAAACACAGTTTGACTTTTCCAGGTTATTCTTAATTTCAGAGAACACCGAATTGGAGGCAATTGCACTAATCCTGATGGAGCAGACCATACATTTTATAGCCCATGAGGTTACTGACCTCCTTGACCCTGGCAAACTCTGCTGGGCCATAACAAATCTGGACCCACCAGGATTCAGCAAGCCAGGCAACAGCAGTTTCAAACCTGGGCTTTACCTCAGCCATCAGAAGAAAACCTTTGGTCAGTGTTTTCTGATGCCTCTTTTGCAGGCTTCATAGTTTCTGAGAAATTATTCCTGAGAACTACTGTGGTCTTATAAAAAAAGTCTGTTGTGTTCCCACTTCCTTGTCAGAAGTTGGGCTACGAACTATGCCCAGATAATATATGATCTTCTTTTCTGGTATTCCTACCTTTACATAGTCAGAGCCAAACGTTTCAAATATCACTAAGTATCAAATAAGGAGTAGGGCAATGTTAATATCAAATTTAGTTTCAGGTCAAGACATCCTTTCTGAAAGGGATGAACAAACTTCAAAAAGTAAGAACATACACCCAAAGTAATGACTACACCCCTAGAAGCCGTATAATCCTTCCCTTTTCTTAGGTTAGGCTTCGATACTGCACCAAGAAAAGCGCTGGGCCAAGAGATCTTATTGCTACTACTTTATGTGTGTTATTTGTATTGCTACAGGACTCTGGGACACCAGTGAGGATTAGGGTCCCATTGAAGGAGGCACTATAAAAACAAACACCACACAGACAGTTCTCTGCCCCTGGGAGCTAATCTTTGGCCATTTCTCTGCAGCATCTGGAGATAGAGCAGGGCATAAGGAAGTATATTAGGGTATACTGCATGGACTGCAAATAATCTTATTTCTATAACCCTTGTCCTATCTTACCCTACTGCCTCTCTTCTGTTTGTTAATCTATCTTACCATCTCAGTTGAAATGTAATTTATCTGCTTCTTGGGCAAAACTCTTTGTGTCTTTTCATTTGTTATGTTTATTGTGTTGTTTTGGGTCCTTTTCTTTTGCATGGTTTTGAGCCACAAAAATAATATGAACTATTGAAAACATGAAAGAAAACTTCCTTTCCTCCCTAACAAAATAAATGCATATGATCTATTTAAATGTGCCTCTCTGAAGTGGCATGATTTTGTACCTCTATAGTGCCTAATGTAAGCTTGTGGAACAATGAGCAAAACAACCAGTATGGTAATACAAACAAAGAAGTCTGGTCTTCGTGTACATACACACCAAATACTTCTCCAGATGATATGCAGACAAAGGAGATACACCTGCAAAATAACTCCTACTGGTTAAATATTGAAAAAGCTGCTGGTATACTGCATTGTGATTGGTTAGTTGGATTTGCAGGACCCCATAAAGATAAAGCAATGTGACAGAGTCAAGGGAATACAATCTCAGCATCTGCAGGACTCGGAACAAAATGTGGACATTTTCCCACCTCTGTGGTCATTCCTTCCAGACCAGCCTCATGCCTGCAGCATCTTCTTCCCCTGCCTACAGCCACAGCAGCTTCAATTGTACCAAGGGACTATTTCTTGGGAAAGGGAGGTGTTGGGGGCATAGGCAGTTTCTAACCTTTCCTAGGGAAGAGACTGCCTGGACAGAGGCTGTAAGGCAATTGTTACAGCAGTACAGGATGTCCAACAGCTCTGCCACCATCCATCTCTCCAAAATCTTACATAACTTGTGCACACCCTGGAAGAGGAAAAGAAAGAGGCATTTGTTGAAAACTGGTTCAAAAGGCTGTGCTGAAGAGCTATAAACACTATGGTGTGTAAGTTTACACAGACTGAGCAAGGAAGAGGGTACAGACAGTTTAATGGTGCAATTCACTCCTGCTTCCCCTCCAAGCCACGACTGCCATCTCTAAAGACACCGACTCTCACTGCTGGCTTGCAAACCTCAGAGGTGGCAGAGCGTGTGATAGAGTCTCCAAAGGGATGAAGGCTTCCCTCAGATTTCACTCTGCTTCTTCTCACAAGGGGCAGACAAAGGTGGGGTTCGGAGCTTTTGGAGGTGTGTTTGCCAGGGCTGCAGACCTTGTTAGTGTGGCCTGTCCCAGCCCGAGCCCCCCGGCAGAAAGGGGGGTCAGGGGAGCCCCTTCACGTTCCACAGTCAAGGCTGTGAACTATTTGTATTGGATGAGGAATTTCAAGAGGAAACCGTCTGAATGTGTGTGAGTGGCTGTGCAAAGCTGAGCTATGTTTAAAGAAAACAAATGGCTTCTTAGACCTTCTCTGCAAGGTCCCGTTCTAAAAGGGGGCATAAGTAACTCTCGTTCCTCCTGCCACTGCAAACTTAAGTGGGATCATGGGGTGGGGGGAGGTCCTGAAAGCAGAGAATCAGGAAAACCCATGACAGCAACAGTATGAATAAATTGGCAAGATACGCTGTAAATAGCTCCAATGCTGAACAAAAATAAAACAAAAAAAAATTCGTATTGCAGCCATTTTAAGATTTCTGCTTCCTTCTTCACCCCTGCCACTAAGCAGGCTTCTTCAACATGTGACAAGAAGAATTCAGAGGGATGCTTGCCAAGTGTTTTCTGACCCAAATCCTTGAGGTATCCTCCATCTGCAGCAACAGACAGCTTGCTGTGGTCTGTCATTACCTTCTGTTTGGTTTTCAACACCAGCTACCCTAGTTAATGAAAGAAGATGCAACCACCAAAGAAATTGAACAGACAAACTTTAGCAGCATTTCTGGGAAGCCTAGAGGAAGACTTCTCTAATCTTGAATAGGCCAGAATGCAGGACAATAATGACTGAGGCATGCATATGTAAGTGCATTGCTAATAGCAAACTCAAATATTAGGAAAACAGGTATATAAAAATAGGTGGAGAGGATTTAAGGACAAGAAAGGAAAGGCAGAGCTAATCATTCAGTTTCTGTCACAACATCACACCTACTACTCGGCCTCTATCTGCAGGCAGTAAATGTCATAGCTTGAAAGAGCCAGGCTGTCAGAAATATTTTTTTCCTGCAAGACTGAGACCCAGATACACATCCATAAAGTTCTTCTATGTAAATGTTTGCATGTGGCCCCTCACATCTAAGGTTTGTAGCAATACATGGTATTTAGCAAAATGCCATTCCCCTAAAGGGCAGCATATTTTTATTCTTATAATTTTGCATGGAAATTAAAACGAGCATATTTTAACATGGGAAAAGAAAACACTTTTCCCCCCAGCTAGGTGCTGCTGCATCGCTGTGCTGCTGCTGCTGCTAATGGTGGCTTGATATTTTTCTCTGCATATTCAGAAACAATTCAAATGTAACAAACGCCCATTTACCTACCACATAAACACGAGGTACTTAAAATGCTTGTCTTTGATAAACCATTCTCCCCTTTGAGGATCCATTAGGCCCAACATGAATGAAGCCTAAAAAGCTACTTAAAGCTTTTGGAGAATTCTCTGGATTTTCAGCTTCACATTTCAGTTACTGCGATGTTTGCATTAAGATGCTTGTCTGAGTTCTGCCCTGCAGGATTCAGAAAAAGAAAAATGTTCCTTTTGTATTGAACACAACCGGTAGGTATTTAGCTATTTTTTGTGTATTATGACAGTACCATCTGGCATTCATCTGCTGGGTACCTCAGGAGAATGTCCCCTTCTTATTTGCCTGTATGATGCTGGCCAAAATGACAGAGTACACCAAAGGTTAACTTCCTGTAATGCCGTCTCTTAGCTTATCTTCAGTAAGACAGTAGTTCCTTTATATTCCTAACTTTGCATTTCACATGTTCTCCTGCCTGCCTGGAAAACAGGGTCATAGGAGATTCTTATGGGTCAGACACCTCCTAATGTGAAGCCAGGGGTAATCCTAACAAACTTAGTAACAACAATCTATAAGGCCAGTTGGCGCTGCACATGCAGAAGGAAATGTGAAATTGAAATGGAAACTTGCCCAGTTAGGTTTGCTCTGTTCCACTGAAAAGCTTTGTACAGTGGAAGCATAAACAAACCACTGCTCTTAGAAGTCATGGTTCACCTGCTGACTCAAACACTCATGTCTGTCAACCAGCATGAGAGAGGCCAAGGGGACTATCTGTTTGGGTTTCTCTTTTGGTCTCAGCCTAATTTATCTTGTCAGTTCCAAGATCTCCATTCCTTTCTTGAAAGGACTGAAAAGGAAGTTTGGCTTAGCTCTGCCCTCCAATTATTTGATTTTTTTTAAGCACACAAGCAAGAACTTATCGTGGACCTATTCAGATTGCCTAGTTCAGCTCCTGAGTAACTCTTAAAACTTTTTTCATCCTACCCCTTCCTCAAACGGCAGTTCCTTCATCCCTTTGAGGATATACACTTTAATACTCCCAACCTGCTTCTTGCAAACAGCCTTTTCAAGAGAAACAAGCCAGTCTTGAGCAATTAAGACCTATAGATCTCCCTTCACTTCCTTCAAAGCCATTGTGGAGGTGCAGCTGAAACCCATTAAATTCAATTGAGCCCAAATGGCCCATAAGTCATATGGAAACTTCCTCTGGGCTTTTAACAAAGAGCCTTGCTTTAAATTCCAAATTACAAACAAATTCAGTGTGTTCAGCTTTCACATAAAACATAAAAATTAAAGAAAACATACAGAGGAAAAGTTGCATCAAATCACAGGGAGCATTATAAGAAAGCAAAAGCAGCTACTCTTGTTCTGAAGTTATGTTCCTCAGTAAGAAATGCCATATTAATTCATGGCAATATTTTCTTTAGTCTGGACTGGGAGCATGCTTTATTCAGTGTCAGACTAAGAAAAACTGGTGGAATTCCTGACCCTATTCTCTCCTCTGACTTTTCCTAACAATGGCTAAAAATAATATATATTCACATATCTACACATAATTTGATGTGTATGTATGTATAATTATACTTTATCGCATATAGCTACCAGACTAATCTCAGGTTCCGCTATAATAAGTAGATAATAAACATTTATAGACTATATATACTCAGCATTAAGTATTGCTTTATTGTGGATCCGTTTTGTATCAAGTTGACAAATTTATTAATGTGGCTTTGTATTAGAACTCAAAATCTGCCTAAGATTAGGGATCAATATATGTACTGCAGGATTATAAGTCAGCTAAACACTGAAAAGATACAGGCAGATACTGAACTTGAAAATTTTACAGCAAAACTGTTCCATAATACATCTTTATTCAGACCCCCCATGGGACTGGCATGCTGTAAAAGCCTTAAAAGAGCCTCTACTTGAGGGTTAATTTCACCCTAAGGGCTCTAGGAATAACTGGAGGCCCAGATCTTTATGACTTTGTATCAATTAATGTTTTTTACATTCTTTTTAACAAGAACTTGATGAAAAATATCCTGCTCTACCTATTCTATTTGGCACCCAAGTTACAAGTCATTAGAAGTATCTGAATCAGTTTTAAAAGTGCTGTGGAGTGATATTTTCTGACGGTAATGGCTCTGAGAACACAGACGCACACATGCTCCCAAAGCACATGAAACTGAAATGAAAAGCAGCAGTGGCTTTTGCTTTCACAGCTAATCAGGACCGTGCCAAGCACTGCTCCAAAAAACGCTTGGTGTTCAATTCGCATCACTGTGTGAGGACGGACTCGGCACCGCCATGGTAGGTTGATCAGGGCACTGACACATGGCCTCTGCCTCCTCCCCATATCCCTGTGGCACATCCTTTCAGCCAGCTCCAGACAGAGCCACTAGCAAGGGCAGCTAAGACTATTACAATTAATCAGCCAGCTCTGTTTCTGCCATCCCTAGCTCCTTCTCCCAAGCTCCTCATGCTGCTCCCTCTGTCACAGCCCAGCATAACTTCAACTCACTGAACTCAGCAAAAGCAAACACTTCAACAGGGCCTAGTACAACAAGCAAGAGGGATGACAGTGCAAGGAAGGTAGGACTGTGAAGTCAGGAGTGGAGCTAGGAGAAGCAGGACTGAATTGTGGCAACAATCTGCTTTGTGGACCCACATCTGAAAGGCATCAAGGATGTTAAATTGGCAAGAGAAAAGGATAGCTGAAACGTGTTTGCCTGCATCTGAGAAAAAAAATAGAAAACAGGTCAGCACAGTATATTTTTATATACATAATGTACTATGTATAGTGCGTTATATATATTTTATATATGTAGCAGCTTGACTCTTACCCCACTCCTTTCTCAACATCTCCCAAAATTCATTGGTATTTAAATCTCACTCCTGACACAGTGATAACAGAAACTGCAGAATTTCTAAGATGGCTACTGAGGTCTGGGAATATTAAACAGACAACCCATTTCACAACAAGGAATTAAGTAACACTTATTAGGAAAGTTTTAGGGGTGGCAGAGAGTGGAAAGGAGAGGAATGACCAAAAATCTAGAATGAAAACATGATGCTGAACAATGATACCTGTTTGAAAGAAGTGTCTTCTCTGGTTTCTGTTTTTTTCAGTTGTCTGAAACTGCATATTCCACAGGAACACTGTAAATCTGAGGAATTGTGGACAGGACATGCTGAATTTTGAGTAAGAGGGAGAAGGAGAGGGGATTCATTCACTCTGCTGATTCCACACTGCCAAGCAATAGAAAATTAGGACTGCCTGAGAAACCAAGTGTGCTGAATTCTCCTTTTCTGGTGGATAAAAGTTATCTGATGAAATTCATCCCCATAGCTATAATGGGGTTTCACAACCCTGAAAATGGCAAGAATTAAAGTAATAATAAAATCCCCCCAAAATCACAAGCCAATATGTGGAAGGAAATAGTTCAGTATGATTCAACTGATGTTTGAAGGAAAAGATGGTAAATCTCGGGATGGGTCTGCAGCATTAAACACACCAACAACACCAAATGCAGTGATGCCTGTAGAGCCAACACATCCCAATCTCAAGCCCAGCTCTGACCCAATTTGTCCTGGGCTGGTCCAAATACAGAAAAACACTGGCACCTGTCAGTCACTGCCAGGACACTTTTGTTTACAAGCTAATTCATGAATGCTTTTCAAAACACTATTTTTTTTTTCCTGAACAAAACCCATGATTTCTAATTTGAAAGGGGATTTTAAAATGGTTGTGATTCATGGGGATTCATGGATGTTTCCCAGGGAGTTTCAAAACCCTGGACTTTTTTTCCCACAACTCCCAGGAAATGCCAGGAAAAAGTCTCCCATAGGTCCTTCAGCGTGTTTGGACTGGCAGTGTGGGACAATCACCTAGCAGCCTCTATCCCAAAGAACAATCATCTGGCAGCCTCCATCCCAACACCTGCGTGGGGCAGAACCCTTACAGATGTTATCCAAGGCTGTGCCCAAAACTATTCCCCAGCATGGCTGGGGCCAGCATTAACTTGGACAACAAGCTTGATACGTGTCATTTCCATTTCTGCATGTTGTGAATTTATAGAGAAACAGGATAGGACTGGAGGCCAGCGGAAGAAACTGGGAAGGAAGGGGCAGGGGGGATGCTCACTTGGGGAAATTAACCTTAGGAAATTTCTTAAGCCAAAAGCACTTTGAGGACACCATTCTTTTTAACCTAAGAACTATTTTGCATTAATCCCGATTAGCCACTGAGATTTTCACCTCCAAGTGGTTACAGTAAATAATGCACTGGAAAGTCCTGGGTGAGGCTTTCTCATCCACCCACCTCACACAGGACTCACTTCCAAGAGATCTTTAAATGTCAGTCCTTGAGCGATGGGTTTCATACACCAGAGCCTATTGCCTTGCACAATTTGAAGGGAGACCTTCCGTGTTTTGCTTTCCAGCTTTTCTATTCACCCTGAGCGTTGCCTTCAGTGATAAAGCTAAAAAACCCCACCCGTGCTTGTTATCCTCACAATATTTAATTCTGACAGCACATTCAGTATGCTTCATGAAATATGCAACCCTGTGACTAATGAGGTATTTGCACGTAAGGGCCATATCCAGTAAATTGCAGGGCAATAAAAGTAAAGGAAAACCATGAACTGATCAGCCAGCTGTTAAAATGATGCAAAGTGTGCCTTATTAAATGTGTTATGCTATACCCAGATGCTGACTAGAACTCAGCCCTTGCTCTCTCAGTAAAGCTTCACCTTAAAAAAACCTATGGGTCTCCATGTCTGTTACCACACATTAGCTTTCTGCTTTTCAAATACTCATGGAAGTTCACCTCTCTGCTGTCTCCCTCCTTTCGACTCATCATGTAAAGAGAGCACTATTTTGATTTTATGTGTGAGATTGAGTCTGCTCCAGTGCTAAGCATCCTATCAGCATATGACCAACTAGCAAATCTGACATTTTTGCCATGATTATCCACGAAAAGTGTTTCCTACCTCTGATTTACAAGAGCTCTATTCATGAGAAATGATTAATAGCTCACTAGTGCTGCCAAAAAGCACATAAATCTAGACATCCTCTATGCTCCTGACATGCCACTCATCTTGTAGATATGTTCAGATCTCTCTCTTCCTCTCTCCCGCTTATCTGTGTCTGATCCCCAATGGGCACACGCTCATGCTGATTAGGAAATACAGTTGCTGACTGGGACAATTTTAGGCTTATATTACTGATGGCACCCAATTAGAGGCTGCAGAAAGTAGTGTCCTTCCTGGCTTGTACTAGACAACCATGATTAAGTGTTAAATACCTTCTAAATTAACAGGCAGTATCACCCATGTGTCTGTTACAACTTATCAGGGTTAGAAACCAGCTCCACTGCCAAGTTTTCTCCCTTTACAGTTAAGTCTCCCAGGCTGTACAGTAATAGAGCTGAGAAGAGGGCAAGCTGCAGGCAAGCATACACCTGACTCAGCTGATGCTTAACTTGCTCAACAAGGTTTCACACACTTGGCATTAAGCACCCCACTCAGATGTGATAAATTTAAATAAGCACTGTCTCAACCAGGGCCCTTGGCATCATTCTCCATCCCCTCACCACCCTGGCCTAATAAAAGCTATTTCACAGTTCTTCACCATCCTTCTTCTGAAGATCCTAGAGTGTTTTGCAATTACTAAAAAACAGATCATGCCATGCCTACCCATTTTATTCCATAATTTCAGTGGGGCTCCTAGCACAAGATGACACACACACACACAACACTCACACAAAAAGTAGCTCATTGTGCCTAGTGTGTGAAGAAACTGTCAAGGTTGCAGTGCTTTCCCTACTGCATCCACTGTGACACAAGCATTGAATTGTTCAGTCAGATTCTACTTTACAAATAATAGAGAGTACAACATGCCTTTTCCTCACTGACTTTGGTGTAGACAGGTTGCAGCTTGCCACTGGGTTTTATTTCTGTATTCACAATGTTCACTGTTGTTGCGATCCAGTGCATTTTTAATTTAAGATATTGGCATCACACCTCAGATCATGCACAGCTCCCACTGACATCTCTGGAAACCCCAGCTATTATCCCAGCTGTAATAACAATAAAAAATAAATTATAAAAGAGCATGTTCTTTTCTAGCTGTGTTTTAATAATATTACTGGCACCCATGTTCTGTTCAGTTTTTTCCTTCTCAGCTTCCTCATGAGGAATTACTTGTCCAAGCTTACAAGCAGCTATCTCCTTTTGAGTGCACCCACCTTGAATTTTGCTGGATCACACATTTTCAACAGATCCTGTTTTCAGTCATTGGGCTTTAGTACTTCCCAAACTACTTATCAAGTAAATACCTGGAAAGAATTTCAGCAATGCAAAGGGATGTCTTGTCTAGTTGGACAGTCTTTATAGATGTAAATGCTACTCCATTCTTCATATACCTGATCTCCATGCTATCTGTTCCTTTCCCTAAGTAACAAATGCACTTTCATCAAAGCTTCTCAACTTCTTCTTTAAAGAGAGGAGAGGCCTCTGTAATTTTCATTCCTGTGCCAAGGATAATAAAGTTATTTGCATTGCTTCTCTGGCCAGTGCATCTCAAATCTCTCAGAAGCAGAACATTTTGTCACTCAAAATGATTTGCCATGACCTGGTGGCAGACCTGTATCCTGCCAAGCTGTTCATGCAGTTCTAGCCACAGGCTACATCCCTGAGAAGGAAGCAGATGATGACATGAACAGGTGTTCACTGCAGCTGTATTTTGTGCAATGCTGTTTGCAAAGTATATAACCACACAAAGTAAAAAAAAAACAAAAACAAAACAAACAAAAAAACCAAAAAAAAAAAAACAGCAGCCATTTTTGTTGCTCAACATGCCCAAGCCTCCCTGGACAGTGAGTCATAAAAACCAAAGGGCCCTGACCCTCCCCTGCTCCTAAGCCATGCTCACAGCTTCTTACCTGATATTTCTTCTTCTGCATTTGGAACAGGTCTCTCAGACTGAGTAGCTGAATTCTGCTCAGCTTTCACTTTGCTTGATTATTGCCTTCCTACAAGCAGCTAAAGACATGTTTAAGTATTCCTATCATTTAGCCTGAAGGAAAACTGTTTAGCACATTTAACATCTCTACCGAGAACCCAGACTTTCCATAGATGTAAGAACCATCTGATGGCAGCCACTAACACTTTCCTGTATAAAAAAATAATCTTCTAAAAGAACAGCTACATGCAAAGTAAATAGAGAATTCTTCCATACAACAACATAACTTGCTGCATCAAGTGCAAAGGAAGATGTTTAAAACTGTAAGTTACAAATAGTGAAGGGTATTTTTCACTCTCATCTCTGTGGTGTGGGCAAAGCAGAACAGTAAGGACAAGGTGTTAATATTATCATCTTCTAAAAGGCACAATCAAGGCAAATGGAAACTGTGATGAAAACCCCATCTACTGTGTACATACCCAGCTCTCAGCTTTCCATATAGCACAAAACCTTTGTTCTTTACAACTGTGCTGAATAACCTACAATTGAATACAACACACACAAACAGATTCATGCCAAAAGCTTTGTGTTTTTTTACACCGTCCATATATATTTTCTTGGCCATTTCACTGGGAGAACAACACACCAACTTCTCTAAGGTAACACCCCTTGGTAATGCACATAGGAAATGTTATCTATTGAGGTTGGCTGCACTATCTAATTAGACATCTCCTGACAGTTCATCCTCACTAAGTTTCATAATTACGTGAGTGAGTGTCAGCAATCCTCACCCAGTAGTTCCATGGGAGCTTTCTCAGTAGACACCATTTATCCTATTTCTTTTACTGTCATTCTTATTTCACCATTTGCAGTACTCAGAATAGTTTTCAGATACCCTTTTTCCACAAAAGATGTTGCTTGTTGCTTTGGAGACTCATACTGAAAGCAGAGCAGAGAGGAATAAATGACATTTGGGGTATTTCATTACAGACATAGCCTCAAAGGAAGGAGGAAAGAAAGAGAGGTATTTAAAATAACTTTTGTTCCTCTCATTCACAAAAACATACTGACAAATTACATATTTGTATTCTGGCAGTAGACAACACATTTACAAGAGCTCTTCTGACTGTCTCCTTTTGTATAATAAAATGCTCTTACTCAAGGTTCAGGCTGCTTCAAGGATTGTTCAATGCAGACTTATTCTATGGTTAACAAATGCATGATTTAACCAAGGAATGCCCAGGAGTAAGTGTTGGAATCAACACTCAGCTTGACCTTATCCTCCCTTGGCATGTGCTGTACTGTCACAGACACAAATACAGCTAGAACAATTCTCAGGAAAAAAAAAAAAAAATAAAAAGAGAAGGAGATTATTTTCATGGATCATTTACCCTAACATTTTCAAACTCATTTCCTATTTATTTATGAAAATAAGTATAACACAGCATTTAAATTTAAATTTAAATTAGTGACATAAAGAACCATGATATACTGAAGTTTCTTATGGTGTTGTGGATGTTCTGGATGCTGTTTTGGTCCTTCTTAAATCAAAAGAGCAGTCTGTCTAGCTGAAGTTCATGGTGCCATTTTGTAAGTAAAGAAATTAATTGATATCAGTACCCAGTAAGACTTGAAGTGTAGGAAGCAACTTTCTCTGCTGCTCATTTTTCAAGAGCATGTGTTTAAACCTCAAACACTTAATGGTAGCAGTGAATACTCTCATCTGCTTGGCATAGTGAAATGATACCAAATAAATCATGACATGTTTTGGAAGAATTTTATCACTAAATATTATGCACACACAGTCTTGATCCTTACACAGTTTGATAAAAAAAAAAGCTCAAATGAGTAACATAAAAGGTTTTTTTTTCCCTAAGCTAAGAGAATCTTTCATGACCTAAGCTCTATCTTCTTTACTTAAATAAACTGAAAATCCAAATCTTGATCTTTCTGAATAAATTAATGTTAATTAAGTAAAGAAAGCAAAACTTGGGTGGTTCTAGCACCAGCAGAATCAAAGCACATCCCATTATTTAGCTAATAGAGGCAATTTTGTTAAACAAACTATACCTTTGTTCTGTAAATATTGGAAGTTAGGCTTTGGACAGATGTTCCCTGCTGTATACAGACATGTTAGGGAAAGGTTAGAGCCCCAGCTGTTGATCATCACTTCTTTGCAGAGGTTACTGCCCCCTCACATTTGTTGGCAGAGCTTGCTTATGGAAACACTCCCGCAGCCACTTGAAGTTGAAGTGAGTGGCACTATTATTTAGACAGTTTAAGCTAACTAGCACGGTTGCTGAAGGAGTTCATGCCTGACTGTACCTTTAAGCTTCCAGTTCACAAGACTGCAAGTTCTCACAACTTCTTGTCAGGGCAGAAGCTTTTCTCACCTTTTTGTGTAGCACCAGAGATCAAATCCCCAATGCCATGCTTGTATATTTAACCTCAAGTGCCTCCTAATTAAACACTGACAATTGTGTTAAATGTGCTAGCCAGCTACAGTCCTGTTTCTCCTCTATCCTTCTGCTTTGATTAGCTTTCAAATCACTTTTGCAAGTCTGTGCTCTTGGAAACAACAATCAAAATCCGTGTTATTTCACGTGCAAGGGCATCCTGCAGACCTGTTTGACACCTGTAAGGATACCCCATCTCAGGATACACAAAATGCAGCCCTGATGCAGTGATATTGGGACACACCAGGCTATGGGCAAAATACAGTGTTAGACATGCTATCATGCTCTAGAGAAGCACCTCACCTTTCCCCACTATTTTCTCCCCTACAAAAGAGTGAAACACGTGCAGGGTTCTTTGAAATATGAGTGAAAAGCGCTATGTGTTTGTGTGATAACTGCTATCAAGAATGTAGGTCCACTACTCTTTGGCTAGTTAAAAAAAAGAAAATGCACAAATCAAGAATTTCATCAACAGATAATTAATACTGATATGCCAATAGTTATGATGTTAGTAAAAACAAGGTTTATTTCCTGACTCTTTTAAAAGTAATATGTACTAATGAGTAAATTCCAACATATCACCAATTAAGTGATGCATTAATTTACAACTGTTTTTTGAGGGATTTTTTCTGGTTTTTATTCGTGGCATCCTAGAATATTGATTATGCTGCAGAAAATATCACTCACAGCATGCTATTTATGTGATGGTGTCCATATCCAAGTGAAATTGCTATGTCTAACACCTTTCTCAAAAAAAAAAAATAAATTATTTTGCAGACAAAATAGAAGTTATCCATGGCCTTAAAAAGTAATTTTCTGATTCTTTCCTTCAGTATAGAATTACTTTATTTTCATGCGTTTGTCTACCTCCTCTACTGCTTGAGTCACATATAATACCAAGTAGCAAGTACGCCAATAACCATATTAAAAGAACATTACAGATACAAAGTCAATCACTCAAAACTTATAACCTTACAAGATTTCCCAGACAATTGCATTTCAGGCCCCTTGGCGTACACACTGCATGCAGGACTATGGATGATGTGACTATTTTTTCCCAAAGCCATTTCCGCATTCAGTGAACAGACGAGATGCTAATTAATACATACGGGAATGTTCAGAGGTTTTTTTTTTAATTCTTACTGTTCTCCATGAAACACCAGAAATTCAGATATTTACTGAGCTGTACTCAAGACTTGCTACAAAGGCAGACTTCTGAATGTCTGCTGGCTTTTCTGTCATGA
Source organism: Poecile atricapillus (assembly GCF_030490865.1). Taxonomy (NCBI): domain Eukaryota; kingdom Metazoa; phylum Chordata; class Aves; order Passeriformes; family Paridae; genus Poecile; species Poecile atricapillus. The sequence goes on from NC_081250.1 coordinate 62,730,514, forward strand.
CATCCTTGTCCTACTTGAGTGTTTTGCAAGCAAGAAATCACCTATATATCATTCTGTGAATGGGATGAGCTTCCCTTCATTTTCACAGGTGAAAAGATCACATCATGAAAACCTGGAAAATATATGGTTATTAGGTAGTTTCTATAAATCTCCACAGTTGAATAACTTTCCACCACATCCCTTCTATGTTTTAACAGTTCTCAAATTCTTGCATGTGCGCTAGGACATTTGGAAATCCAGGACCCTGACAACATTGGGACACATTGCTTCTACCTCCCAAGTACTGAATTCTTTCTCCAAATCATTGGTTATATGTTTATTTTTAAGACAAGTGAAAAAGCAACACATTTCTCTTAAACTTGTTCTCAGGGAAAAAAAACATGCATTTTTTCATAAGCTTTAGATATTTTTCCAGTTGCAGTCTCCCAGTCTGTATATTTTCAGTCCAAATAATACACATTTGACAAATCTATAAGCAACTGAAAACAGGGTCTTGTGATGAACAGTGTCAAGCAAGCTTAACTACAAGTGGCATTCAAAGCTTCATCTATAACTGGTATCTCCTAAAATGAGTCTTCTGGTAATCCAGATGAGGCCAGCAGCACAACAGCTCTCTGCATACCTACACAAAAGATTGAGGCTGTGCTAAGACATCTCATTCATTCCTCTGATGATCTAAAACTAACAGGCATCAAGTGATTTTTATCATGCAATCACCAGGCCTCAGCAGAGTACCTGGATACAGCACAGAGGCACAAATGAGCATCCAAAGCACAAATGAGCATCCAAAGCACAAATGAGTATCTAAACCCCCTTCTTGACATTCCTACATAGGAACCAGTAAGGTGGTATATTAATACCGCATAAGGAAGCCAGAAAGGAAAACTTCACTTGCACATAAACCACTTCTAGCTAGCCTGGAAGAAATGCATTACCTTGACCCAGACAGTTCTTACCCTGATGAGTCATTGCTACATCTGTCCTGATCAGCCAGCAGTCATTACCCAATGTGTCTCCTCATGGTCGACACCATTCCATAAAGGAAAATACAAGAATGGAAAAGTGTCCCTAATATACTTGGCTCTGTGTCATTGTAAAGAGCACCTTAAAATGTGACTGGCATCTGCATTCCCCATTGTCTTACTCTGCTAGTGTTTCTAGTGCCAGCTTTTCTCAAGCTCGGTTTTTATGTGTGCTTATGGAGTACATGAGTAAATCATTGCTCTATCACAGCTCATTTACTCAACATACTACAACGTATTGTAGTCCCATAAAGGGCTAAGAAATCCTTGATGATTTGAAACTCTGTAGTATACTACCCCATTTAGCAGAAGCACTAAATAATAGTAAAATAAAATCTGTTATTAACTGAATAATTGTTTTATTTCCCCCCATAGAAGTGGAAGGAAGCATATAAACAGTTTGTGTCTTTTTATGGAAATGAAAACTAACACATTCAGCTAACTAGGGGGTGGTTTTCCCCTTTTTTAAATCAGAAAAATATTTTTCAGCACATATTTACGTTTTCAAGATTGTCTTGACATCTGTTCTTAAAAAGCACAATGAAAGGCTTTTAACTACAAACACTGATAAAATATGGTAATGCTCTGTTTTTCCCTGCTGCAGAACTGCCAAGTAATAAGGATTTGCATGACTAAGCTTCTATTACGCTGATATATGCAAAACTGAGAAACAATCATTCTTTCTGGTTTGACAACATTTAGAAGGGAAACACTCCTTTTACTCTCCTCTAGGACATGTTGGACCCCAGACAAGATGAACAGCATTATTCAACCAAATCAATTTTTAAATGGACATTTAAAAGCAGAGACACTTGGATAGCAACTTTATTATGTGAGCTAAAGGGCACTAGGGGTTTGACTAACACTTGCAAACATACAGTATTTCATTTGACATGCCTCTATATGTCAAACCATCCAGAATCTCCTTCCTAGAACTTAAACAAATACTCAGTTAAGCTTCTTGAAACACCTATGCAGACCTCCTGAATCTGTGATCAATATATTGGAAAACAATATCCAGATAATGGATAAAAGTGTTAATAAACATTTCCAAACGTAGGCACCAAAAGTTATTTTCTCACAAGTAACTTCCATTGGCTAGCTTTCCTTTGGGAGCAGCATCTTTAGTTGACTTGAAGTGACTTGAAGTGACTGTCAGGTGCTCAGTTGCCCAGAAGAATATGATTTATCGGTCTAATTTAAAAATATTGCCGTCTTTCCGAATTAAATTTCTCCCTATTTACTCATTCTCTTCCATTGTACTGTACAGTATATCACAACTTAGATTTCAACAAAAATCACAACAAAGTGCAAATAAAATGTAATTCTGGGCTAAGGTACTCAGGGGTAATGCGGCACCATTTCTTTTCCAGACACCTAAACCCTACCACAACTTTCAGCATACATCTCCTTGAATGGCAATAGACTCAGATGTGTGTATTTCCAGCCTATCTAGAGCATCTAGATACCATATACAAATTAAGACATATCCTTACAATTTCTACTAAAACCAAAAAAGATAGTGTATTTCTGAAGATAAAATCGTCAGTTGCAAGATGTCCAGAAGCTGGCTAACAGAGTACAACTATTATGCCATTTCTTACTATAACTAGCTCCCAGACAGGGTGAATAGCCTGTGGAAGTCTGTGAGAAAGAAGCATGCTTCCATAGGATGCCTGCATTTGTAAAGATGCAGAAAAAGAGCTAGGATTCAACACACATCAATCTCAGCCTCCTGCAAGGAATTCAGTGGGCTTTGAATGGTAAGTCCAGCTTGGCCAGTAATTACAATTTTTAATAACTAGATACTGAAAGTTACCAGAATTGTGATTAAAGCAGGAAACTGGGAAGAAGAGGTCACAATCACAGATGCTGAATTAATCACTGTTGTCACTGCACCTTTGACATTTCTTTGCTGCATTTCTGATAAACTTTCATTAATGCTAATCACCAGGAGTCATCTTCAGCTTAGTTTTGTACATAATGAAGTATAAATCACTGTGTTACCTGCCTCTTTCCATCTGTTTACCTTTTCCCACTCCTTCCCCCTCGCCCAACCTCCCTCACAGAAAACTTTCTGAGCTGTTGGCCAATCCAAATCAGTGACTGCATTTTGTACATACCCACTGATAGCATTGATACTCTCAGAGCAGGACAGGTGGAAATGCCCTCATGAAAAGACAGACTGTTTCCTAGTGTTGGTGGTCTCCTGGGACAAGAGAAAGATGAAGATGACACGAGGAATAGAAAACAGATTTAATAACTATACAGTAAGGAAGTAAGCATGTCTTTCTTATGTAACTATATATGTACACAAAATGAGGATACTTTTCTGCTTACTGTTTTTTTCAGCAACTCCCCAATTATTATTATAATGCCAAGAATAATAATTTCCATTAAAACTTATCAGTAGACAGCAAGTGTCCTGAAGAAGACATACATTTCCTTTTCCTTCTCTTTTTTCCCCTTCCAGAACCACTCTCCTCAAGCAGGGAGTCTTTTTTTACTAGGATTTAAGCTGAGAAATGCCACACTTACAATCACAGGAAAATCAGATAAAAAAGTACGGAATTAACCCCTGATTTAATTATTTGGAAATACTGTCCTCCTGATTAATGCCTCTTTTGGATTATCTGATGAATACTGCAGTTAACTAACTTTCTTTTGATCCTCCTACTGGGAAATATAGAAAGGATGAGATGGCGGGGGTGGATAATTATGCTCAAGAAGATGAGAGTATCTGATCCATACTAGGAATGCTAAACTCAAGTAGTTCCTTCTCAAGACTCCTACTACAAACTAGAGATTGCCAGTGTGAAGCCGTTTAGCCTGTTTCAAATTGGTAGATGTTCTCATGTTCTTGCGACACCTGGCATATGGTGAATGCATTGAGACTTGTAAAAAAAAACAGTGATTCATTGTTAATCATTCAGAAAACAGCCAGAGATTCATGGTAACCCTGTATTTCTGGAAAAGTACAACTACACCCCAATTTTTTATCTCTTTTATGAGACAGAAACTGCAGGCAGAGTTGAGAACAGAATCTGAATCCTGATCTGTTTTGCAGAACTTTGGGAAGTGTATTACACATGGTGAGCTGTGCAGATTCAAGGAGTGACCTCACAGTTGGGTGATTGGTATGAACTTTCAGTGATGGGCTCTGCCTTGCACAAGCAGATTTATTCATGGATTGAGTTGGATCTCTTGTAATGGCTGAATTCTAATCTCCTAGTTTGACATATATACTTTTCACAAAACATACACACTTCATATGTGCCTATTCCAGGAAAATATTGATTTGTCTTTGCATAAGGAATATTTTACATAACTTTTTCATCAAAAACTTGCCATTTCACTCTTCGGCCTGTGATTCTCAGTAGTTAAATCTCAGGGTCTGAATCTTCACTTTGATCTCCAACAGGGAGGCACATTAATTACTTCTCTTGTTTAAAATCACTGCAGTGCTGCTCCAAGCTTAGCAGGAGAGATGCTCAGATTCAGCAGTGCCTGCTACTTTCTTTCTTCCTGTCTCATCACCTCTGCTTAGCACCAGAAGCGAGCCAAAGTGAAGGCTGACCCCGTAGAAGAAGTAGACCTCACAAAAGACACAGAAGTTATAGGCACAGCACATAGAGGGTAAGTGGATTGAGGAGGGAATTGAGCAGGCCTTTGATGAGTGGAGGATAGTTGGCAGAGAACATGAAGAGGCTGGTATGGGGTGAAGAGCAAGGAAGTGAAAGCATGCATAGCTGTGTAGTGGGAAGCCAAAGCAGCTGAAGGACGAGACAAAATGTCCATTCTTGGACCTCTGAAGCAGAGAATTTGCCCTGTGCTAAGATGAGCAACACAGACCAGTCCTCCAAGCCCCAGGTTGTTCCCTCTGTCCTGCAAAAGCAGACCCATTTCAGCATCAAATTATCAGTGCAGCCAAGCAACAGCTGCCAGGATGCCCTTGGGAGCAAATGCAATAGCACCTGGGGCTCTCTTCATCAGGTAGGTATCCCTGCGATGGGAAAAAATTAACTCCCAAGAGACTGCATGTCCACATACGGCAGATAGAAAACGTACAGCTAAGCATTATAAAGCCTTGGATCAAGCTGGGTAAACCCTTGTGAATTCTGGGCAAACTGTGTGTTTGAAACCATACCTAGCTGGGCCCAGGCTCAATTCTGCTGTAAATCGAAAATGGGGAAGCATCACCAATGGATAAACAACATCATAAATCCTGTTGTTTGGCTCCTCTTTTCATTGCAGCACAATGCATGTGGTGCCCCAGTCACTGAATAGAAATGTATCCAAAAAATGGGTAATAATCTTTAAAATTGTACTCCTCTCTGTTCAACAATTACATTAATAACACACTCAATATGCCAGCAGACAGAGCCTTCTTGAAGTAAATGAGATCTAAGTCTGTTTTCAACAAATTAAAGCATGCCAATAAATTAAGGTATCCTATTGGGGCCAGCTGTAAACTTCATCCAGGCCAGCAAAAGTGCTAATAACCAGGAGTAAATTCAGCCCCTATATGAGGACCACTGCGTGTATTTTTTTGTACTTTGTTAATTATGCAAAATATTGATATTTTTATTCAAACATATCTTCCAAAGAATATAGGAACCACTGGAAAATCAAGAGATAAATGATGCGATAAGGAAGAAGCTTACACTTAGATCAGTTAGTTACACTGCACCTCTGGATTCCCTGGAAGATGTAAAAAGCAGGCATGTGAGTTACATGGGGCAAGACAGCAAGGAGCACATAAGGCTGGGTTTGTTCAAAAGTGCTTCCACAAAAGGAACAGCTATATAGCTATCCAGTCCAACTTCACATCTGCTTCCAATTTCATAGTCTTCTGTGTCTTTGATGAAAACCCAATTTTTCCCAAAAGGAATTGCAGCACAGTTGAGTAAAGAAAGGTCTATTGATAAATCTAATGCATCTTTTACAGAGTGTGATGCTTCAGGGGTTTGGCGGTAGGGGGGAGAAGGGTTTTGTCTCATAATGTTTTGCTGCATCTCTAAAGCTCCCTTTACATGTCACCACCTTCTAACCTAAGAAGCAGTCTATTTCAAGCAAGGCTAAACTACCTCCCTTTTTTTTTATCAAGGTCCCTAGGCATCTTAGACACTTGCCTCCATCTAAGCAGACAGTCTGATTTTTTTTTTAGCTCACATTTTTAAGCAATGTGCAGCAGCACAGGTTCAAATTCACTTGCCATTAGCATGTCCTTTTGACACCCTCTCTGAAGAGAGAAGCAAAAAAAAAAAAAAGATAATAACATATCAACAATAAATAATGTTTATTTTATTCTGTTTCTTTCACAGAAGCTCAAGAAAATTCCTTATCCTACTAAGAGCACGACTCAGTTCTTATAGTAATGCTAGCCCTAGCTATGGGCTAGCTCACATTCCAGCTACTTATATTAAACTCTTGGCTCTTTCAAAATTAACAGAAATCAACAGGGACAATAGACACTGCTCATGTTTCAAGGCACACAAAAACTTTGGGGTCTTGTCTGTCATCAGCCCACTATTTTCTGCTCTGCAGCCGTGTTGTCAGGAACAGTCCCCAGGCTACGCAGGACACATAGCTTTTCAGGGGGACATGAAGGGTACTATAAATTGCTATCCGACACAATTGAGCCTGAAATCTGACTTGTATAAGGATGCAAAATTCCACTGAAGTCAGGGGGCCTGTGCTTATTAATGTCAAGGCTTCATTTCACCCATTAAAAAGTGAACTGTCAGCTAAGCTATGCTCCGTGAACTCTTGTGGGATTTCCTGCCTTCTTAAGTTACCCGTTTCCAGTCGCTTGGAGTCCAGTTAAATGTACGAATTTAAAATAAATGCATTTTTAGGGACAGAGGATAGTCTGCCTACATTACATGATGCTTTCAATGTAAAAAAAAAGCAAACAAACCAACAAAAAACCCACAGAAATAGAATGCGTTTAGTGTAAAAGCACACCTATCCTCCTGACAACCGTGTGTGCAGGAAAGGCAGAGTATTCCTACACGAGACAGGAAGGTCAGGTCAACTACAGGACAAAAGCCTTGATCTGTCCTTTTTTTGCAGAGTCAGTCTCGGGATTGTACCAGTTAACCTGATGCTTAAGACAGACCTAAAAAAAAAAAACAAATACAAACCAAATAAAACCCCACAAAAAAAACCAAAACAAAACAAAAAACCAAAAACCCAAAACAGAGCAAAAAAACAGCAATATTTTTTACCTCTCCAACAGCCAAGACAAAGGAACGAACGATGCAATAGCACTGCTAATTTACTTAACAAAGTTTCTTATTTCAGCACCTGTCTGGGGGTCTATGGAAGCCTTGGGACTGGCTAATCCACTGAATGATCTTTAATCAGACAGTAATATTAGGTGCTAATAGCTCTGATAAAGGGGCTGTTTAACCCAACTGTTAACACAAAGGCGTGCCTGCCACAACGACTATTTCAACAATGTATTTGTCAGTCATATTAATTAAAACTAATTCCTTGCAGGCCACTGAAAGCACAGAGTAAAACCCGAATGAAAAATGTCTAGATTCTACCATGACAAATCACATTAAATAAAAAAAAACACACAAAAAAAAAGAAAATTGTCCTAAGGCAATGAAATCTGTCTCAGAAAATATACTCTCTTGGAAATTCTCAAACTGTAAATTCATAGCAAAGCTGAAAAAGCCTTTAATAGAGTCTTCTGAATGTATAACTGTACATCTTTGGCTCTGTCCTGTGACTTCATAGAGGTCATTAAAAGCTCCTTGTAACTCAAATACAAAGCATTGAGCCTTGCTAAAGGTTCTGAGGAGAGAGTCATTTATGTGTCATTTAGACGACTGTCCAAGACTAGAGTGGTTTAAGTGAAGCAGCAGAGTTAAGTCTCCTAGATAGTTTAGCAGTATTTTATCTTTTTCTATTTCTAGAGAGCCTAAATAAATAGTAAAAATACATTTATCAGGCTATAAAAGGATAAATTCTTAACCCTCTGCATACAAATTTCACGCATAAAACTTAAAACTGGTTCATCTGGAAAATTTTAGGATTATATAAATGACGGCTTACTCCTTAGAAGTGTTTAGTCTGCAGAACAGTGTTTATCTCTCCAAAAGTCACACAATACTAATAGGAATAGGCAACTTAAGGGCTTCGGTATTCAAATGAATACCAAAGAATATTTTGGTTAAGAGGTAAAATGCATCCAAGTTAACTCCCCAACTCGATTTCTTCTGCAGTCTGTGAATGGAGAGACAATCACTAAGCAAAATGAGAAGCTGTTATCAATGTGAATGTACAGCCCCAAAGCTATACTCAGCTGTGATAACATCTGCAAGGACCTGTAGGAGCCATAACCTGTGAGGACAGGAGAGTGTTATGAAAAACCACACTCCAGAAATCTGTGCAATGCTCTTCTATTAAAATGGGAGCACTGGACATAAGCTTCCAATATTGATGTGTTAAAGTTTTCTTGCTAGCAGATCAGTGCCAAGTTATGTGTATCTGTCTCCAGGGCAAAGAAGATTAAAAGCCATCTGGACATAATCCTGGGCAATCTGCTCTAGGTGACTTCTTGATCAGGTAGTTTAGACAAGATGACTATCAGAGACTACTTCCAGCCTCAATCTTCCAATCATGAAACTAAAAGAAAAAAAAAATCTATTAACACCTACTCGGCTACCTCACTGAGAAGTTAACAGGAAAGGAGTGCTTAGTTTTTTTTGAAGATGATGCTGCAATGTTTCTGGAGCTCCGCTCACTTTCAGCAGTTAGTTAGGAATGTAAGAAAGCTTTCCTTTACAGGATTTTTGCAAAGCTTTAGCATTATCTTAATGCAGTTTTGTTAAGTGAATTATTTATTAACTTGATACTCTCATTGATTCACATAGGGAACTTCCACAAAAGCAATCAATTTGGCTTCTGAATGCAAATCAATAGCAAGCATTTAAAGGGATATTCTTCCTTTGATGCACATAGGAAACTCCCAGGAAACAATAATAGGAAGTGTACAAAGGTTTATCTTGCTAAAAATTGTGCTAGATAAAAACAATTTTTTACTATGTCTGTTTTGGTGTCACTTTGAGGCTTTGTTTTTCACCTGATTTACATTATGCATTACTGAAAGTTAACCTGGACTGTGTTTAAGCTTTCTTGCAGAATATAATTTGTCCTCTGACTGGCATTACCAAGTTCTTCTACAGTTTCTCTGAAAGTACATTTATTCTGGAATCACCACTCACTTCATAAACAGTATCTGTTACAAGATTTAAACATAATCTATATTCTGAAATAAAATATCCGCACAAGACACTCTTTTGCAAAATAGTTTGTCCCATAATGGCTGTGTCAATTAGATTCACCATTTAGGTATGCTCTATGCTTAGCTGGGCAGAATTTTAAATCTGCATTAACAGAAAGCCAGGCTTTATTGTTTTATTAAGGTTTACAAGCCAATCACTTCCTGGTTCTTAGGAAATTTACAGCCCAATATTCAACGGACTGTAAATTGCTAGATAGACTTACGTTAGCCAGGTACTGGGTTGAGCTATTTTATTGTTTGTGAGGCAAATTAATTTTGTCACGGAGTAGATTTTTTCCCAAATAAAATGCATTAAAGCTATTGGAACTGAGAATTTAAAAAATCCTTATCTGTCAATACGGCTGTGCAAATGTTGATGCCTTATGGAAGTAACTTGTGTTAGAAATGTTGTTGTCATACATTAAAAAGAAATAGGATCTTAGAAACTTAAAAAGCATCCCAATATTCCAGAGTACTTTGACTCGAGAGATGTCAAATTACTTGCACTTTTTCTTGATACCAACACAATGCTGGTGAATCATGGCTATAATCATCATAGAATTCACAAAATTCACAGAATTCACAGAATGAATCATGTGACCACAATTATCTGTCCCGATAAAACATTTAAAATAACAAAGGACAGACAGCTGCTAATCACCATGGCACAATGTTTTAGACAAAGGGCATTTCTTTGACAATTACTTGAACTATGGCACTTAAACTGGTGCCCATTTTCTTTGTCCCTTTATCAACATTCCACATCCTGCCCGGATTCTGTATGGAGCCCAGCAATAGCTAGATCGAAAACACTAAATGAAAATCCACTTAATTTAATGCAGTAAGAGTGACTTTGCACATTGGCTCTGCATCCCGTCATTTATTTTCTCCCCGTGTGTAAGACTTTGCTGTTTAGAGCAAGAAGCTCTCAGGTATCTCCTCATTTTCCACAACTGTTGTTAATGAACTGCCATCCTCACACAGACATCCGCATCAGTAAATCTGATCACAGATCACATTTTCCAATAAATATATCCATTCCACTGCCCCCACCAAAAAAGGGGTACAACATTGAGGAGGGCCAAAAAGATGATGAGACTGTTGGAATACTTCGTATGAGAAGTGCTTCCTTCTTCCTTCCTAAAGGCTGAGAGAGTTGGGATTGTTCAGGCAGGAGAAGAAAAGGCTCCAGAGGGACAATATTGTGGTCTTTCAGTAACTAAAGGAGGCCTGTAGGAAAGAATGGGAAAAAAACTTTTTAGCACAGTCTCTTGTGACAGGTCACACTTGGGATAATGATTTTAAACTGAAAGATTTAGATGAGAAATAAGGAATATTTTTTTACAATGAGTGTAGTGAAAAACTGGGACAAGTTGCCCAGAGAAGGTGGTGGATGCCCCATCTCTGGAAACATGGGAAGCCAGGCTGGATGGGGTGCTGAGCAATTGTTGAAGATGTCACTGTTTATTGCAGGGGGATTTGACTTCATGACCCTTGAAGGCCCCTTCCATCCCAAACCATTATATGATCTTCTTGGCCAATGAAAATGCAGACACACACACACACACAGAGAACTTGTTTAAGACAGCATTCATATTCTCTTGGGATCATTAGTGAATTAGCCCTCTCTTTAGACTGGCACAATCCACAGCCCCTTGTTCCCTCCTCTGTGGCACAGAACAGTCTGCTGTCTAAGGCCATCTGAACAATTTTGCTGAACTTTGGCTAGTGAAGAATCTTATTTACCATGTTGACCTTCCTTGTCACCTTATGCTTATGCTATGTACTATTGATCCTACGCTTTCTAAAGGATTCTCAGAAATTACTTTTGCCCACATAGAGAAAGTGTCAGAGGGCAGATTTTCTCTGTACTCTTCTGGAATAAACAGTGTACTTATAATCAACAACAGTTTGCAGAACCCAAACTGAAAGACTGACTCTTGCCCTTTTCTGTCAGTATAAATATTTTCTGGGGATATCAACGACATCTCTTTGTTTTAATGGTATGTTTCAACCTTGTGGCAGAGATGGAAGTACTCCTCTTTGGCAATTGGAAGTTAGTTTGTTTAGAAAGATCTGTATTTGCTTATGTTTTACAGAGAAAAGCCAGCATTTTATGGCAGTTACTCCTCATTTTAATGGATGTTCTCTTTCAGTCATTATTGACCTACTAGAAATTTCTATCTGATGGTGAAGAAGGCTGAGACTCAGTGTGGGGAGATGGGCACACACTGGGGATTTCCTGATTGTAACAGGAGCCTCTGTACCACGACTTTCAGATTACAGACTGAAGAAGCTATTAAGGGAAAAAGACCTTCTTTGGAAGTGAACAAAAGTGATGCAAATTTCTCTTACTAAGATTCTCCACATGCTTGTGCATACCACATTATGGCATTACACCCCAGAAATTTATTAGAAGCAAGGAAAAAGGTATACAACTTCTCACAAGCACATACATCCATGAAAAGAAGGAAAAGGAAGAAAACAACTGGACAGCTTACAGTCCTGTTTCTGGATTCTGCAAGCTGGAGCACCGACAGAAATTTTCTAATAGAATGATTTCCCATCAAAACATTGTGGACAAAGACTAAGGGTGGGAGGATTTCTGGTTCTGGCTTTACATTATCTTGCCATGTGGGCAACTGGAGGCTGCATTTCATGTGTTAAAATTATGAGGCATGCCAGGTGTGTAAACGGTTCCATTTTTAGGAGTTGCTGCACTGCAAAATGTAACAATAAAGTTATTCCAGAGCATGTTTTTCCCTATCTCAAATTGAAAGCCTTTCTCAAAGTCAAGCTTTTCCTTTTTATTAGTCATTACAACATATGCTGATGCACAGCCTTCTCAAAAGAAAAGTTTTACTGACTGCAACAGTTGGAAATTACACCAGTAATTTCATGTTGTGAAAGGAAACACTTCCAATCCTGTCAAATTCCATTGCCTTTGTGACTTCCTGGGCTTTCATCCCTCTGGCTAAGGGAGTCCCAAAGGTTCAGGGGGAGACAAAAGCAAGGTGCTCATGGTCAAGCACTGCCTTTGTGCTAACAACTCTAACAAGTAACAAATGAATGCCTTATCTTAAATCATCGTTTCCTTGGGAGGGTTGGCTGTATGGGTGGCTCCTCTTCCAAGGAGGCCTCAACCAAGTTAAATCAACATAATCTTAGAATTAACATATAAAATCTAGGGAAAGACGAGCTGTTTTTACATTATTCCCACACTTCAGTAGATGATTCTGCCTCTCCTAGTAAAAAACCCCAGATTCCTACTGTGTAAACGATGGAAGCGGTGCATTCTTGATCTAAGCACACCCATGTACCCATATACCTGGAACCTATCAGTGAAACAGCAAAAAAGAAGACCACCTAAGACTGCAGGGGTGAACAAACTGTGGTTTACAGTTTACTACATGCTTTGGCTATCATTTCAATACATTTTATTCCATCTGCCCCCTTTGATTTCCAAGATGTGATTTTCATATCTCTGTGTAAAAATGTGTGTGTAAATAGGTATTATAAACAGATAAAGGTTGTGGTGAAAGCTGTCACACTGTTTTTATAAGAGTATATTATGAAAGCCATTGTTTCCTTTTTCACATCCTAGCAAAGAAAAAATATACATACCTATGTGGATCAACATCTTAGCACAATTCAGCTGCTCTCTACCAGTCCTTTGTTACTTGTTTCAATGCAAGATAAATTACGATATCCTTTTATGTATTTTGAAAAAAAAATATAAATATTTAACATAAAAATTATACCTACAATGATACTGCTTGGTAACTGGAGATTTTGATTCTGAAGTTCTCTAGTTATTTTATACTGCAAGATATTTCTGCCAAATGTCTATCCCAACTGTGGCAGTAATTCTGAAATTTTTAGTAATCTGTTGATGAGGCGTCTATTTGTAGCCTAATTTTGTATTCCTGCTGATGACAGTAGATACATTCTCCAAAATACACTGATAAATATTACAGTATTGTTTATTTTATCAGAACGTAAGTGGAAATGAAATATGTGGATAGTTTAGAGATAAATGTACTTATCCCTAAAGAAGGCTGGTTTCTGCTTTAGCACTTTTCTGAGATCTTTGCTTGTTGCAAGGCTCTGTAAGATCAGGGTCTTTGCCCTGCCTCTCCCTTTTCTTTTGCGGTGTGACTGCCTTATACAAAGTGATATTCGTATGCCAGAAGATAGTATGTTTATGTAGCAGTTACCCAGACCTGACAAGTACTGTAGTGTATTTCTTCTGAAAATTGCCCAAGGTGGGGTTATTTGGCCTGCTTTGACAAATTCTAGGCGCACTATCCACATTACGCTGTCACATCTACCTTAGGTTCATCAGCATCTTATTACCGATGCTGTTGTTTTCTACTCTAAATATATTATGGAGAAAGCAAGGAAGCACACAAACAAACCTATCTTAGCAATAATTTTAAACACAAAGCCTTAAACAATGACACTGTGCAATAGCCTTGAGTGTTTTTTCTGTTTGGGGTTGGTTTATTTATTTATTTTTTGTTTAATAGCTGTGTTCTAATTCTTCAGAGAACAGAAAGGGGAGCTTTGAAAAGGTGCTAATAGAGCATGAATTTGCAGCAGCGTAGTTCACAGCTAACTAAGCACACTCCCACTTCAAGCTCCGGCTAGAAAAAAAATGAGGGCAGCACAGAAGTGAATTTAAAATCATGCTAACAGTCCCAGCAACAACCAGGGCAGTAGCAGCTTATAAGATCAGCCTCGTTTGGCAGGGTGCCCGTCGTACCATGACCTAAGAGGGCCAGGGCAGGAGGATATCTCATGCCTTGCAAAAAGAGGATGGGGCGGGCTGCCAGGGAGAGAGATGGGAGCAAAACAAACATCTTTTACGCCTACGTTGAATTAACTTGTTTTACACAACACCGACAGCAAACTTACTGGTCTTTTCAATGTGTTTGGAAAGTTCTTTTATAATTTATTTTATACTGTAGACAAATATTCTCTCTGGATCAGCTGTCCTACTGGGAGAGATTACTATCGCAATGCCCCTCCTCCTGCCTGGGGGTATTGTCCCCTCAAATCACCCGGAGATGCTCATGTGCCTTCTCCAAATGTAGCCGCGGTTCCATGACAGTCTAATCCGATGTAAGCTGCGGCTGCCACAGTCCCTCCTTCCCAGCTGCTGCCCTTTCCCGTGCCAGTAAGGATGCTTGTCTGCTCTCATACTGAACTGGTTCAGAGAACACTGAACTAACTTCAAAAAAATCTTAACACTGCCCTGTTAGTTCAGCTCCCTGTGGAGTCAGACAAGCACCAGCACTGGTGCAATACATGGGGTGAGGATATAGATGATTCAAAGCCAGGCTGCAACTGCAACAAAGCTCTGGTTTGGAGCAGTTTAGGACATCTTGGAACCGCTCTCCAGGCAGAGCCACCCAATGCCTGCTATTTAAACTGTTTGTAATAGTCTAGTTCTTTCTGCCTGGCCCAAGGGTGTGAGTGGTCCTAAAAAGAGCTTTCTCTTCAGATCAGAAGGGGTGGGCATCCTCCTCTTGCTATCAGCAGCCCTTTCCTCAGACACATCTGCACATAGGGTTTTGGGTGATCCCTGAAGCCCACAGGGAGTTCCTGCATTCCTGTGGCAGGACAGGCACTGAAGAGCAGTCCTCTGTGTGAAGTCAGGAGAAGCTCACATCAGGGTCAAAGCCAACCTCCCAAGATCCCTCCAGCCAAGGCACTCTGGGCAGCTGTGACGAACCACCAGGATCCACACCTCATGTGACAGATGATTTGAATGTAGAGATGCCAAGGAAAGGTGGTAGAGACATGCCAAAGTCCCTCTAGATTGAAAATTGATATAACTTCTTCCCTTTCTGAAGTTTACATTTTTTCTTATCAGATTGAGAGTAATAAGGCAGTAAGCAAAGTGGTTTCAAACTCCTGACTTCTTGCACACATAATTGCATCTGATGTGTGCATACTGGTGAGGAACATGCAACAGCAAACAACAAACACATAATTTAGACAGTTTTACTATCTCCAAAGGCCACCTGCTTCTTTACAGTAGTAGCTGTAGAACAGTTTAGAGACAAAACCCTGGAGGGCAAAATCAAGGATACAAAAATTAGCCACTAGAGAGGGAGAATATCCCACAAGATATATTGTGTCTTTAATTGAAAGTGAGTTTAATTGCCAGCTCTTTTTGGTCTTCCCTCACCACATTAGTTGGATGAATATTTAGTTCTGCTGTACCCACATACATCTGTGAAGAGTACATTCAGTAAAGTATCACAGTGGTAGACAGCACGAACTGAAGATGCTCAGACAGCGGAGAGATGAGGACTATACAAAGTCATCAAGAGAGAAAAAACCCCTAACTTCCAGAAGTGAGAGAGGATCGACTGGGAAAAGACCATGAGCTTCTGAGGAAACAAAGGGAGGAACCAGTTAAATTAGTAGAAAACACTGAAGCCAGCTTTTAGACGCCACACTTGGTACTGGGAAGCATGTCTATACCTACAACTTCCCAGCCTGTGACATTTTACTTACAGCAGGGCAGCTGAATGGGTGAGTGATGTAGCTTGGGAAAGGAGCAGGAGTAACATTGCTTAGATTTCAAATTGCATGATGCAGGAAAATATCTTAATAGTCTGAGAATACTGCTACACTCTGTGGGGGACGGGGAGGGAAGTGAATAGAAAACATACACGGAAGGGAAAGAAGGTAAGTTCAGTAAGGCAAAAATTCTAACCTATATGCTTGCAAAACCATTTACTGGTCTGAAGACACTAGAATTAAACTTTACTTTTTAAGTAAGTAAAACTGATCAGCTTATTGTCTAACACCCACTTGTTTATTGCCAACTGCTTGATTGTCAGATGCCAATTTACACCCTAAATGTATTTGGGTTGAGATCACTGCCCTTTTCCGGAGGTAATCATGTGGCCAGCAGAGAACTGTCCCTTAGGTGCAGTTCATTTGTAACACAATGGAGATTTGCATGCTCTGTCTTAAGAGGAGGACTCCAAACTGTAGCAACACTCAGCCAAGAATGTTATCTGTGCCCTCCCCCACACCCCTCCCCTCGAAAAAACCTCCATGGATCAAGTTCTGCTTTTTCACTGATTCTGAGGAGAATTCTTCTCTGCCAGTTGCAGATGTGTTCTATTTTTTTTCCTACATCAGATTATGAATCACTTTAAACAATAAGGAAAGGCTATTCATCCCAAATAGGGAAGATCTCACACACTATGATGATAAAGCATTTCACCCATTTGCGAAAAAAAAGGGGAAAACACTACCCACAGAACTGCAACATCACATCATCTGCACTTTGCTGAATGTTCACAGAACAACATTGGAAGTCATTGAAGTGTCAGATAGTGATTTCATCATGTGTCAGGCCTCCCACTAATAAATGATTCATCTTTCTCAGTACTGACACCTCAAAGAAAGGAGAAAAAAGAAATTAATAAACTTTAAAGTGCGAAGTACTCTACTGATATTATACTTCCCAAGTAAACAGAAGCTTATGCACACACAAAGAATATGTGCATCAATAGAATTTAACCTTCCATTTATCTGAAGTGTACTTTTAATTTTTAAAAGTGAATCTCTTACAGAAAAAAAAAATTAAAAAGATATAATGGAATTCCATGTGTATTAGACCACCACAGTACAAACTGAACAAACAAATATGAGATTTCACAGGGCACACTACCCAGCTTTGTGTATTGAAACTGGATTTGGGAAGAAATATTTTCTTGTTTATATCTAAATGATTAATAGTACACTATTAATAAAATAAATAATTTTTATTGACAATAAAACTGCCTCAACCTCTGAATTCTTTTACAGTTGTAAAAGAAATCTAATTCCTCTTGAAGGTGATGAGGAACTTATATTTGATTCTAATGAAAATGGGACTGGAAGAAAATCTGTCATTTTAACAGGAATTTGCATAATAATTATTTGATGCTTCATAAAGCCAGAACATCTTCCATTGATGACAGCAGCTCTACTGGATGAGCAGGACTAACTAGAAAGCCAAACTTACGTCTCCCAGAAGACATGAACTTAAATAGAGACCCAAACTGGGCAATGTACTTAGCAAGATACTACCATTATTGCTTGGCTTGCTATGACACTGAAGTTTGGAAAGTCACACACTGAGTTTCCAGGCTTTTTATTTCTATTTTAACAAAATGCAGTAGATACACAGAACACTCAAATTTCCACATTCTTTGTAAAAAATAAATAGTTAGGGGAATAAAGTGATTCTAAAAGTATCATAGCTGGAAGGAAAAAAAAAGCTGTAACATGAATTTAAACCTTATGAAGCATTAAAGAATCCACATGGGAGAGAGACCTAACAAATGACCCCTCTGTAGGAAAAAAGAGACAATTGTAATTCACTATGAAACCATGAGGCACCAACCTACAGAAAACCAGGCTTTGCTGGTTCTGCCACTAATGGAGCTCTTTTGACTGTCGGAGATTTTTTTTTCCCTCGTCAAAACAGCATTTATTAAAAACAAAACACTTCAATCAGTAGAGTCAAAGCTGGAGTAGCATACAGATACAGAATTTATCCCACTTGATTCCTCTCTCCTGGAGCGGGGAAAAGAATTACAAAGATGATAAAGTTTGGACTTGGAGACCCATTCTCAGCAGAAATAATTAGGCTGGGGACATAAAAAACTCACAGACTCCTAAGGTCTCATGTCCTACTTAAGAAGGTACTTATTTCTTTGTCTCACTCTGAATATGTATACCAGAGTTAGCAATATGATGAACAGAGCTCTTAAAAGCAGTAATACATAAAAGCAAATTATTCTTTGCTGTTATCCCATCTCTTTTCTGGTAGAATTAATCTGGGCATTCAGGGTAAAGATGATGTCCAGTTTCTCCATCAGTTTGATTTAGCATGACCTCTTCACTGCCAGCAGAGGAATGTAAAAGATGGCAATGAACATTTGTATGTAAGAAAATTTATATGGCTGTGGGGCAGGATGCCTGGATGATCAAAAAGCAAAGAAAATACTAAATACTTAAAACACTTCACCATGAAATCGTTTTCTTCCCTTTCCCGCACCCTCCCCCCATGTTAAATCAGGTAGAAAAGTGTGATAATATTAAGGCTTAATCCAATTTAAATAAATTATTTTCTTGTAAATGTTAAAACAATCATTACATGCATCATTTACCCCCTCTTCTGCCCATAGTCTTAAATTATGCTCCATTATATCCAGATGGAAAAAATATGCAGAAAATGTTTCTTAAATATCAGAAATTTTGTTGTTGATTATACTCAGAGGTAAAAGTCATTAAGGAGTTGTATTAAAAAAAAAAAAATCTTAAAAAGCATGATGGGATTTTGTATAGCAAACTTAATTAAGAAATTTCTTTTCTAGGTAACCAAGAATATTTTATTACAAGCTTAAGGTATAAGATCATTATAGCTCTCTGTCGTGCTTGGCAGCAAAGAAAGAACACATGCAAAGAACAATCTTGTTCCTACAATTAATTACAAATGTAGAAATGAGTGATATATCAGGCCCTGTCTACACTGCACAGTCGTGCATTTATAACCATTTCACCATACACAGTTATTAAATTCATGCTTTGCATCTACAGTAGCTAGATACCACATCACAGCCACGGGTAATTATGTTTATTCATGCACAGCTACCACCAGCCAGAACTGTATGTATGTGTCAGTCCATTTTAGCAAAATCTACATCAAATAACCAGTAGTGCAGGTCTCTTCAGATAGCTTTTTTCCTTTTGAAGCTGGTAGACTGGACACAAGATAGGAGAAGGCAAGCCAGAAAAGAATGGGTGGCAAAGAGCAGGTGGTGACATCCAGGAGGCTTCAGCCACGGCCATTCTGGGTCAGTTGGTGTGGTGACAATCAGCCAACTCAGAATCCCTTAGCAACCCATCCTGTTTATCTCACAAATCCTTACTGTTCCAAAAGGGTCTGCCACAGAGGAGGTGAGAAATTCTCTTCCCACCGGCAACATAAATGTCTGAGAAGGATACACCCAGGCACTGGGAAGCCCCGGCCGCTGGTGGGGACCTCCAGTTGTGGTCTGAAGATTGCCAGTGGAAGAGCCCTGCAGGAAGGCTTTTGCAGCATAGCAACCCACAGCACATGGGACAATGAGCAACGGGACACTGATCAATTCTCCTCAGGAGAGAAGTCCATCCTAAACCTTCCCCTCATAAAATTTCAGTTTATCCAGCTGAGCTACTGGATCACAGTGGGGTGCCAAGTCTGTGTGTCCGACAAGAGCAGAACACAGACAGCTACAGAAGAAAGTTCGGAGTGTGTCCATTTAAAGACTGAGCCAAGTCACAAACCAAGCAGAAATCCCTGCTGTGACTACGAGGACTAACAGCACCTACACACACTGTAGACACAGATCTAACCACATTGCTCAAGGTTTTTAACACTGATCTCACAGGCAGGATTTAAAAATCACCACTGTTGCTATTCTCTTCCAAGTCCAGTAAAGGATATTTTGCCTTAACCTCAAGCCTTCAGTTCATACTTCTCCCTAGGAACATTTGTTTCACTCGGCTGTCCTAAGTAAGTCCTAGCCAGAAAACTAAATAACACCAGTCTCACTGAGAAGTGTGTCAACAAACCCAAACCACTGCAGCTCTGAGCATGTTAACTCACCAGACACATTACTGGTTTATAGAGGGAATTCCAGTCTTTGACTCACTGGCCCGTAACAGTGTTCCCACGCCGTTCCCTCATCCAGACAATCCCTCATCCAGCAAATCCTGAACAGTTTGCTAAGAAAGCCTGAGATTATTTGTGTTACATTCCATGCGGAGAAACTACAACATACAAACATATAATCATATCGCGATGAGATGCTCCAGCTCCAAAAGCCATAAATTCTGAACAAGATTATCTTGGGTTTAAAATTCATCTTCCTGGGTTCACAAGATGAGCCATCTCATATCCCAGATAGGCAAGCTGACATATTACAGCTTATGTAACCATATGTAAGACACACACTCACTAGAAAGGGCTACTAGGGCTGTTGCCCACACTTTTTGTGACAGCTGCAGGTGCCATATTCTCCTGTCAGCTGATGAGGAAATGGTATAGGAACTCAATATGACAAACATATTTTTAATTTACTGGAAGTTTCAAAACTTTTAATTAATGAACACAATTGACTGGGTACATGCATGGTGCAAAGCTGGCTAAACTGTCTTGGGTATTAGAGGCAGACTTGGCTTTCTGCATGAATTTACCATCTCAGATTAATTTATCTTCCAAGGGTAAACAATCATGCTTTTTAGTGGTACAAATAAGCATACCCAGACCCCTCTACTTCATCAGCTAGACTGCCAGAGGCACTCCGATCGGCCTGTTCAAAGCCAGCTTTGGTACCCCTTCAATCCACAATACACATCCAACCTCTGTTTATGAGAAACTCCACAGGTGGAGCAACTCCCACATCCCTGTCCCCCCTGTAGACATGCAGGGAGTGATGACTGCAGCAGATCCATCAGAGTTCAGGTGGAAGAGGGAAGAAAGGATGTGCCAGGATGCTGCCCACAAGGGTCTGCAGAGCTGCCTGTGTACTTCTGATCCTGGGGAAGCAATAACCTGATAGTGCTCTATCCTGCTCTCTTGGCAATACACAGGCTTCAAAAAACATGTTTCTATTGTGACCAGATAGTCATTTTAATAAACAAACTTTAATAAAACAAACAATTTAGAAGAAAGGCCAAATCCTCTCACACAGCATTCCTCACAAGCCAATTATGGAGAACCACTCTCCTGGGCCAATGAGCAATCTCTTCCCAGGCCAGGCACTGAGCAGGAATGGAGCCTGCTGCAGCTGCTAGGCAGGAAGGGCTGGGTCCACTGGGGCTTTGAAATAAAACAAACAGCTTGTTTGGCAGATAGCTATTTCTTCATGGACTGGTCAGCAGGAGGGATCGTGGAAGCTGGCTGGCTGCTGGTGTGCTGCATCCATGTCAGTGAAGAAGGCAAGTATACCAGAATCCCTTAAGAACTACAGTGACATGAGCGACACTTGGTTGGGCTGTCCATTCTCTATTGTTGTTGCTGTTGCTGGTATTTTAAACCTAAGTCAGCTTTCACCACGACTCACTTGTACACAATATCCTTAATCTACAAACACTCAAGAATGATAATTCAGCTTTATTACCCATATTCCCTCAGCCCACATTTCATAAAGTAAGCACACTCAAGAAAGAATGATTCTTAAAATAGCCAGGCATGTACATTTCTACCTTCTCTTCAGGAAAGCAGTTCAAAAACAGAGGTCCTTGTAACACTTAAAATTGCTAACCTGAGCCTCTTGATAACAGCAGGCGGTATCTTAAGAAACAGCTGGGGTTTTATCTTAGCCTCTCACACCAAGTTACTACATACCATCAACCCTGCTTATACAGGCACTGAACTGACAGAAGATATGGCATGAACCAAACAGAGCACAAATTCCATCTCTCATCAGCAGAGGACTGAAACTGCACATCCAAAGGCAGCACACATTACAAAATCAATAAAAACAGAGACCACCACTGGAGTTATTACTTTAACTATCACAAACGAGAAGTAAATATACCCCAGTTTTTGGACAATAAAAGCTATTCCTAAGAACAAGCAAGCTGTTCTCATACTTTATTTCCTACACTGCTCTTTGCTTAATGATTTCATGGTGTTGACTCTGTGCACTGTGGGGGTACCTCAAAAACTGGTCAAAAATCAAAAGGAGTTGAGAGCACCCAGCACTTTGTAGGATCAGGACTTTTCTATACTGTTACTAAACACTGAATGGTCTAATAACCCTCCTTATGACTACAACAACTTGTTGCTTCTGCCTTTTCAGTAGGAGCCACATGTGACTTGATTAGTTATGAACATGGCCATTTATTAAAAACACAGTTTCTACCAAGCTCAAAATGAATCCTACTTGGCTGTAATACAAATGATGTTTCAAACATCTGAAATTTACAGTCAGTTACAAGGCAAAATGATGGCTAATTTTTGGCTAGTAAATTGGATGCCAGCAGCACAGGCCCTGCCAGCACTGGAACTAAACTCAAGGCCTGATTCACCACTTTTCCATGCTATTCATCGGCTGGAATCAGCTCTGGGCAAATGAGCTGGGTGTTTCTCCCA
Organism: Poecile atricapillus; assembly: GCF_030490865.1. Classification (NCBI taxonomy): domain Eukaryota; kingdom Metazoa; phylum Chordata; class Aves; order Passeriformes; family Paridae; genus Poecile; species Poecile atricapillus. The sequence goes on from NC_081250.1 coordinate 62,752,994, forward strand.
ACAGGAAATCTGAGTGAGTCCTGTGCTTGGGAGGAGCATCAGTACTGCCTATGAAGATGGGCTTCAGAAAGTAACATCTCATCTCAGAGCCCTATGTACTCTCTCTCTTTGCAAATTAAGCTCTGGAAGACAGGCTCTGCCCAGACAGCTGATGTGCAGACAGGCAAGGCAGACATGCAAATAACAGATTTATGGAATGGTGCTGCCTGAACCGGGAGTCTCTGGAGCCTCCGGTCCACCCTGGAGCACTAAAACCTGTGCTGCCTCTTCCCTTCCTCCCACAAAATCACCAGATTCAACTTCTACAGCAAAACCAGCCTTTGCCACTTTCCATCTACTTACTCCCTGTTCCCCAGTCCTTCTCCCTTCTCACAACCTACCTGCTTCTGTACTCATTCCAGTCCCACCCTCCACTTTCTCCTCTCAATTCTTTCCCCATTCCCATGCCACTTTTCCCCAATGAAATATTGGCAAGGCAGTCATCTTTTCCTCCCCTGCTCCAGCACTGTCCCATGTGTCTTTTGTCCCACAGAAAGCATCTCCCCTTGCTCATCAAAATTGTCCTATGATTACAACTTTGAGATTATTAATCCCACAAGTCTGATATTCCCCAAGGCTCAAAGTAAGCATAGCATCGTAGTCTTCATTAGGCTGAGGGAGAGACGGGAGGAAGAAAGACTTTCAAATGAGCACAGAGAAGAAAGAAGGAAGAAGGATGGAGTGCTTCTCTCCACCTCTTCCTTTCACTAAGACACCCCTGTTCCCCTTCTTCCTCATAGAGCTCTTATCTCCATGTAAAAGCCTCTTACTTCAATTTAATGAAATGAAATTTAAATTACTAACTCAGCTAAACCAGTCCACATTCATGCAAGATTAGAGTTTATGTAGCAACCTGCACTGAAACAAAATCAGAAGTTCATATCAATTTGACAATTTTTGTTCAAGCTTGTGTACTTCTGAGGATTTTGTTTAAGTTTCTGTGCCTCAGAGGTTATTGCCCCACAATCCTACAATCCAACAGATGCAGGGCAACTGAGCAAACTGCAGTAAATACTGAACAATGTGGCAAGGACAAGCAACCTTACATTGCTAGCTGTAAAAAGGAGTGAAATAAAATTAAAAGAAAAGAAAAGCTGACAAAGTACTGAACTACTAAATTCAATAGAAAAAAGGCAGACAAAGAGCCAAAGAGACTTGTGGTGCTTTTCTTGTGGTGCTTGCACTGAGAACATCATGACAGTCCACAAGTGATACATTTCCATCAGTTCTGTTCGCTAAAGGAATGTATTAGTTCCATTTTATACTCTGTAAACTGAGGCAGTCAGAAATTAAGATCTGAAGAGTCTCAAAATCGAAATCTCAAAAATACCTGAAATCCAGAGCTTGCTAGTATTAAGCACTGCACATTCTATATTCAAAGGATACAGCTTCCATCTGCCTTTGGTGCAGATGCACGTGTGTAGTCCTATGAGAACCCATAAAATGAGGAACAATGCAAGAGCTACAACAGGAACATTTTAGCAACCACAGACATATTTATTTCCCCATCTTTTCTTCTACGTTTTCAAGTGGGAGAACAAAATATCCTGCACACTAGGAGATTTGGATCAAAGAGCTATGATAGTCACAAGTCACAACTCATCACCCACCTGACAACTGTAGCTATTTATGTACAAATTAGTAGTGCTGACCTGGCCACTGTTAAAAGATTGATGTAAATGGCTTACCCAGCATCACACTCCTTGGCAGAGGATCAACTTCTCCAAAGCAATGTTCAGCTGCCTTAGCAATGAGATTATGTCTTCCCTTCTTACACTCACAGGAACACAAGAGGGTAAGAGTTCAACAGACAACACTCTCTCTCCTTCAGCATGTACTCTAATTCATCCCCAGAGCAGACTCACTTAATGCACGAAATAAAACCCAATCATGCTATAGAGGTGGAGGGAAAGGTATGTAATCTATTTTAAGATTATTACAAAGCAATATATGTATGTATGTATGGGATTAATATTGCATAAGCATTTTCCCATTTCTGGCATTTTGTAACTTTTGAGTGCTTAACTTAGCCACTTTAATATCCTTTCTGACCATCTGTGTAGTGTCTGCCTGCACGTGCATGTATGGCCGATTCAAATATCCTGGAGATGCCAGGCACCATGTCTCAATTACCTAGAGGACTTTAAATCACGTGCATGAATCCACCCTCTGTGCATGAGATACAGAATCCACTACACATGTAGAGCTTCAGTGCATGCTGGAAGCTGCCTGTTTGGAAACCCTCAGACCCAGATGCAGAGGCAACACCTTGCTTGTTCACCAGCTTTCTGTCTTGCGTGGTCATTATGTTTGCATTTTACGTAAATACTTAACAAACACGTACATTTATACATATATTTAACAATAGAAACGGAAGTGGCCAAACTGATTACCAGTAACTGGATCTCTATTCCCCCATGGGAACAAATAAAAGGAAGTTCCACTTCCCTCTTCCTCAAGGGATTCATTCACAGCAGTAGCTGGTTTTCTCTCAAGTAAGTATTGCAATGCTATTTTTAATATTCTACTTCAATATTACTGTAATGTGTTACGGAGCTTTAAAGACCAAAGCAAAACAATAAGGCAGAATATGAATACAGGACAGATAGGATGTAAAGCATGACAGAAAGTGGAGGGGAACCCTGATTAGGAAATGTGGAAACCAGAATGTCAGGTCTAGGCATCAACTCAAGTCAGTGGCAAGAGATCTATAGGCAGAGGCCTCTCTCTGATGGTCCCCACATCCTTCTTGGTTGCTAGAAGGAAGTGTTGTCTGCCTGTGGTAAAGTTCCATCTTCTCAAACAGGAAACAAAATATGCTATACATAAATGCTGTCATAGCTTGTCACACAAAAAGCTACTCTGTAGGAATGACAAACCTGGGGGTCCACTTTTAAAGTCTCTCTGCCTACTCCACCAAGCTTCCAATAAGCTATCCAAACCTCAAAAACCCCCAAGAATTCTCCACACATCTCTGCAGATGGCCAACCAGATTCTTAGGGCTAGAAGCAAGTTCTTTATCTAGCAGCGCAAAGCTAACAGCCCTCTCTCACTCTCATCCTTCTCAATGTAAAAAACATTTTGCTTTTATCCACACAAGACATAACATCTCAAAATTCAAAGCTGCATCACTTTCAATTGTAGAAAACCTGTTCAACAGTAAAGAACCTGTCTTTTCTGAGGCATAATTCAGGTAAATACAAGGCAGTTGAAGAAAAGGTATCCAGAAGTCAAGAAGTTATTTTTATGAACTGGTAAGCAGCCATCTGTCCACAAACAATCACAGCCTGCCCCCTAGACAAGGTTCTTTTACGGCTGAACTTGTCTGGCATCATGCCCTTTGTTTGCAGACTAGTGAATTGTGGTTCAAGAATTCACCCCATGTTCTTTCTGCCTTCCCTGTATTGCTTCTGCCTGTTGTTTTATCTGTTTGACCAATAAGAAGTAACAACCAAAAAACTTTAAAAATTAAATATGTTTTCTTATGAACTATATATTCTTTTTTATTTGTTTTGACCTGTTTTGGGGAGCATCCATAGCAAGAGCTTCCACATTAGCTTACTAAAACTCTTGCCCCAGAATTCTGAGGACACCACAAACCAATCTGCACATATAACTGCCTTCCAAGTCTGAAAGTGCCAAAAGCAGTAGCCCCTAATTAAAATTTGTAAAAAAAAGAAGTGCAGTCACAGGCAAGTCGGCCATGATGAATGTTCTTTTCCTATAACCTCAAAGGGATTTTATCTTCATTGAGATGCAAACTAGGCAAATATGAAAACTCTAGTAGCTGGAGAGGTACCACCAAGGCTCCTCTTGAATGAAATTTCCTCTCACTTTTCACTGAATTGTGTGAAGGAAGGTTATATTATATGCTAGAAAGTGACCATGTTTCACCTCTTGCTCAGAGATAATTGCACCTAGGATACTTAGTATGTACAAGTCCAAATGAACAATGCATAAAACGTGTTATGTTCATGCAAAGAAATAATCCACAATATCCTCACTCCCTGAAAAATCTGATCCCAAACAGACCACACAAACCAAGAAATCCCACTTCGCAACCAAAAAAACCCAAAAAAACCAAAACAAACCCAAACAAATGAAAAAGCCCTGAAGTTTTTTGTACAATAGTATTATATTCAGTCCACAGAGGTTATTGGAAAGGTTGACACTGGACAGTGACTAAAAATTAGTTGCAGAACACATATATCCAGTTTGGGGGCTCCTTTACAAATGTGTGTAATTCCTGTAAAAGGATTATTTACAATGAAGAAATAAATGAGAAGGAAACAAGGAAAAAAAGGGACAAGGGATCTCTATCATGGTAGTAATTTAGTAGTCATCAGTCAGTAGTCTTTTCTCAAACATCTTCAAGCAGAGTTATAGTTGGAAGTGACCATGATGAAAGTCACAATGAAACTAGGAAAAAAAAGCGATCAAATGTAATTGCAAGCACTGACAACAGTAGCAGTTAACCTATGATACTAAGTGCTATTGTACCAGCATTTAATTAATTTTCCAAACCAGTCTAGCTTCAGTATTTAAAACGTCAGTCTCCAAAATGTACATAAGCTAGAACTGAAAGGCAAGACCCGTGGCAGATACATGATACCCAGCATGTGCACAATACAATGCTCTGTGTAACAGAACACAAATGTAAATAGAGCCACGGATCTATGGGAAAGGTTTCTGCCACCCTGCCTTGAGAAGAAAATTCATTAGTTTGCACTGACAGTAAGCTCTTGTTCAACACATGGCACAAAAGCCAGTAGCAAACATAGCAACACGGAGACTTTTAAAAAACACTCAGGAAGTAATCTCCAAAGTAAGGGGCGGGGGAACAGTTGGGTTTGCTACCTTATGTCATTTGAGAAAAGCCAGGTATGTTTTCTACGAAAACTTTTTACTCAGTTGTTGACTCAGAAATACATGAATGGCTATCTTTGTCTCTTCTGGCTTTCCAAAATGCCTCAAGGAGAAGCACAGACTCATCATTTCTAATTGAAGAAAAACCAATACAAAAGCATTTTCTTCCAAGGATGTCCTAGACCTTTGTGCTACATAAATAGCTTAATAAGAATAAGTGAGGGCAGGAAGTTGAGGAGTCCTACGACAAATGCGCATATTTCCAATTTTAAGGAACAAAAACCTCACTTTAGATTTACTCTTAAGAAGTAATCTATATTTTCCTATTAAAGAGATAAAGAAAAGGCTTCAAAAGACTAACCTGACCACAAGTAGTATTATGATAAAAGCTTGATTTTGGATGAGGTCAAGCACAGATCACTTTGTACCCCATTTTTTTATTAAACAAGATTAGGAAAAGAATCCTGAAATAATTAGCAATAAACATGAAGAAGTTAAGGGAGACTAAAAAATTATGACGCAATTTTTTTTCATTTAGCATCTTAAGCACTATTTGCATTTTATTTCTAAGGTCGAGGGAGATCACAATGGTCCCTTATCTACATAAGTGAGGAAAGATGGTCTCCTGATGAAGACTGAAGGCCAGGTATTAGGGAATGAGGTTCTGGCAAGTTCTGTGTCCTCCTCTTCTGACTTTGAGCACTGCTGCTCAAGTCTTGCACTAAATCTTTTATCCCTATAGGGCGGATATTATATGCTTCAGAAGGGAACTGAACATAAAAACTACATGTGGAAGACAGTGTAAAGCCCCTAAAGCATCACTCAAGCGTAAGTCATTAGCATAAAAGTATGTCAACTCATAGTTCATGGTGAGTCCTACAGAAAAGCACAAACACACACTTGGTTCAGTGATACCTCACACCAGGGATCATTAATGACACTCTTTCCTCCCTGTCCCTAGAGGAGATGTAGTAATAGAATCATAAAATGTTAGGGGTTGGAAGAAACCTTAAAGATCACCTAGTTACAACCCCTGCTCTCCTGGGAGAGGACAACTCCCACTAGATCAGGATGCTCAAAGGCCTTATCCAACCTGGCTTTGAACAGTATGGAGTCTTCAAGAATTTTTTTCTTTTCCAAGAACGGCCCCAAACATTCCCAGCCTGTCTTCGTAGGGAAGGTGCCTTAACAACTTTGTGACCCTCGTCTCCGCTTGCTCCCACACCTTAATCCACCACTAAGGAACTACTGGGCTTTTGAAGACGGACCTTCCACTTCCAAAATAATTTACTTTTTTTTTTTTTTTTTAATTGAAGAAAAAATACTTGAAATTAAATATTTGAAAATAATCTGAAAAATACATTTGAAATTAATCGAGAATCGGAACTTCGGGATTTCGCATCGACACCGCCTTTACAATAGCCACCGGCGGGTCCAGCGGCAGAGCCCACCGGGGATGGATGGGGCAGCAGGCGCTGGCCAACCCCGGCACCAGACCCGGGCGAGGACGGGCCGCTGCTCCTGGGAAGCCGCCGGGCTCTCGGCGGGATTTAAAAGCACACATCCATGCGCACGGAAAGGTTATTCCCGGGCGCGCCGGGCCACCGGCCCGGGTCCCGCGGGGCAGCCCCGGCGCGGCCTCGGGACACCTTGGAGACACCGAGCGGGCCCCGCACGGTACAGCCCAGCCCGCAGCGTGTCCCGAGCTGACACCGCCCGCCCGGCAGGCAGGCAGTCTGTCCGACAGGCGGTCAGTCCGCCCGTCCGTCTGTCTGTCTGTCCGGCAGACCCAGACCGCCGTCTCCTAGGCGGGCGCAGCCCGCAGACACTAAGTTTTCGTGCCGCCACTTCCCAGCCCAGCCCAGACACATTAATCCCCGCGCTCTCCCTGCAGCCTCCCGCGGCGCCTGCCTGCCTCCCCATTCCCTGTCAGCGATTCCCAATAAACTTCCCCTTCGCCCTCCTCCTCCTCCCTCTCCTGTCGTACCTCTCCTCCGCCCTCTGCCCCCCCCCAGCCTCTACCACCGAGCGCCGCGGAGGGGGGGAAGCTGGGGGAAACAAGCAGGAGGTGGAAACCAACGGGGGTGGGGGCTGGTGTTGGGGAAGGACGAGCGTGGCGAAGGGGGTTCCTTGCCCAGTAGCCAATCGGCGGGCGGGCGCGCCGCGCACGCCGGGACGTGTAGTTCTCCGCCGTTCGCCATTTTGTGGCGAGGGAACTACAACTTTCCCCACGAGCAAGGACAATTCTTGGGCCCCGTGCGGCCAAACGTGACTTTCAGGTGCTGCCAGCGCGACGGGCCCCCCGTGCGTGCCGGAGCCGGGGGAAGCGCAGGGGGCACAAGGACGGAGCGGAAGGACAGCCCTTGGCAGGCGGGAGGAGAGAGGAGGCTGCAGCGGGGCGGGGAGGGGGGCAGGGCACGGCGACAGAGCGTGCTGCGCTCTTGAGGGATCGTCGTCAAACTCCCCGCTCAGGTTTCGGCGTAGGGCCCGCGGCGACCTTGGCTGCCGGCTGGCCACGCTTAAATGCCGAAAGAAGGGAGGTGGGAAGAGGGGTGGGGGGTGGGAGAGGGAATCGCATGACGCTCGATCCGCATGGAGTGTTTAGCGAGGCCCTGTTGCATGCGCTGAGCGCGGCGAGGGGGCCGGGCGCTTCGGCTGCTGCCCCGGTTGGGAATTGAGAGCGAGCCCTAGGCGGTGTATGCATGTATGTGTGTGTGCCGTGTGGCCGTGTGTGTATATATATACACGCATACATATATATATATATATATATACACACACACACACACACATATATATACAGGCGCGCGCGCGCACGCAGGCACGCAGACATATATTAACAACAGAGGAGGGGAAAAAAGAAAAAAAAAAAAAAAAAAAAGAGCCAGGTCCATTTAAAGTTGCTGGCGGAGAGCTGTTCTCATTGGTTAGGGGGGGAGCTGGAGGAGCGGAGACACACACGGTGCGTGCAGCCCTCGCTGCCGCCGCCGCCGCCGCCGCTGCTGCCGCCGGAGCCGCCGCCGCTGCTGGAGTTGTCCCTGCCGCTTTCCCTGCTGCAGCGGCACAAACGTGACTTCCAACGTCCCGATTATTTATCTTCTCCTCCCGGCCCCTTTCCTCCTCCAAGATGTAACTACAGCTCTGACACTAAGGACCTGCAGATCGCTTAGGCGGCTTGAGAAAGAGAAAAGGGGATATCAAGGGCGTCGTTTTTTGTGTTTAGGGGGAAATTTTCCATTATAATGCTTCACTAAAGTGATTTTTCTTTTTGTTTCCTTCGCATTCGTCTTTTTTTTTTTTTTTTTTTTTTCCGTCCCCCATTTCTCGGATTTATTGCTAGGAGAATCACATTGTGAGGAAAGAAAGTCGGATTACAAGATACCACTACAAACAACCCCCTCCCCCCTGGATTTTTTCGGTATTTTTTCAATTTTTTTTTTTAATTGTCTCGGCTTTAATTCATGAAGCAATTGTCCCCTTTTGCAATCAGAATTTGGATACCAGAATGAGCAAAGAAAGACCCAAGAGGAATATAATTCAAAAGAAATACGTAAGTGGTCATAACATATATCGTTTTGACTCCCAGTTTTAGGAAATGGCAGTGAATGTCAAGTTTATAGCTAATCTTGCAGCTCTAAGGCTTTGGGAACAAATGTGATGCTGAATTTGATTTTTCTGTGGTGTGGTGGGGGAGTTTCAGAGGCCCTTTTTAACAGGGAAGCCTGCTACCCAGTTCGGTTATAAAACCAGATTTGTGTAGCGATTCCTCCAGTGAATAAATGTATTGACCTCAAATGACACAATCATAATCTAGTTTTAGATGAAACGCGAGGAGCTCGGGGGGCTGCCGCGATAATGTCACGGAACTGCATTTTCAAGCGGTTTTCTTAATTCTGTGTTTTTGCATGCTGAAATAGGTTTGTTGTTGTTTTTTGGGTTTTTTTTTTGTTGGTTTTTGTCGTGTTTTTTTTTTTTTTTTCTTAAATGATCTACGTGTGTCTATCCCCGTCTGGTGAAGCGGCGGCGGTGGTTGTTGGAAGCCCTTTAAGTTGAAACCGAGTGTCTGGTTATGGCGAGCTGGTTTCTCGCAGGACCACATCCCCTCTCCGGTGTGCGATCCTCGGCTGCTCTGCCTTGCGATAGACACCGGAGCAGCCGGGGATCGCCTTACGGGCAGCGCGTTCCTCGGGATTGACTGGAATAATGAGGAAAATGGCTCGGTAGTGTTTTAAAAATAATTCATTATGATGGCTCGAAAATTTGGGCTAATCCAGCGGAGCCTGGGCTGTGTTTCTGCCTCGCTTTATTCAGCCGCTTAACCAATCCCTTGTAATTGTCTAATCCTTTAAACATATAAATGTGGATGGGTAGTTGGATTTTTGTTCGTGCTCCAGTTACGTTTTGATTGGCACAGGGCAGTTTTTCCTTACGTTTGGAAAAGCGGAGGGGATTATCCATATATGCAGTAGAGCGAATGATTTTTATCTCTACGTTAAAAAAAAATATTTGGGGGGGTGGGTGTGGGGGCAGATACATAGAAATCCTCGCTTTTGGGCGTGTTTGATGCGAGGCTTTAAAAGTTGTAGTTTATATCGCGTCTTGTCGTCTGCGCCGATTTCCTTCAGCGGAGGGGTGTCCCTTTGCAGGGAGGGTGACCTTCGGGACACTTTGCCTCGGTATTCTATAGATTCGGTACAAAACTGCAGTTGACTCCAGCTGACTGCCGCTATCGATTGCCCGCCCCGCTGCAAAGCTGCCCGGGGGAGGTGGTGGAACGATGTGTGTGTGGTTTTGGGGATGGAGGGGGGCCTGCGCGCTATTTCGGAGCTGTCCCCTTCCTCCTTTCCACCTCCCCCCCCCCCCCCCCCCCGCACCCCCCGAAATTTCCGAATTAAAATACATCCGCATTGCAGAGGAGAGGGGAGCCCGGGGCCGGCGAGTTTAAAGTATGGCATCGAAACGGGAACGGCGGGTTGAAAGTCTGGCGAAACACGCGAGGCGTCCACGTTTCCCAGGCAGGCAGACAAAAGCGGGGCGGGGGGGAGGAAGGAAACCGCGGTGTTAATAATTACAGGGGAGGGGGGCGAGAGGAAAAGGGGGAGAGATCACCCCAAAGCTCGGCTCCCCCCGGGCTCGCCGGGCCGAACAATGCGGCGCCGCTCCCGCACCGCCGGGCAGGGGCCGAGAGCGCGGCTCCCGGGGGAGGAAGGCAGGAGAGACGAGGGCGGACAATGTGCAGGGGTGCTCCCCCGCTCACAACTTCGCGGCGGCGCTTTTATTTAACCCTTCTCCCCTCCCTCCTCTTCCCCCACCCCCCGCCACCCCCTCCCCATTTTCGTTTTTTGCAGGGGGCGGCGGTGCCGGCGGGGCGCACTGGCGGCGGCAGCAACAGGTTGCCGGGGCTGTGACGGAGCCCGCGGGCCGCCGGCCACGCCGCCGCCCGGCCAGGTTCGCCCCGCTCCCCGTGACGTCACAAAGGGACGGGCCTGCGCGCCGCGGAACCTTCGGCGCCCCCCCAGCACTGCGCCCCCCCGCCCCTCCGTGACGTCAGAGCCGAGGCGGGGCGGGGGCGGGAGGAGCCCCCGGGGCAGCGCTCGGCGGCGCCGCGGGGGAGGGAGGCAGGGACGGAGGGAGGGGGCGGCCCGGGCCAGGTGAGCAGGTGCGGGGCCGCCCTGCCGCTTTCGGGGTGGGAGGAGGGCGCCGGTCACGTCGCCCTGTGGCGACACGCGTGGTGGCACGTCTCCTGGCCGTGACCTTCGGGCGCTACGGCAGCCCGGCGGAGCGTGCCGCCGCCTTCTCTTCCTCCCCGCCGGTGCCAGCACAAGCTTGGCCTGCACCTGGAACAATGGTACCCATGTGGGGCCCTACTGCCCACCATGGGTCTCTGGTGCCCCCAGGCCGGAGGTGATGCTCCGCCGTGAGGAGCCAGGGCACAGCCGCTGCACGGGCACCAAGTGGTACTTTTTGGCCGTGCTCCCCTCCTGTCACTGGGAGTTGGCACAGAATCATAGAATCACAAAACGGTTTGGATTGGAAGGGGACCTTGAGGATTACCTAGTTCCAACCCCCCTGCCGTGGTCAGGGACACCCTCCACTAGATCACTAGGTTGTTCAGAGCCCTATCCAACCTCGGTTTAAACTGGCCTTGTGTCAGGAGTGGAGCCTGCTCAGGCTGCTGCTGCTGTTTTTTCTTTTCAGCATGTGCAAAATGAGTTCTGAAAATAAGAAGGTGGTGAGAACAATGGAGTAAAGCCTCTGTGTTGTGGGCTGCTGGTGCAGGGCTTGGCTCCCTGCTCCGTAAGTGCTCACAAATGAAAGTTCTCTTGAACTTAGGGAGCGTTATCTTTTGCGATTGGTAACCCAGGAATGAGGAAATCGTGCATTTTTCTTTCCTGTGGTTTAAAAACGCTATCACCTAATTTTTAAAAGATCCAGGGCTGACTCATACAACTCTTTCTTCTCACTTTAGCCTCCTCCTTCTCAAACATCTTTACATATCAAATATTGCCTTTTGGCTCCAGCCTCAAAACTGACAGCTTTGTAAAGCATCCACCGAGAAACCAGACTGCGTTCAGTATGCGCTTGGAATTAATAGTTCTTGACTCAAAAGCTTTGATGTCTTGAACGTAATTTCACAGGTGCATTTTTCTGACCGTTTTTGTGATGCTTGAATAGCAAATCTTCTGTTCTTGCTGGCTTGGGTCTCAGAGTATCAGACCTGAATTACCGCCTTAAAATACCTGCATGGTTCTGCCACGGTAGCAGATGGTGAAGTATAATTAAAGAGTAATGTCACTACTGTCACCTCGTGTGATTTGTTTCCTTATCCTTGCAAAAGTAAAAGTGCTGTAGTCTGCCATGAGGTGACATGCTTCACCTACGGATGGCCCGGTAAGCCCCTCAGACGGAGGGCCAGCAAGGCCTGGCCCGGATTAGCATGCATCCGAGAGCTGTGCCTGCTGCAGCCTTTGAAACAATACTCTTTATTTGAGTGTGCTTGGTGTGGGCCCACGGAGTTTCAGGAGGGATGGTAACTGCACTGCCTTCTGCATCAGGGGTATTTGTGCAGGAGCCTGACCCTGGGCACCCCAGGGTTTCAGCTTGGAGCCGCCTGCCCTGCTGCTTTTCCTGTGAGTGGCTGCCATTTCTCCCCCATCCCCACAACTGATGACAGGCTCTAAGTTTGACCACTTCCTACAAGAAATAATGTAATAGGCTGCTGGCAGCAGAGATAGTATTCAGTGTAAGTTGCATCTTAGTTCACATCAGCTTTTGGAGTTTTTTTCTGTTGGGTCCCTTTCACACTTGCAGTAACAATTCTAGCAGCATAGCTGCTCAAATCTTTCTTTTCCCTGTATGAAAAACTTATGGATGCTAGCTGCACTCAAGCTACTTTCAGGTTCTTCTTAACCTCCTTCTGGTCTCTTGAGACTACAACATTATGTTGTAAGCAGCTACAGGATAAGTAAAAACTAGTAATTAAAATACTTTTTTTTCTTTAAGGGAATATTTTGCTATCAACAGATGCTTTGCCCTGAGATACTAATGGACTCCTGCTCACTCTGATGGTCTGCAAGCCAGGAGCAGTAAGATGCTGCCCAGAGTGAATTAGAGTGAATCAAGGCCCCTGTGAAGAGTTTCTAATGTTCATTAAGCACTTTAACCTTCTCTTTTGAGGCCTACTAAGCCAGCATTAAAAACATATTACCCCTTCCTTTTCTGTAGTAATAGCTAATGTTATGCATATGCTAAAGTGTGGTATAAACGTCAGCTGATTCTGTAAGGCAGCAGCATTCCCTCCATTTTATTGTTTGATGAAAAAGAAAGAAGTCTAAATTACTTGCCTGAAGCTACATGCTGTAACAGCGGCAGAGTTGGAACTAATCTGTATTTCTGCTGCCTTCTTCAATATTCTATCCTGTAGTTTACAGGCTGTTTCTACAAGGCATGGATGGCATTTGCATTACAAGGAACTACTTTACATAGTTCCAACTTTCTCTAAAATTTTTCCCCTCTGCAGTTATGGTCTGGACTGTTAAATTAATGTTATATTTTTAACATAATAAAAGAGGTATTTCAGTATGGATACTTCTATTTTATTTTTTTTTTAAGAGATGATCATACCCTGTAGCTGATAGAGACCAGTTGATACTGTGATGACTCAGCTGTGGGAGTATTACATAAAGTAGGTCAGTTTTTAAATCTCATAGTCTGAAGCTAAAGAGAATCCACGTTAAAATTTATGTTTTGTTTATTCACATTATCGTTATTTCCTGGTTTGAACGTAAGTGAAAGCTCTTGAGGAGGCGGGAAATGTTTTTGGGGGTTGATTTGGGGTTTGTTTTTGCCCGTTTTTATTGTATAGTGACTGAATTCAATCAACTTGACGGAGGTGAAAGACCAGCTGCTTTCATTTCTAAAGTTTCCAGTTTGCAGCAGTCAACTGAAAGGAAGGCTTTAAAGGCAATTTTAAAGTAGGGAAAGGAAAAGCAGAGACACGTTTATTATTTTTTATTACAAGCACCCAGCTTTTGTGTGATCTAGCAGATGTGGAATTTGCAGAGGAATACATGCTTCTTCGAAATCCAAATTTGCATTTAAAACATTCTGGTTTGTCCCCTTAGTCCTTTGCATGGCTTGCTTCCTAACTATAAATGTAAACCAAGTGTAAATGATGCATTGTTTGCCTTAGTGGGCAGACAGTCTCAAAACAATAGTGCTGATGGATTTGACTGCCTCTGTGTAAGATTAACAGGACATTAAAATTCAAGTCTATTAATGCAAATTTCAGTGTTGCCAAACCTGAACTTCCCATAAGTGTTTCCTGATGCTGATGGCCCTAAATGTCCCTTCCCCACAGGCCAAAACTTCAGCTGGCAGTTTTTAACCTGGACTTAAGAGAAAAGGGTAAAATGTACCTGGGGTTTAATGTCCTATTGAATGATGGGTCATGGTACACATGGACTTTTTATACTTAACCACCATTTTTTATTTAAAGCATTTTTAAGTGGTAGGAAGCCACCAGGAAACTTAAAATCTGAAAATAGCTTGTAAAATTCAGGTCTCGTATGTGAGGATTACTTGGCACTAAAATTCAGATACAGGAAATAATATGCCAAAATCTCTTTGGAGTTTTCTTAGATCTTTGATGGGTTGGTTGTTTTGCTGGCTTATTACTTCTGGGAATATTGGATGCAATCCTTCTTGGTTTTTAACAGGCAGTTTTTATTTGGGAGCTCTTGGCTTTCATTTGGAGAGGTGGGTTTATTTCTTCACTCACAAAAATGTTTCCTCAATGAAGTAGTAGGTAGAAGGTTTAAAACCATTTGCTGTTTCACTTGCTCGGGTTTCACACTTTCCCTTGTGTAATGACATCCTGTTCTGAAGTTGTTCCTTCAGTAATCTGACAGAGGCCTGGTATTTCCAGTGTGGGCTGTGGAAAAGGAATAAACCCTTTAATTATAGCAGTGAGGTTTTGTTTGAAAATGTGCTAGCTCTCCTTCCCTCTGCATGTCCTGTCTTTTTGTCCAACTCTTCCCTGTGCAGTTCTGAAGCTGTAAAATGCTGTTCAAGTTGCTCTGCATGGGTGGCCATGATGAGTAGCAAAGCTGAGCAGTGGCTGGGACCACTGCCATGCTGAACACCGGGTCTCCAGGCTCGGGATCAGGGCTCTTTGGTCTGCGAGCAGACGGATGCTGGGAGTGCACCCCATCTGCTCCAGTGCCAAGTTTATTGGCTTAATTTATGCTTCTGCAGGAAGCCCTCTGGAGTGACCGGCCTGGCTGTGCAGGGAAGCAGGGAAAGAAGGTGGATTTCCAGGTGGAAATCATGGTTCCACTGGTACATGTAGGAAAGATGTAAAGCTGCTTCAGCATTTCTACAGCAAATGTCTTATCCTGGACTGATGCATCACAAACAATAACCTCTATTTTTATCTGAGGGACAAAAACCTCCTTTTAATTGGCATAAAAATGGGATTGTCTGATTAAAAATAGACACTGAAAATAAAATGGGAGCGCTAAACTAAGGTCTCTGTATACTTTCTGCATCTAGGTCAGACCTGTGGAGCTGGAGTAATTTCCAGTCAGGTTCAGTTTAGTGCTTGTAGAATTGTTACAGGTGGAATTGGGCATTTTGACACTGCTAAAAGCAGTTCAGCAGAAATGCGATGATGCCCCCAGAAGAGTTCATAATTGCATCACTTGAGGGGCATGATTTAATCCTTTCTAAATGTCTCTCCTCTGTAATCTGCTTCGTCTTTTCTGCATGGCTTCCTGCCATCTCTTCTGCCAGGTTCTTCCCTTGATTTGCTCTGCAAAAAAGGCGCAGCCTTGGATCTGTGACTGAGAAGAAATGCAAATAATAGGAAGCTGAGAAACTGGCCTGCTGCTGTACTCCAGCAGGGTTTGTGGTATTTGAGTCCCTGGTGCTCTGCTTTCAGTTCTTTAAGCTTGCCTTGCTGGTCTGACATCTTTTGGATGACGTGATAGTTGCAGGAGATTAGCGTATTTTGGCACACACATGCTATGATGACTGGCTAACGATATTTACAGCGTTCAAAAATAAACCATGGGAGCTCATTCTGACATAATCTACTAATCTTAGTTTTGCACTTTGATACTGTCTTGTCTGAGCCAAGTTAGGATAACTATATATTGCAAGCAATTCATTTTTAACTTTGCTTGCAGATGAGTGTTGAGGCAGTGCCTGCTTTTCAATTAAAAATGATGGGAGTGAATTTGGAGAAATTATCAGCTCTTTCAACTATATGCTTATTCTGTGCCTATTTTTGAAACAGTTTTATGTGAGTGGGCAGAGATACATGCTTCACAATATTTCTGATTTGTTGTGTACTGGCATTTTGATAAGGTTATTTTTTTTCCTTCCCTGCCCACAAGAAGGGGATGGTCTTCTCTGCCCTTTCCCACATTTGTATGCTATGGGAAGGACTTTCTTTTCTCTTTTGTAGGATTCTACGTTATTCTTTTTCTGGATTAAAAAAAAATATCTGTTACTGCTTTGGGTAAACTTTATTCTTGTGCTTGGCATCTTGCTAGTTATGCTGCATTTGGAGAAGTCCAGCTAAGACAGTAAGCTTTTGAGGCTCCCAGGTGGCAGGAATTCAGTATGCCCTGGACCTTAACCACTCCATTTAAACATCTAAATAACAAATTTCTGCCCACATTTTTGAATGGCCTACATGTTCAAGAATTGCAGTGAGGAACTTGGCAGTGTAAAGCCTGAGAATCAAATCATTGGCAATGTACAAATATTTTTTCAGGTTGCTGCTATTGAAGTGGACAGAAACCATGAGTCTTGGACAAGAGTCTGCTCAGTCTCTCAACTCTTTGAGATACTTATCATTATTTTTGTTAGTTGTTATATTTAGCATGTATTTTCCTGTGCTGTTCTAAAACTGGAAATCTTTATGTTCACAAAGTACGTAGCCTAGAAACTGCATTTAGATTTTTATGGTGCTGCAGGCTACCATCTTAGGTTTATAGCTTTTTTTTCCTTTTAGAAGACAGACTGAGGGTGACTTAAGGAAGGGATATGTTTTCTTCTTTCTCGCCTTTTTTTATGGATATTACTTTCAGCCACTTTGTCCTACAGTTTTTTTTGGTACATCAAAGTTGTTAGCCAAATCTCTCAGCAGCAGCATGCATGTCAAAACCCCCAAAACACAAATTTGCAACCCTGCACATGTGCCAGATGAATTAGCTTCTTAACTCAACTTGAGCTGAAAAAACCCTGAAAATCCAACATACTTTTGTTTTGATTTGAGCCCTAGAAAACTTGGTTCAGACTTTTGAATTCATAAAACTCAAAAACCAAGTGAAAAGGTTTTCTCTTACTGTTTTTTTGACTGGTAACTAAGCTGGTGTTGTACATGGTGCGTTTCTGGGTGGTATTCCAGGTGACACGCCTTAATTTGAGTGTCTTTCACATAGGGAAGGCCTATGGACACCTGAGATGTGATTTTCTGATTGATAGTCAACTTTTTTTACCTAGTCTTGACATGTAGTGATAATGATGATAATTCTTATGGCCTGTTGCCACCTTGCAGACTGCTAAAACTTAAGATTAAGGCAGCAGTAGCAGAAAGACTGCCTTCTTGTTACAATCTTATTTGGGTGTAGTAGAGCTTTTAATAAATTATTAGAAGTACTACTCCAACTTCTGCTTTATAGCCACAACTAAAAGGGACATTCTCTGGTCTCAGAAAGCAAATGTTAATTTTTTAGTTGTACTTCTTCAGCTTATAATGGCGACATAGTAATATCACTTTGTAAGGCAAGCAACTGTATGTTACTTAAAAGCTGGATTTAGGGCATGTTTTAGTAACTGTAATTTGTGAATTATTTATAACTTGGAAGAAATAATGGTTATCCTAATGGCAAACGATTTTGAAGCAGCTGTGTTCCTCCCCCCCCCCCCCCCAAATTTGTGATGCCTTGAATCAGTAAAAACAATGAAATAAGAAGCAGCTGTCAAGAGAAGCTATCCTGTCCTGTTCTACTCTCTTTTTCCTAATCTATGGTTGAACGTCCTACATATAGCTTATGCTTTTTGCCTTCAGTAACAGTATTTTGAATGTGGAGACCAGTGAGGTGCTCGGTGCCGTGTTTCTGTGATTACTCTAAGCCTGCACTGCACTGGAAGTGGTTGAGGCTTCCCTCTGGCTGCTTGTTCCCCTTTTCTTCTGCAGGCTGATGTATGCTAGGTGATAACTCCCGCCTCAGATTTGGGACTTTGCAGGTAAAAACAGAACTGGCAAAATGTGATTGATTTTTAATGTGGATTCCTTTAATGTTGCAGTTTGTGATGTAGCTGGAAAAATACTTGGCCTTGGGAAAGTGTTACAGGGACACCCAGTGAAGTGGCAAGGGAGGGGTAGGATTGCGTCTGTTAGCAATAGAGCGAGTTTAAATGTGCTGTGAAATTATGACTAAATAGGAGTCAAGATACATGTTTTATTTCATAGCAAGCAAAATTAGCTGTCCTTGTCTGTTTTAAGGGTTGTTCGGATTTAGATTTTGCTGTACTGCCTTACTGCTGGAAGCACGGTGAATATTAAGTAACTTTGAAACGAAGTTAGGCCTCACAGGTGAAAATTAAGCTAAAGGTGTTCGTGCCCCTGGTGATGGCAGTGCCATAATCATTTCCAAGGTGCTAAAATCAGTTCAAATAGAATAAAAAATGTACTGCTGTTACATGTTATGCTTCCTTAGGTAGGATTTGAACAATTTTATACTTCAACGAGAGAAGTAAAAAGAGGAAGAAAAGAAAATTAGGATAGCTGTGCCACTGGGGGCTAAGTTTCTCCGCTAAATATGATAGAACTGCTACTCTTTTAGTTCAACAGCCACACATGCCCATCCCATATGCAAGAACTCCACTGTGGAAGTGAAGCCAGTGTACTGTTCTATTTTCTACATCTTAGGGTAAGGACCTCCTTACATAAGGGAATTCATCCAGAAATTTCCCATGGCTTTATTTGTTTTATTTTGTACCACTGAATAATAAGTTCAGATAGTTTGTCATGTTAAAACTACTCATGTCTATTGAATGTGCACATGAACTGAAGTGCTGATGTATTTTTGCCCTGGGTTCCCAAGTAGTGTGAGAAGGGCAAACCATGTCAAATCAATAAGCTGCAAAAACCAAGGCTTCCTTTAATTATAGGAACAGCAGGATGTGGCATCACATGCTTTTTTCTCACCATTGAAGCCAGCAGTGGTGACCCTATGAATCATTCCTTCATGGTATGGTGCTTTGGCCATATCAATACAGCCAAAGAGCTGCATGTGAAATAGGGTCACTGAAATTATGAGACTTAAAGAGTAGTTGTTCCTGAGCTCTTTTTTCTTCCACCTTCTTATCTTTAAATGGTCTGGTTTCAGTGCAAGCCTGCAGGATGTTTTAGTGGCACTGTTAAGGGTGCAGTGAGGCACAAGGACCTCTTTGGCTTTGCTGTGGATTAAAAAGATGTGGAATTGGCACCTTCAGTTTAGATCTAGCAAGGCACTGAAGCACGTGCCTGTCTCAAATGTATGAATACTCTTACTGACGTCAATTGAAGTACTTGGAGCTTATGAGTTAAGCACATGCCGAAGTGCTTTTCAGGTCTTGAGATTTTGCTGTTCCTGTGTAAGAGTGTGTGCAAGTATTTGCAGGCAGGAATGTTAGTTTTCTAAAAGGGTGATAGCCATTTAATGGTTTTAATGGCTATACTAAATGTAATACTGCCTGGTTTTTTGCTTTTTTTCTGAAATGTTTGAATTTTTTTTTCTTTTTCAGCCTCTTAGTATTTTATTTAAATGTAGTAACTGTTATTTTTCTTTCCTTACTCTTCATTATAGTGTGCGTGTGTGCATAGTGCTGGCATTTTTACAGTTCACTCTCCCCTCTGTGCTTGTCTTACACTGCTGTGCTTTTCTCTCTCATTTCTGTCTATTTCTAACTGAACTCCTATCCACTTTGTCCCGATCTAAGGAAATTAGCTCTTACAAAGTTGCTGCCATCTCTTTGCAAGAAAGCAAAGTGAACTATTGTTGCAGGCCAGACAGGGAGATGAGGCAAGGTTCATGCAGCTTGTTTGGGGGGTCAGCTCCATAGGAAACACTTAAGAAGCAGGAGAGGGGTGGGATTGTACTCTTTATATTTGTCTCTCAAGCCTGTGTGCAGAATTTGAGTGTTGTTTATATAGAAAATACTGGCTGTATGTTTATTTTGCAAATCCCAACGAACTCTTAATGCACAAATATTGCGGAGGAAAGTAGAACGTGGCCGTGCTCATTCTTTTTTACAGTCCTTTTATGGACTTTTGGGAAATCAAATCCTGCTGATGTGAGCATTCAAGAAAAGCTAATTTCATATTTCATGTGCATTAAAGGCTTTTATTTATAAGCCATTAATATTCATGCTCTTTCAGTCAAGAACAGCATTTTGTGACACGACTGACCAGTCATAAAAACCACTGCATTTGGAAGCAATGCTTCCATTGTTGGAAGGGGGCTCTACAATCTTCATTTGAGTATGATCTTCCAAAATAGCTAATGATGGCCAGATTTGTTGCAGCCTGGGTGACAGACCAGGTATAATGATTTCTGGACCTTTCTGCTTTGGAGAGTGGGAATATGATTTTCAGCAGAAATATGTTATGAAAAATACCATCTCCTAAAGTCTTCTGGGTAATATAATTTCTTGATCTCATGCTTAGTATTTCATTATCATACTACTTGAGCTGGTTCCTGTGAAAGCTGGTTATCTATTGTACAAAAGAAGGAAATGTGTTTATCATGTAAGTAATTATGTTTGTCTCCATACCCCTCTATCCCCCAGCATATTTTCTTATATACTTGTTGATTCCTTTTCCTTTCTTGGCATAATTTTATGCCCGTTACTCTTGCAGTCAGGGATGCAGTGAGATTAATTCCCTGTAGGTGTTTTGGAAATTACTGGTTCTCTAATTTGGATGGAGGATAGTGAAGGGGTAAACTATTATTTCCTTTTCTTTATGCTAGCTTTGCTCAGATCCTGCTAGTGATGAGCCTGTTATATATTCCCCCTGCAGTCTGCCCATATCTTAAGGCATTATAACCACTGCTATCCTCATGCCTGATGACTTGTTCAGGCCATTGCTACTAGGCTCTGCTTCCTGGCCCAAATGGGACCAGAAGCAGCATTCCTTCACGCATGCCTGTCTGTACCTGCCCTGCTTTCCTCTCTGCAGTAATGATGAGTTGACCATAGGGATTACTTAGCAAAGTGGTCAGAGATACTTTTTCAGTTTTTGGAACATTTTTTTGTGGGTATGCCTTTGTCTCTTACTTTTTTTCTCCTTTTTGTGTTCCCTGTTAAGTTTGCATAACCACAAGTAGATAATACTGACTGACTGACAGACTATCTGCTTATCGGCAGTCTCAGAATCTGTCTCCTTCACTTGAGGCCATTTCAGAGGTGCTTCAAATCTTTGTCAGTTTATTGCTTGCACTCTACAAAAGCATGACTGCAGCTTCGTCTGGGTTTTTGTTTGGAGCCAGGAGTGTGTTCAGCTCTGGAAAGCTAACCTGCCCTCCAGCACAGTTTGTGAAACCGAGGTTAGCAAAATGTGAGAAAAACGGCCAGGATATTTATCTGTGTTTGGAGTCCTGCTCATGTGGAGGATGGCTCGCCCTGCGTTCCTGGTTCGGTCCTACCACTGTCCCTGTCTTTAGTCATCTGCTGCTCTAACTTGTGTGTTCTCCCTCAGCATTGTGTTGTGGCCATGTCTTCAGGAGTCAGCTACAGCTTGTCTGATGGACATGATGGCGTAGGAAGGAAATGCTTCTTCATCTTTTACAATGGAAGAATATATATGAGCACACTATGCTGTTGCCTTTGGAATAAGACTTTGAAGGTGTCTGTTCAGTCATGCTTTTGAAGGTGTTCCGAAATTGCTCCCAACCATCCTCCGTATAGGTGATTTATCACCATTCTTCTGTTCTCATGGAGCAGTAAATCGCATCTTGGCTGAAAGGTTAGCCTTTCTTCTTAAAATATTTCATGGTGCTGTACTGCTTCTTTCTTAATTTCATGCTCTCCAATGTCCAGGTATTTTTTCCCCACAAGAGAAAACCCAGTATTTTAATCAGGAACCCATGTGTTACAGAGCTGAAGCAACACAGTGTAGCACTTCAGCTTTAAAAGGTCACTCCTGTGGAAGAATGCCATTAAGCGAGTTCAGCTGGTTTCCAAATTTCCAATCCATTGACTTTCTCGGTGATTAGATCATCTTCAATAAAAGAAAGGATCTGCAGGTGATCTGGGGGATTTAATACATAGTTTAATTTCAACATATGTGAATAATATTAAGCCTGTGCATAAACTGGCCTAGTTAGGGAGAACAAAATAATAGGTGATCTCTTGAGGCAATCCTTTGAAACAAGAAGTAATATCTTATAAATTTTTAAGTATGTAAGAAGGAAGATTGAGTAGCTGTCATTATTTGAGACAAAGACTGTAAGAACAATGCTAATACTGGCTGACTGATCTACCATGCAGCTTAGAAAGTAGGACAACATCTAGTAAGAGAAATCTCGGTTATAGTAGACTTCTTATCACAGCTCCTAATCCTGTCATAGATAAGAGAATATAAAACTGTCAAAACCAGGGTTTTAAAATCTGCATCTCCCAGGTTGCTTGGGTTTGGGTTTTTTTTGTTTGTTTGTTTTGTTTTGTTTTGTGGATTTTTTGGGGGTGTGTTTGTTTGTTTGTTTTCCTTTCTGTAATTTGGTTCAATTGCTTGTTCATGCAGGAAGTCCCTAGAGAGAAACCAAGAGAATTTCCTCAATGATGTGGCCTTTAGGTTCTTACTCTCAAGTTAACCATCTCAAAACTTTGCTTACATTGATGTATTTCATACTTGCTTCATGCCACAGCATGAGAAAGTTCTCTGGAGCAAAGTGTATATAAATGCTATACTGCCTCATTTCATACATTTTTTCAAGTGCCTGGCATGTCCAATACTTACTGAAGTAAACTTGCAGTTACCATGCTAGCAAGGTTGGTAATCTCACAACTCCTGCTGTAGAAGATTTCATGTGTCTGGCTCTTCCTGGACTAGCTGCTTTATTGTCACTTCTGAAAAGTGGTGCTGCCCACGTTTTCTCAGTGCAGCAAGTCTCCTTGTTATTGTCAGATTTTGACTTTCATGTGTGGAAGACCAATTGCAAATATTACCAGGGCTTAATAACAACCTACCTTTGGATGAGTATTACTGTTGTGATAAAAATGATAGGAGGTTGGTTGTGCATTGATTTATGCTTTTTGGCCAACTTCCAGGATGAAACGAACTTCATTACGCAAGACTTTCAGAACACTGCAGAGTTGTTCATTTATTTCCTTTTACTAGTTATCGAGCTGACAGCTTGCCTTTAGAGGGTCATATGTTCAAAAGCTGCCAATAGGATCTTGCTTCATTTTTGCCAAATGTAGCACAGTCTGAAGTGCATTTCATCCTTAATATACTGCCCTCTTTTTTTTTTAACCCCCTTAACTTTTTTACCTTTTGCTCTTCCTTTTCCCTCAGTTACTCCTGCTGAAAATAAAAATTATCTGGGAACAGAGGCAATGCCACAAATAAAAGGAATTAGAGTTTTTGCTGTTGCTTCCTGTAATTTTGGTTCCTCTTAATAAGACTTCAGTTTCTCTGGTTAGATTGTTCTACACTGCGGAGAAATGCATGCGTTTCAAAAATGGTAAATGGAAGATATTTTTCATCTTGCTATTTTTACTAACCATACTCTTACCTCTAAGTTGGCTGCTTGTTTCCAGATTGCTTCCTGTGACTTTGTTTTCCTCCTCCTGCTTCATCAGTGCTCTCTTCCCTTTAGGTACCTTTCCTTGGTAAGCCTGTATGAAGTTGGCACTGGGGAGTCTATGCGCTCAGCTGCGTAATCCTCTAGACGAAGAGGGGGAAAGACAAACCCTGTGTAATATCTACCTATGTCCTACTTGAAATCAGAAAGTGTATTTCTATTGTGGGACCCAGAGAAATGGTTTCCTCACACTGAGCAGTTGTGAGGAAAGGCATAAAATTTTTTCCTGTCAGTATGGTAGCATCTTTAATTCTTCTAAGTGTTTCATACAACTTAACTTGGGTTTTTCTAATGTCTCTATGCATACCTGAAAAATAGCTGGTTTTGTGCTTCAGTCTTAAAGAAGTGTTCTTAATAACTAAGTAAGATGAGTTGAATAGTCTATTTTATGAAGTAGGCAATTTAATTTTGATTTTTCTTGCCTCTTAAATACAATGTTAAATGCAATGGAAGAATAAAGTTTCAATTTTGAGCAAATGTATTCTGTCTGTGAAAAATTTTTCAGTTAATTACTTACAAATTTTTCCCCGAGTAATTCTTGACTCTTCAGTACATATTTATGTCTTTGTAAAGCAGAAAAATACTAGCTTAGTATTACTACGCAGTGTAGTAAACTGCTTGCTTTAGTCCTGAAAGAAACTCTTAAGACTTCTGTTAGATAAAAGGATGCATATGTCTGTTTCCTTTAAGTTTTTGTCTCAAATTCCTTCTCATTTCAAGGCTCATAATTTTGATAGTTATTTTAAATTCATACATATGTTTATACATTTATTTTATAAAAGTTTCTCATATATTTTATAGCTTTAATGTGGATTATTTCTTAATTTTGCCTTGTTTCCTGCTTAAGTGGTATTCTATAATTACCTGATTCACTCTGGTTGTGTGTAAATGAAACTATGAAATTTGTTGTCAATTAGCAATCAATGTGGTATCCATATTTTTAAATGTTATAAATTGCCTATTAAAGCTAATTTTCCAGGGCATCTCTATCTCTGTTCTTAATGTAATGCAGAATATTTTACAATAATGCCTAGGTTAACAATGATAGTCTTGCTGTATTGTGCAAAAAAGGCTTCTGTGCAGACCCAGCTGGGTTTCAGGCTTAATTCATTGCTCTATGGTGGGATCACCACAGCTGCTGTGGGGCCTTTACAAATGCAAAAAAGCTGTCAGTGTTTGTTTCATCAGATGCATAAATGATGAGGCCAAGTTGAGGAATCCATTCCAGCGCGCACGGTGTGCATGCTGGAGGCATTATTGTTTATAGAATTAGTGTCTTAATGCTTTAAAATACATGGTGCGTGTTTTACCTTAAAGCAAAATATTTTAGGAGTAAGATGGTTTAAGGATCCTCTGCAGTTTAGTCCCCGCTTCTAACAGCGTTTGCCCTGACTTGTGTAAATGTGCATCTGAATTACTGCACTGTACCTGCCTTCGTCACGAGTAATTCAGTTCGCCTGTCTTGTGTATCTTTTTTGCTAGTACTTTGATTATTGTAAGGAGTCACAATTAAATAACGGCACAGCTTTAACACAGATTTTTTCCCCCCCTTAGCTGTCAGCTGCAGGAGTTGTGCTGTCTCCTATGGTCACCAGAAGTCAGAGTACTTCTTTTGGCTGTCAAGGCTTGAGCGAGGCTCCTTCCAGCCAATTAGCAAGTAACGATGATTGCTTTCAGAGAGGGCTGCTTAAGAATGCAAAGCATGCCTCTGTGCTGGGGCCGAGCACACAGTTCCTCTACCAATTCTCCTTTCCTTTGCTTGCGGCTCCAGAAATGTAACATGAAGTAGGGCTTTTCCTTACATGATGCCAGACTGGCTTTTGGGAGGCAAGGGTGATGGGGTTTGGGTCTTAAATTGTTTTTCTGTGGGAGCACTCATGTGATCTTTCAGTCTTTGTGCAGTCTGTTGGCTGCGTGCGTGAGGTTTCATTAGGGCACACCACCCTTCCCGTATCGTGTAACTCCACCGATAATAGGCATTGCAGGAATTTTAACTAACGCGCCATTTAAGCCGTTGTCGCTATGATTTTATTAAATGTGCTTGCAGCGTGGAATTTTGCTAATGCTGTAGAGTGATCTGTTATGCAAATTGAATATAAGAAGGGGCTAGTGGGGATTTGTTGTCTGCATGTTGGAGACCTGTCTTGTGCATTTGGAAATGAAATGCGCTAAGCAGTGTCAGTGCAGGCTGCTGCTGAAATGTTCAGTCAGCCTTTGCCTTCCTCATTGGGGGTGCGATACTGTCACCCCAGAGGCCGAGTTTGGGTTTTAGGGAGGGGTGGTGCTGGAAGCATGCTTGCTGCTGGTACATGCACTATATGAACAACATCAGTGTAGGATACCTTAGGCACAGTCATATACAAATTAGATTATGAGATTTATTCTGGCTGGTCGACATGGCGAGTCAAAGCTGTGCTCTTGCTTAAGCTCTTCTGCCATAATGCAGGCAGATTACTCTGCTGGAGCAAATGACGTTTAGTTCAGTGCATGACTGGTGGTATCCATGTTTGTTGGCTAAATTGTTGGCCTGTGGCTAAAGCATCACTTCTCCAGGTGTGGCATGTGACAAGGATGCTCTTAGGTCCTGCCAGGTGAAGTAGAAGGCAAGGAGTTCAGCTTCCTTTTCCAAGTTTGCTGCTTCATTGAGGCACATGGCTTGCTGTAACCCCAGCAGACATGAGAGAAAGAGTCACCTCCTCCTTGCACTTCTTGCTGCTCTCCAGCCTCTGCTATCTCTCGGCTCAGGCTCCAAAGGCGACCAGCCTTCTCATGCCGTTCCAGGGAGCAGGTTGCTTGCAGCTTTGCCTCTGTCAGCACTTTGTAGCTAGAAAAGCAGCAGCAGCAGCCAAAAGAAGCCCCTACCTGGCAGCCAATGCCCCACGTCCCTCCCTTCCCCGCACATCATTTACAGTTGCCGTAAGCACTGCCATTTATTTCCCATGGAGTCTCTATTTTATTACTTGCTCTTGGCTGAGGGACTGGCAGCGGCATGGGAGGGCTGCCCTGGGGGTGCTGAGCCGGGGTGTAGCGGCAGCAGGTGCTTAGACAGGACCTGGAGGAGCTGTGCCGGCAGTTCTGGCTCTGTCCCTATGGCCCTTAGATCAAGGGAGGAAAGGCAGCGGGCTTTGACTGCAGCTAAAGCATCCTGAACGTAGTGCTTTCTCTCACCAGTGGTGGAAATGCACTGAATGTTTTTTAAGGAGGCAGTTTTAGGCAAAAGCAAAACTTCCTTGCAACACGTTGCAGTAGTTTGTCTGTGAAATGTGGATGGAAATAGTGCATCATGGGGCATTTGTACTATGGTGCTTTTACGAGCAGCCTTTTGTGATGCCTACACAAGAAAGGCTGAGCTGCGAAGCTTCTGGTTTCGCTGTGGGGCATGGTGTGGTGGATGGGCAGCTACTCTTATTCCCCAGCAGTGGAAACAGTGCTTTTGTGAGGGACAGGGAGACCTCTCAGCCAGAAACAGGTGGAGTTGTAACATCAGGAGGTGAGGTTTGTGCCCATCCCTGCACTGAGCAGACCAAAGTCAAGCAGGGATGCAAATTCCGTGCTGTGGGTAACCCTAGTATGAGGCCAGATTCTGTCCTGAGTGCTGCAAGTACTCTGTGGGGAAATGGGAGTCCTGCAAATTTGTCTCCTAAGGTCTTCCTCCCTCCCATTTTCCTCTGACTCTCTGGTGTTCTATAGGTCATGTGGTGGCAGAAAGAAGGAAATTATTAAATTGAAAAGGGGGAAGGAGCAGAAAGGGAATGTGACATTTTCCCCTTTTCCCAGGGCAGGCTTGTTAGCAGCCTGCACTGCCTGTTCCAGGAGCAGCTGCTGCTGCATCCCTGTCCACCACAGCATCCTTGCTTCATCTCTGAGTCCCATCTGACTCTTAAGTTCAAGCTTAGAGATAGAGCTGCTTCATGGGAATATTTTAATGGTTAAACTAAATTATGTACAGTATAATTTTTCTTTTTTTTTTCAATGTTTTTTGAAAACAGGCATTGTTGTAGAACCAGGCTTTAGGAAAACACAAATTTTGAGCCAAATCATCTTTGTGGTTTCCTGTTGCCCTTTGGGTTGCTGGTAACATGCCAAGTCATGTTGGTAAAGAAAATGCGTTAGCAGTTACATAAAAACTTGGATATATTTAGCTGTCCTGAAAAATGCAGTAGTAATGTTTTAGGTGTAATTAGCATTTTTACCATTCTTACTAAGTTTGCTCCCCCTACTCTTATGTGTTAAGCCACTAATGAGGAAGTAATGGGAATTGGGATTCCAGTTTTTTATTTTGACTCATAAATGCACTGGCTTTGGAAATAGTCTTGCAGTGCTAATGGGAATGTTTGCTCTGCCAGTGTCAGGAATGTATTTAATGATAGGAGGCTGTGTTAAGCAATTGTCTCCTTGCTGGTGAATTGGCTCTTGATGGAGACTCAGAAGAGCTTATTTTAATTAGGCTTTGTTGGAAAACATGGCTCAATTTACTAACTGAGGTAGGTGCTACTTGCCCGTGGACTTTTCATAGCGTTAATGCAAAATTCCAGGATACTTGCTTTTTAGGCATGATTCTTCTGTACTGTTTGTATGAGAAAAAGACAATTGTTAACTAACGTTTTGTATTAGGAAATTAAAAAATCTCAAGGAGCACATGGTTAAAAGCAGTATTTCAGAACGTTCTGCTGGGAAGCTGGATTTTGGATGAGGAATGTGGAGGTAATGTGCTGTTGATAACAAAGCAGCGAGGCTTTGGAGGCAACACATTTGCCTTGGTAAAGCAGTGGTGAGCCCTGAAAACCCTGACATGCACTGTCTGAGGAGGCACGGCTTCTCTCTCCTTGATACCCAGCCTCGCTGGTGCTGCGCTCTTCCTGTGGCAATTTTAACGCAGGGGAGAGCTGCTTTCCTGCTTCGGTTGGCAGAAGGCATGTTAATATGTGGCCGCCCCGTCTGCTTTTCTTTTAAATAGCTTAGCTGTCGTTCAAGGCTGAGGGAAGTGCAGAACAAACTCTGAAAATATTTCAGATGCTTTAATTAAAAGTGGTGGAAGTGGAGAATTAGAGCTGCTTCTGTGTTAGGACGGCTTATTCAAACACGCAGCTTAACCAGTCAGACTGCAAGGCGGAAAATGCTAGAGATTGTGTATCTGAATTAAGCAATTTTAATTTGGTCTTTCATCTCTGTCATTACCGAGGGATATCCTGCAGGCTGGTTTAATGAACTCAATCTAGAGGTGTGTAGAGGCACATCTCTTTGCTTGACAGCAGCAAGATGGCATGCTATGACTGGCAGACATATCTTCAGCTTGTGTAATTGTCTGCTCTTGTCATATGATGACAAATGGAGCGATGATCATATTAAACAACAAAAAAGTTCAAAGTAACACGAAGGCTCTGAATAAACTCTTGGAATCAAAGAGATTCTCGCATGACAGCATGTCAGCGTGGGTATTTTTAGCCTGAATTAATGCAGCTATAGGAAACTCCCCTCCCCCAGAGAAGTATTACGATGTGAAGTTGAATGTCAGTCAGGATTTTTAGGTTAAATTCTCCACTTCCTACAGGTGTGGGTGCTTGTCTTGTTACTGCTCAGTCTGTTGCACACACAGGCAAGAAGAAAAGTGTTTCAGGTCAGGAGTTTAAAAAAATAAATAAAGTAGTAACTAGAGTTTGTCTGTAGGCTGACAAAGCTGATTTTTTTTTTTTCTTGAATGAACGTCTTCCAAATCCAGATGCTATAAAGATGAGATCACGCAGAAAAAATTCATCAGGAACTGACCATAGCTAGGAGTTCTGGTAATTATGTTAGAGGGTAATATAAATTCCCTTTTTACCCTTGTATTTATCCAGTTTTTCTTCCCATCCGGGGTGAAAGCTAATGCACTTCTGTGTGTTAGGGTATGAGGTTTTAGGTTTTGCAGAAGAAACTCTTTCTGATAAAGTCTGAAGTCAAGTATCATTTTTCCTTTCATGAATAAGAGGATTCTGCAGAGGGGAAATACCATTCTGAAAAACCGGGGAAGTTGATTTAAAACAAAATGCAGTATTAGAGCATTAGGAAACAGGACCTAAGGGGATAGAAGCTTCTCTCTATGGCTCTCTATTCTCCTTTCCCCCTCCCCCCGCCCCTTTCCGATTAGAACTGTGACTGAATGTAGTTAACCACAGTGGAAAATGAGTGATACAGATTTTCAATTTTATTCAATTCTTGGTGCTTATAGTTTTTCACTTTGGTTGGCATCTCTGTCACAGTTTTAATTAAGATTTCCTTTTTATTTCTTTTTTTTTTTTTTTCCTTCCCCTTAATCTTTTTTTCTTCTGATAGGGAAAAAAACATTTTCAGCATTTAAAAAAACACATGCTCCCACACATGGGCAGATTAAAACTTTCTCCTCTGAATGCTTTATTTATAAACATCATAGAAAATTGCATTACTTCTGGATTGCCATTCTTGTGTGGTATCCCAGCCCTATAAGCACATTTAAATGCTGTTTTCCAAAAAGGCTTTTTAGCAGCTGCCCTGGAGCTGGGTTTTGTTGCCGGGGTGGATGTGGGCAAGTACAGATTGCCCAGCCCAGAATTCAGCAGTACTCATGTCAGAATGGGTTTGAAATACATCCTTTTTCTTTATGTGTAAAAGCCTTTCTCACTTGTCAGTTGAATTGGTAAAGTATTAGGAAAATGCTTTGTCTTTGTGATATCTGAAATATCCTTAGTTTACTTTTGAATTTGAAAATTTGTACCATGGTGGTCCTGTTATGGTTTAATTGTAATGAGACTAGAGCTTTGCACATGTAGGCCTCAGTTCTCAATTTCATCAAGAAAGTAATCTTAGTCAAAAGAAGGCCTATGTAAAAATAGCCCTGTAGAACTCAACAGTTAAACCTTGTGTGAAATATGTAATTTAACAAAATCTCTGTGTGTCAAGTCTATTAACTGCATTGACAGAGCTGATTTTTATTAGCTGTTTTATTCTTAGCATCATGCAACTTCCACCTCTTGCAGAAACTGCATGTAGCTACTGCTTTGGTATATGTATGAGTAAGGGCACATCTGTATAAAGAAAATGTGCAATGTTAGAAAGCTCAGGTATAATTATTTTCCTAGTTTTGGATGCATTTCCTTTTCTATTTATTATAATGTGCCAGTAGAGTATTTTCCCATACAGATGAGACAGAAAGGAATAGTATTCTTTTTTGACTATTACTCATTTAAGCACTGAATAAGTGTGAATCTTAGAGTTGTTGCATGAAAACCAGTTGTATTTGCAGTCTGCAGAGCCGCAGAAAAATAATTTTTACTGTTTTTGTACTGGTATGTTTAGATATAAGGAGCCATGGAGAGCTGTGGATGCCGCATTGCTGCCAAAGCTTCCTTCTAAGTATAAACGTACCTTTAGAATATGTACTGCCTTAACCCTGTTCTCCTTCTAAATGAGATTAAAATTCAGGAGTAGAGTTGATGTAGCTTAAAAAAGGGATAAAGCTAATTGGGCCTATTTGCTTGTTTTATGGCTTGAAAAATAGGCAGTAGATTAATCAGAGGGGCAATTCAACATCTGGACTGTTCATGCAAAGATGACAGGGGAGATGGAGATAGATAGTAGAGGGCTTTAAAGTGTGAAACAGCAGAGAAAAGGGAATTAGTTGAGAAATGCAAAGATAGAAGTGACCGAGCCAACACAGTAGTTATAAAAATGATTTCTGTGAAATATTCGGATGGGATTCATCACTGCAGAGTAAAAGAATATTGCAGTAATGGGGAAAGAAAAGAGTGAGAGTCTTTCACAAAGCGTTTTGGCACTGAGGAAGATTTGTGTCTCTGTGACATTTTGCAGGAAGAATTGGCAAGATTTGTCCCTGATATGAGCACTAGTGCCTGCAGAGGGGTGTGAAACACTTGATAGCCATATTGTATTTTGAATGACGGTTAGTCAGGCAGCAAGTTGCAGCATTTTACAAAACTATTCATGCAGTTGTGTGCAGAAAGGTGGGGGCTGGTTCTGTTATGAGTCTCTCCAACAGTAAGGGGAAGAGATTGTCAACTTTTGACACATCTGTCTTCATTTTGACTACAAAAAGTAAATGTTTGGAAGTGATACAGGCAGCATCTTCAGGAACACTAGAAAAATAACATGTTTATTGTGGTAAACAGACTCACATCTCAGTGACCATTTCCACGTTGGTTTTAATCTGAGATTCCTTTATATGCAAACTGGTGTGTTACATGTGGTGGATGCTATTTGTTGACTGGGTTGCCAACACGCAGTCAAATACTTGATTAGCACCAGTCACCAGCAACTCCTGTAATTGCCATGGGTTGAGTAGAATGATTACTTAGCATCTTTAGGTTGAGCAGAATAAATCTGGGCTTAGCTGTGCTGGAAAGAATGCATCTTCTTTGATCATCCTCTCCTTTTCCCTATTTCTGTTACTAAGAGTGTATATGAGTGGATCTCGCTGATCCTGAGGCCATCTATGTGGACCAGGCTGGTGTCAATATTTGGTGGAGAATCCACTTTGTAGGCAGCTTTGTTTAATCAGAATCTCAGTAGCTGGTATGAAGTGGCAGGATTAGTCCTTGCTGTAGCCTTCAGTGGAGAGGTTGAGTGCCTGGAGGATGTAAGTAGTACAGCCCAAATGCCTCTGCTACCTACATCAGTGTCATTTATAGAATTTTGAGCTGTATGCGAAGGAAGAAAAAAGTGAATGTAAATGTATTATTGCTCCTATTATAACACTTCAGTAGGATAAAAAGGCAGAGAAAAACTACAATTGCTCTGATGATAGCCTGCCAGAATAAAAGTTGGCTCAGAAGCAACTGTGGAAATGTAGCTTTTTTCTTAACCCATTTGAGTTAAATGAGAGTGGGGCCAAGCTGAGAAAGTAGTTTCTAAGTAGTGCTGGCTCTGCTGATTTCAGGGTGCTCCAGATCTGCCATTTCCCTGTCCTTTCCATTCCTCCCCTGGTCTTAGCAGAGCTGAGTGGGTCAGGTCAGGGCTCATCAGCAGCAACAGGGTATGTGCTGTGCATGACACTGAAGGGAATAAGTGGTATCTGAACAGGTGTGATTTTGCATTTAAATGTGAAGCTTTCTATAGTAGCATGGTAAAATAATTTTAATTTTAAAAATATATGGTGTGAAGAATACAGATTGGCATGGGTGTCTGATTCTTTGGTATCTGACTCTGGCTTTCCTTCTGAGTTCATGGGCACAAGTTCAGCTTACATCTGGTCTTACAGCTAAGACACTCTTCTGCTTTTAGGCCTACATGAATAGAAGAATTGTTTACAGGCTACTTCTGAAGTACATGGGGGAAAAAAGACCATTTTTAGAATTCTAAATTTGAAACACATATAGATGTGACTTAAAATCTTTGCTATTTAGCCTCTTTTGGGATTGGAATAAGAGAAAAGTCTGTAATAAAAGCAAAGGGCTGACTTCAGATTGGAAAGATATTCTCACTGCTTGTGGCTGTGATGATGGCTCTACTCTCACTGGGCTGGAGGTTTCCTGCTGCTTTTCAGTTCCTATAAACCAATGGGGAAGGAAATCTGGGTTAGTCTTGAAAAATACTTTGTGCCAATTTTCCTATGTCATAGGTGTTAAGTAACGGAGGGTGTAGTTGGATGGAAAAAGTTTCCTCAAGAGGCTGTCTTGTCAGATTTGAAGGTAAATGTGAGACTGGTTTTGGGTTAAATATTGTGATTGTCCTAGCAAATTCTCTGGTTGCCTCTATTTATTTGTACTTAGCAATCAAAAGACACCTTGGAAATCAACCAGTTATAAACCCAAGTATCTGATTAGAAACAAGACCCATAGATGTTGCATTGGGATTAACCCAGTCCTGGCTAGAAATAAAGTGCCAACAGAAATTCCAAAGATGCCTTTGATCTTGCATCCATGTTTAAAAATGATGGCTATGATTCCTAATGTGTAAGCATAAAAAAGCTGCAAGAACCACAGGTGTTGTACTCCTGCTCCATTGTAGTTTTGGTGCACCTTTCTGTTTTAATTCCACTCAAAATTCAGTTAATTGGGAGGTGAGATCTTCATCTGACAGAAACTGACAATTGAATTTTAATGGTCTCTGCTGAGTACATTCCTCATCATTGGATTCTTTGCTTTTAGTTCCCTGTACCAGCTTATATACCCAATGCTGCAACATAATTTTGGATGGAAGGGAGGAGAGGAATAAGAATGGAAGGGGCAGCTGAGAGATGCAAGTGCATCAAAAAATACCACTTATATTGTGGGATACTGAAGTTGAAGGATACTAAGTAAATATAGAAAATTAGATCATTTACCATAGCATCATGGAATGTTGCTGTTCAATATTTAGTTGTACCAGAGAGGATTTTTTAGGGCTGTGCTGTTATGCTATTAATTTATATCTGCTCCTTCCTAATAAAATGTGTCAGTACCGTTGCATGTTGGTTTGGTTTCCTGCCTTTCTCTTTCTCTTTACAGTGTTCTAGTTGGAGACAAGATTACAGTCTTGGGAACCTCTGTTTTGCACATGTCTGTGCACTGCTCACGAAGAAGCAATCACTGTAACTCATAAATATGTGCACTCATCCTCCAAAGACATATAAAACATATTTGAGCTATAAGGCTATACAAACACGGAGCAATGCTGATGACGACATGCAGACCACAAGGGGGAAGCTTGACTGGCTCGATCTTTTTAGAACCTGGAAATGTTTGCATAGCCTTGCTTGCTTGGCTGCGTTTCTTCCTTCATAGATAGATGGGTAGGTGGGTATCAAAGACTTGAGTGAAAGGCTTTCTTCAGCTGTGTGATATGTTAAATCCTATCCTGTTGTCCATCTTTTTAGCCTAAAGTCTGGTTTTCTAGTTTCCTTCCTTTTGCTTCTTACAGCTGCAAAAAACCCCCAAATGTAATGACCCGAGACCAGAACTCAGAATTTGATTCTTGGTCTGCAGCAGTTCTCCTGTTGGACAGTTTGTCAGAGGAGCTGGGTAGCCTGTAAGAGATGTCTCTGTATTATGTGGTGTAAGTCACATGAATCTTTATAATCAGTGCATTCCTGCACCAGAAGCAGTTCAGGGAGTGCTGAATCATGTGTGGAGTGAAGCTGGACATGATATTGGCCAGAAAATCATTGCTGTACTGTAAGGACGATGCTGAATGAGTTACTTTAAAAAAAAAAAAAAAATTGAAATGTATTTTCTTTCTTTTTAATTTACTTTCTCAGATTCGCTTTCTCAGGACAGAGGAGGAGAAAAGTTGTTTTAGTGTCTTTTATACCTTTTCTTTCTTTTTTGCATGTTAAAACAATTCAGTAATACTTCCAACTGCAAGCAGCTTTTTTTTTTTCTTCTTTCTTCTTTTTTTTTCTCATTTCTTTCTTTCTCCCCCTACCCTCTGCCATGAAAGCAGTAGAAATCTTACTTTGAAAGTATTACTTTCCCTACATGGTGATTCTGGTCTTCTGGTCTTGATGGAAAAATTGGTTTTTCACAGCCATGATTTTCATTACACAAGTGCAATACAGCAGGAAATATTACTGTAAAATTTTAGAAATTTGAGATTGTGCATCTTGATACTGAGGGGTGTGGTGGAGCCGAGGTCTAGCCTGTTTTTTGGACAAAATACGGGTTGTTGAGGCAGAATAGGATTTTACTGTGTTGTTTCTACAACCTGTCAGAACTGACATATATGTAGGTGCTAGAATGTTATCAATTAACGTATGATTAAATAGAGGATTTGAGAACATATGTTCTATTATGTGTGATTTCCTGTGGTAAGGATGCCAAAATTCATGTTGCTTACAACAGCCAGATGGAGTTAAGGTTGGTCCTGACTGTGTCTAAGGTATAAGCCTCTGTCTCAGAAAAATAACAACTGTGGATATTTCCAAACTTCTGGTGCCTGGCTCTGCAATAGGTAGAAAGAGAGGCTTTAAAAAGAATTCCACCATGTACTGTACAAGTGTTATGGGTTGGCAAAAACTCTTTACTTGGTTTTGTGGCGTGTAAAGGCAGGATGATTTTGTTTTCTGTGAGTTTGGAGCAGCATTTGATCTGTTTGTCCTTTCCGAGTCTTGCAGGAAAGTGTGACTGCATCTTTAATTTCCCCTGAGTGACTTGCAGAAATTACTTGTGTAGTGCTCCAGCACTGGAGCTGCCCCTCTAACCCACTTCCTTGCTCTGTCAGGCTATAGTGAGTGTTGTCTGTCTTGGCTTTCCGAAGGAAATGCAGTGGCAGTGATACCTGAACCACAGTTAATTTCACCTCTTTTCTCAGTGACCACAAGGCTTCTTGGGTGATGGACTAGACCTAACTGGGCTGGGCTGTCAGCTGTGGTGTTTCTCTTAATGATATTTCATAGAGTATTTATTATGTTGTTCTGTCCCACCTTGTATTTACGAACAGAGATGAATCATTGCATACATGCTTCACTTGACAGACCTGTTGAATGTCTTAAAATTGATTGCAGATTCCTTTGGAAATGGTTTTGCTTTCAGCCATGTGCATCATGAGCTGGTATGGGGTAAAGACAGCTCATTAATTTTTGTCGAGTATGTTATGTGACTTTTTATTTCTGTGAGTGTTGAAAGGGAGAGCAGAGACAAAATAGGACAAAAATTTGCCAGAACTAGTCAATTTGAGCTGTGAGAAAAGTTATATTGACATTTGCTGTGTGCATTTAACTGTTTTGGTTGACTTTCTGTGGATGAAATTGAGCATTATTTGGGATGTTTCTTTCTGTGAGGCCTATACCTTAACAAAACTTCTCCTAGTGGCTCCTAGCACTGCTGAGTACTTGCTCCTTAGTGACAGGACGCTGGGCTCCATCTTTGTCAGCCTTGGACCTAAAGATCTCAGAGCAAGACAGTTCATGCGTGCTGTATTTGCAAAATCAGGTTTGGGTTAAAAAAGCCATGTTTCAATGGCTTTGTTAACACCTTACTTCGATTTAAAGACAAAAATGTTTAAAAGGAAAATATGTTTTATTGTAACAGCTGGATTTGAAAAAAAATATTTTACATTGTTCATTTATGTTTTGTTTCTCCCTATACTGTGATATGTGGACGAAGTTTGGGTGCCAGCCTGTGTTGGGGAAAATTTTGCTTGGTGTCACATCCTGTAAATTCAGTCTAGAGAGTTTCTTAAGCAAATAATGGGTAAATTTAAGTGACTGAAACTGAAATGTGCTTTTGAACTGAGGCCTGTTGATCTTAAAATACAAAGAATTACGTCCACAGTCTCTAAAAAGTACAACATTTGCTCCTCTTTCCAACTTGGCATCTAAATGAAGGTGGTGCAGTCAAAAGGAAGTGGCTACAAATAGATGAAGCATATTGGTTGTGAATCTGCCAAAGGTGGCCAGCTGTATTGCTATTTTCAGCTAATTCTATGCACTTAATCAGAGTTTTTGCTTAAATTAAAGACTAAAGGTATATTTAGTGATCATTAGGCCCTCCTCTGTAGAAGAGCTTGTTCCACAGTTTAATAATGGGGATGACGGAGAAGCAGAAGGTAGCCAGCTAACCATTATTGTCTCTTTTTCTATGCTAAAATATACCAGGCTTCTGTGATCGTTAGAGGTTTTAATTCGTACTTTGACATAAATGCCACTTTTGGTAGAGCCACATCATTCAGATTCTTGACCTTTTCACTTTGGTGGGATGATTTTGGAAAGAGTGAGCTGTAGAGAGCACTGTACAAAAGCTTCTGTGAAAACTCCTGCTACCACATAAGCTAAATTGAGCTAAATACCCTGTAAGTAAACCTTTCAGTCTGGGTTTTCCAACTGTGTCTGGAATGAAGAGTGCCTCAGGTCAAAAGGCTTCTGCTGGTCATGCTCCTAGTTTCTTAAGTTTTTGGAAACTTCGCAGAGCTGTTATTGAGGGGAAAAAATAAAATGAAAACTAAATATACAGGTTTCTCATCTATATATACAGGATTTAAAGTTTCACAGAGACTTGGAGGAATTAAAAAGGCAAGCAAAAATGGTGGATTTGGGTTTGTAAGGGCTACTCGGAAAAGGTACATAGAGCATTTATATATTAAAAAATGTTAAGTCATTAAAAAATAGTCAATAGGCATTCCTACAGTAACTCCTGTCTGGTTTGTTCTTTTTTTTTTTTTTTTTTTTTTCTTGTTTAGTGCCTTTATCTTCTTCTTGAATTCCCTGAAGGGATACTTTTCCACTGTCCTGAGACTGGAATGTATCTTGTAGGTTTTGAGCCCTAGAAACTTTTGGGCGCTGTCAGACACAGTGGGGCACCTTGAAATACTCTGAAAAAGATTAGACTTATGTCAAAGCTAGCAAATTCCTTGTAAGTGTGAGCAAGGCAGCAACACAGCACGTTGGCATCAGTGGGGGTGATTTGTGACACCCTAACCTGGCAGAATGAACTAACACCTTTTTGGCAGTGCCTTTGCATCACCCCTGATGTTCTTCGGTTGATGGGCTGTCCTTAGCACTGGGATCTCCTTTTGACTTCATTCCTGCAAGGGCATGTAAAGAAAGGAAACTACCTCCCCCATGCAGCAGCACAATAAATATCCTAGAAGGTCTCAGTCCATAAACCCTGTTACAATACTGCAATTTACGATTATGTTGTTATTTGTCAAGGAAACCATGAACAAATCTTTTGTAAAGGAATGCGAAGCACTAAATACGGAAACTCAAAGGCACCGATGCATTTCAGAAGGAATTTTTTAGGAGGTTTGTATTGATCTGCCTTGCACCAGAACTTGAAATGGGTGATCTGTGGCGTGCTGGAAGCGTGACTGAGAGCGTTTGCGCTCTGCTGATTTATTCTGCAGAGGTGCAGGTTTGGTTAGCATAGCCTTAGCGCTGCTACAAGCTGTTGTGGTGTGCTGCCTTAGGAAGAAGTCTGCAGTCCTTAAGATTGCTCTCTGGACTCAGTGAGGCTGGAGAGATGGCCCATGTGTTGTGGGACAGGACTGTGGGAATCGTTTTGACCTCTAAGTGTTTGTGCATTGATGCCCAGTGAGGCTGGCATTTGCTAAATAAACACACATCTCTCACCCACATTTTCGATTATGGATAACATCCCTTGAGGAAACAGAGGCTTTTGACAGCCCTGCCAGGAGAGTGAATGTTGATGGGGTGGTATTGGGTAAACCTTTGCCGAACAGATGTGCTGAACTATTTAAAATCAGTGAATAAAGTGCATGTATATTCGTTTTAACTAATGATGTTATTGTATCGTACTAGAATTGAATGTTAGACAGTTTGGCATTCTCTAATAGTTGGTCAGCAAAGTCTTTTCCTCCCATCAAAAATATTTTTCCAGTTGGATTGCCCTCTGTTTATTTGTTGCTTGTGTTTTGATCTTGAAAGACAAAATAGCTGTTTGTGCACAGCAAAATAGCTGGACTTTCTTGAAACGTGTGCTTAGAGGGTGGTGTATCTGTCTCCCTGAAGTATTTCTTGAGGTTGAAGCATACTGATGACAAAACTACTCTTGACCTGGGCCGGGCAGAGTCTGTGTGGAGCCGATGTGGCTCAGGGACGCAAATCCCTCTCCGAGGCAGCCCTTGAAGCAAATGGCCGAATAGGAGAAGATGGGTTTTCTTCCCTTGCTGCAGCAACTGGAAGTGAAAATAATTTTAAACAGCTCCCTTGCCTTTCAAATCTGTGATGTGTCTGCCTTTACTTGGAAGATCTGAGAGAGCAGGCTTTAGAAAACAAAAAGCATTGTTCCCTGTAACGAACCGTCAATTGGTCCGTCATGGTTTTCAGTTGTATCCGTGATTACGCTTGTGAAAGAGATTAAAATAGTTCTCTTTTATTATCAGCAAAGTGAATTCCCCCTGCTGCTCGTTGCTAACAAAGCCTGCCTGGCCCAGCTCTGCTCTGCCTTGGGCTTCCCTTCTGTTCCCCACGTGCTTATTCCTGTTCGGACTGGTGTGTATGTGACAAAATCTGCTCAAATTCAGTATCTTCGTGGTGGGTTTAAATTTGCAGATTTCTCACTTCTTCTAGACTCACTATAATTGTATGGAGAGCTTAAGAAGAATTCTGCTTCTGTATTTATGAATATTTTGGAACATTCTTTACGTTAGTTAAAGCCACAAAGTATATCAGTGAAACCATGTTCTGAAATACAATTTATGGGTTTGGATTTTTTGGTATTTTTTGTTGTTTGTTTTGTTGTTGCTGTTAATGCATTTCTTCTATCTACTCTGTGAACACAACTCTGGTCAGGAATGCTTATTGTTTCATATTTGGGTCTGTCTTTCAGTCGTCTACAGGAGCTCTTTTTCGTGTATTGTGGGACAGTAGGTCACTGGGTTTTATCACATACCTATTTCTCATCTGCCACCTCTTTTTTATATATGCAAAGCAATTTGAAGACGAAATATAGACCTGCTTTTTAAATAATTTTAAAATTACTTTGACATACTCACTGCCTATGGTGTAAATTTATTCCCAAACTGCAAAACTGATGAAATAACTTGAAAATAAGGACTGTGCACATTCTGCATCACTGATTAATTTATAATTGATCCAGGAATCCTGCATTTGAACAACCCATTTTGAAGAGACACTGGCTGCATTTCTCCTACATAGAGCCATAAACTCTCCCAATCAGGGGATCCAGCATGATGCTCTCCTTAACTGTGTGCAGTCAGAAAAGTTACGACAGCATTTAAAATACAGAGAGCTTGGTTTGATGCCTTCCTATTTCAAGTTAGGGGCAAATTTTATGAACTATATAGGGGATGGAGGAGCCTGCCTATCCCTGTCCCTACTGGGGCTCAGAGGATTGGTGTTGGGGATGCAGCGTTCTCCCAGCTCTTAGTGGAGGTGCTACCCCAGCAGATGTCAGCACCTGGGAGTCTGGCAGTGCCTCCTGTAATTAACAGCACAAGGTCCACATTCTCGCTTGGGACAATTTGAGGAAAGGTTAATGCTGCCCAGACCTGTAAACTTATTGCTAATGAACTGTTTGCAGTAACACGACAAGCAGTTTAAGCGTGTGGGTTCAGCAAACAAAGTGCAGCGGAAAGTTTATGTAATTAGTGTTAATGTTTGGTACAAAACACCCCATCGACAGTATCAGCTGACTTATTACGAGCTATATCTGTTTCGTGAATCTAATAAAACATGAATTTTTAAGACAGGGTAGTGAGAATAAGAGGAAGGCATGAAATTAGACTAGCGCCTGTAAACATAAACTCTGGCTTCTCTGCCCCTCACCAAAGCAGCATTTGGGCTTGTCTTTCACAGCAAGAATTGGCTTTATATTTGAGCAGTAAGGGCCAGGATACTGTCATTTTGGGAGAGTCCTTCTATCAGTTCCTTAAAGAGAGGAGTGTTTTTTCAATTTCCTTTACTGAGATCTGGAGTTTCTGACTCAATTGTAGTGAAAGGTTTAACCGAGCTATTACTTAGTGTTATGAAATACTGAGAATCCTGCTCTGGAAGGATAAGCGTTGTTCCGATCTCCTCTGCTTCCGTAACACGTTTCCGTGATATACACTATGACTGTGTGCTTGCTGTCTCTGTCTTCTTCCTCTTGTTTTGGAAGGCAAAAGGTCATCTGTGGAAAGGAGAGGAAAAATTCTAAGTGCTGACTACTGCAGCGTTAAGAACCAAACCGTGGCTTGCAGAAGGATGAGGGAAGTCCAGGAGTCCTGAATTGGGTTGCTCCTGGGGCAGCTGTGGGTTTGGCAGGGTGAGGGATGGGCTGCAATGTGAACCTGAGCTGCACGATGCCATTCAAGCTGGTGGTGAAAGGGGTGACTTCACTGTGGTGGCAGCTAGGCAGAACTGAGTTGTGGGGAACACTTGTTAATTTCCTGACTCCAGTGGAATTTAAAAATCCCTCTTGACACAACAGTTTTTTTAAAAAATGGTGGTTTTTATTTAGAAAGTGAATAAAACTTCAGGGAGATTAAGCATATTCCTGAAAGAAATAGAGCAACTACTGAAATCTGGAACATGAAATAAAGCTGATGTTAGGGCACAGGGTTGGTAAGCAGGAGGAAGGGCTAGGGCTGGTTTCTGCACTTGTCTGAGCCTTTAAACAAGGCAAGAATGAACACGCTGTAGAGTTATAGGATGTCTGAGGTTACCTGCTGTGAAAGAGCAGATTAGCATGCTGTGGTATTTTGTTTGAGGTTTCAAGAAATTATCATATCCGGATAACAAATCCTTGTATAGAAATACACTGCTGTTTCTTCCTGAGATAGTTTTCTAAATATTGAGGCATTTTATCCTCCCCAAGATGGAGTTTACTGAAACTGTCTACATTTAGAAAGTCAAGAAATATATGGTACAATTTTTTTTTTTTTTAAGCAGCCCCATAGTCTGTAAATACGTGATGTTTTCACAACAGGAG
Source organism: Poecile atricapillus (assembly GCF_030490865.1). Classification (NCBI taxonomy): domain Eukaryota; kingdom Metazoa; phylum Chordata; class Aves; order Passeriformes; family Paridae; genus Poecile; species Poecile atricapillus. The sequence goes on from NC_081250.1 coordinate 62,794,599, forward strand.
GATTGACAGATGACTAACTGGATTTTCCTTTTGCTTTTTACAACATTTCATAAATGCTGAATAATTTCCATAGGATGAATTGTTTTCATGCTGCTGAGTAGTTAAGTGGAAAATGCCAGTGTCAGTAACCTACCTGGTATGCACAGTGCCTCAAAGTATCTTCAGTTCTATTTAATACAAATACTGTAGGCCAGTCATCATCTTGGCAGTCCTGGCTGTCCCTTCTGCCATGCAAATACCTGCAAACACTCTCTTAATTCCCACGACCCCATATGTCTTCAGTGTGGAGCAGGAAGGCACTAAGCTCCACATTTATCCTGACCTTACTCCAAAGTGCTGTGAGAAGGACTTGCCCCTTCAAAACCCAGCATGACTGTGTACTTGAGCTGGTATGGTGCAAGTTTTCTAAATTTTGCGTATAAATCTATATAAATTTTTTGATTATTTTTTAGTTTTGCTGAAGTTCTTTGTTACATTCTTCAACAGAATGATTCATTGTTTTATTCATGATACATCATCTATGCAGAAATGTCTTGATTGCATTTCATAAGCCTGCTAAATTGGCCTCACAATGGGAGAGAGTTAGTTTCTCCTCATTAGTGATGCAGACCCTCCCCAGTTGGGGCATTTTCGTTATTACATCAGCAGCAGCATTGCAGTGGCATGGCAGTGCTCTGTGTTACATGTGGAGAACATGCAGAGAAGCTTCCATTTTCTCCTCTGCCAATACTTGGCTAGGGGGAATCACAGACTGAGTTTGTTTGCCACATTTTGCTTGTAGTTGCTATCGAACTTTTGTGCTCAGTGCTTTTCTCCTGTGGGTGTAGGTAGTCTTGGGGGATGCTGACAGTCAAAATGCTCCTAGGGAAGGATACCCATAGTAACTGAAGGTGGAAATACAAACACAAGGCACAGTTGTTGCTTGTCGAGCATCATCCTGGCAGTGTTTTGCAAAGGTAAGGGAAGGGTTTTATGTGCACATGGGTTTTCTAAACATATTACGATGAGAAGATTAAATATGTTAAGTTTGGGGTTAGTTTTTTACTTTAATTCCAAAAGCTTACGTTACTGAGTGAAAGTTAAATAAGTTACTGTGTTTTGGAATATTTGGTAAGCATCATATGTAGTGCAGAGCCTCCAGGGTTTTAGAAATAAGCTACTTTCCAGGACCTCTGATGACATCCAGATAATACATGATATTGGCCAGGGGTAAAGCTGCTTCTTTTTAATAAACTGTTGCAAATTTCCACTACTTGCCTTGGAGAAAACCTGTCTTTTGGGAAATAGAAATTTATTTGGGACTTATTCCAAGATAAGGTTATGTTCAAACCTTTTCTTGAGTCTGGAATGAAACACAGACAAGAAGAATATAATTTTAATGAGTACAAGATGCCTGCAAAGTGCTGCTCTGAGTTCATCAGTAAACGAGCTATCCCGACCCCAAGAGCAGTATTTGGTGATTTTGGCTCAGCTGAAGGTCTGTGTGGGACCAGCAGGTTTTCTGATGTATAAATGTACTGAAGTGGCTGAGGGCAGGGAGGCTGCATAGGTGAGAGGGGGAGTTTGGCTGCTGTTGGGAAAGATGTGATTATTTGATGTATTTTGCTGCTATGAAAATGTGTGATATAGGTCAGATTAATAAATTGCTTTGGTCCACAGAGATGTCAGTGAGATCAGAGCCAGCGGAGGAGAGGTGGGATGCATGGCATGACTCTGGGGCTCAGTGGAAGGGGAAGCTAAGAGAGAAGAAGGCTAAGAGCAAGCAGAGGAGTGAACCTCCCAGGAGCTTCATCTTAGGGCTTTTTCCAAGACTAAAGTTTGCTTGCTTATCAGGTCTCTCAGTTTGAGGGTGCTCACTGGATTTGGTGGACAGCCCATGGTTGTGTCCTTGCATTCAGCTTTTCCTGAAATCCCTGCTACATCCTGCAGCCTGAGGGGCAGGAAGGGAAAGAATGCCGTGGGAGCACTAGCCATTTCCAGTTGTTGGTAAGAAAGGATAAGCAGATTGAGGACGGGAGTGGGGGGCAAGTAAAGCAAATTTTTTGTTGTCGCCTGCTCGCATTAATGAGAGAGGTTGTGAGGTGCCTGTGCATGAGCTTAGATTTTGCTAAGCCAACTGATCTGTAAAAGCAGAGAGTAAATCTATTTTCCCCCCACTACTTTAGTAATTGGCAGAAGGCAGAAAGTCATTGTTGACTGAGAATAAACAGATTTCAGGCATTCCTAGACTGAGAAACCTGCTTAGCTTTCTAAAATCGGTCTCCCTGGTGCTCTGCTAAAAGCTTAATTGGCTGACATTTTGTATGTGAGAGATTTGCTCTGCTGGCCTAAATTGAGTTATTTTGTGTAAATGTTTTTGTGGGGTTTATAAAATATTCTCCTCAGAACATACGTGTGTGTAAACTCTGGACTGTTTCTTTTGAAAAAGTAATAACGAGTACTAGATGTTGTGGCTTTGGCATACAGGGGATAATTTAACATGGAATTCAGTTTACACTTCCAGTTAACCTTGTGAGGGATAAATATCTGCTTTCTTCCCCTGCAAAACCAGCTGCTAAGATACAGTCTTCCTGTAATTAAGTAAGAACGATGGCTGTGCAAGTCATGCCAAATATTGGGGATGGATAGCCACTCTTTATTAGTGTTCCTTTCTTAACTGTGTAACTGCTGCAGCTTCATCATAACAGGTACAGTACAAGGCTTTGCAAGCACTTGAATCCTTTACAAGTTGCCAGGTCTCATTAGGAAGGAGTTAATGTTGTTGCAGGGCCACTTTTGGTGCGTGCCTCTGGCTTCAGCAGTGACCAAACTGTCTCCTCCTCTCTTCCTTACAGTGCTCGAAAGTCATCTCGCACACTTCCTTGCTCTGTTTTTAGTACATTGTAATTAGTATTTTCATTCAAGCTTTAAAATTCCTTGGAGATTTGCCTAGGAGAGGGCTGTGCACTTTTAACCCGACTGCAGAAAAGGGATCTGCATCGTATTAACCGTGAAATTTGCAGGTCAGCTTTGGAATTTCAATATTTGGTGTTTATAACTTGCTGCCTGGTTTGGTCTTTTTCATTTCGCATTAATTTCCACCTCTTGTGCTCCCAAATGTGACTGTGTTTCTCTCCTTTTTTAATATTTTTTTCCCATTGGAATCAAGTGCTTACTCCATCCAAATATTTGATGAACTTTCTTGGCAGGGATCAGCAGAGCTGCAGAATTGCTACTTGGGGCTTTCTTTGTTGGAGACCTGGAATGAGTTTAAACATTAAAGTTTGTTTAGTTTTGGATATGACAAAGGCTCCCCTTGAACATTTTTTTTTTTTTGCATGCTGTTAGTACAGTAAACACGTGTAGTACAATAAACACCTCCACCCCCAATTTAGGTGTCCAGCAGTCCATGCTGAGGACAGATAAGCCTAATTTCTTAGAGAAACAGGGTATGTAGAGTAGCTTTGGTTCTGTCACCCTGTTCTGAAGACTTGTCTTCCAGTTCCTTACCAGAAGAGGAATATAGGAGTATTTTGAATAATTTGCTGATTCTATTTTTTTTTTTTTTTTAATGTGGAAGTGATGCTGAACTGGTGGCCCTGTGAGCAGAAAGGCAGGCAGAGCTCAGCAGTTGTCTCTGTTGGATTGTGTCCATGCCTCAGGCCCAGAGGCTGGGAGAGCTGGCAGGGGTGGAGGAAAAATGTCATTGCTGCAGCCAAAGGAGCAGATCTTCGGGAGCAAAGGCCATGCAGCCAGGGAAGAACCCCACTCTTGCTGTCCCCAGCAGTTCTCTCCTTCTGTTCCTCTGCTATTAAACTTCAACTGGACTTTATTCAGATGTCAGAGGGATTGAAAACAAAAGGCATGGTTGAAATGTCAAAGATTGAGACTATTTTAGGAAAATGCTAGTGTCTCAGAAATTGTCGAAGGTGCCAGCTGTGTGAAAGAGGGCTAGTTGAGTCAGAGAGGCTGGGCTCTCCGGGGAAGGAGGGTGGAGGAAAGACTCTGATGCATCATCTGTCAGGGGGAAGGAAGAGCTTCAGCCAAAGGTTGTTTAGCTGCAGGTTGTGGTTGTGTGTGTTTTAAGAAGGTGGCTACAACAGGCACTTCTAATAAATATCTAATGGGGGGTATTCACGCTCTCTGTGTGTTGGTCTGTGCCCTAGCAGAGTGTACTGGTCTCCCATGCCTTCAACTGCATCTCAGCCTTGGAGTGATAGAGCCTTGTCCCTGTGGCTCAGTTCTGTCAAGAAATGCTTCGGTGTTGCAATATACAGGAATAAAAGGAATCCTGAACACCGTCCTTCCTTGTTTTCCAGAGGAGCACCAAGGGAACCTCTTGGGAATTTTTGTGGGGCACCAGTTATTATGCTTTGCTGTAGAATAGTCCTGTAGTGCCTACCCTGCATGGCAGCCACTTCTCGAGTGGGTGCTCATGAACATTGTGAATTTGTGGATGCTGTCACTTAGATCAGGAAATAACATGTGCCTAAAACAGTTAATTCTTCTGGGGCACATGCTGTATTATTCACTCCAAAAGGTTAGTAATTGGAAATACAGTTTTTGGAGTTAAATTGTATGGTCTGAGCCAGAATGGTAGCTTGCTTCCGCATAAAAGGGTGAGTCGTGCTCCCTCCTATTCAACTTCCAGTTGCTGGTTTCTGCACTGCCCTTTGTATCACCTCAGTCCTTCATCTGTTTGCAGAGCAAACATGATCAATTTGCTGATTTGTTAGACACCCAATCAAAAAAAAGTGATGAGGGAGGAGTGGGGATGGAGAGGACTGGCCGGTGAGGGCAGGAGCTTGCTCAATCACATTGTCTAACCACACTCTTGGACAAATATGGGCTCTTCGGCTGCCAGAAATCATCCTATCATCCTTTAGCCTTTCAATGTAAAGGCAGCAGAGACCTTCTGAGTAGCAGTGGGCACAAGGGCTGACTGGAAGCACGGAATGCCAGAGTGAAGCTCTGCCTTGCTTTGACACTGATGTACAGCTGTGTGTGCAAACGTGATTTTACCCAGTTTTCATTTCCAGACTCTTAGGATCAGCAGTGATAGTCTTGCAATTTCAGGGACTGGGCATCAAACCCGACAACCTGGATGAGCCAGAGGTGTGAGGGTGAAATCTGTCCCAAATTTACCATTGTTCTATGGGTGTTAAAAAGGTGAGAAGTATATAATAAAGAGTATTAACAACCTGATATAGTAGAGAATGTAATTTATTCTAGAATTGATAGTTAGATATTTCCCATGAAAACTTAAGTGTTTTATATTATGGAAATAATGCCAAAGTATGAAGGCTAAACTGTTCACCCTGTAAAAAATACAACATTTCGTGTTGTTTCCTAGAGGATATTATGACAAGGGTTATGTTCAGTGACAGCAAATAGGAGTAGACAGGGTCATCCTCTGAGCTTTGAGTCGTGAGCCTGAGAAAGTGCTGTTGAATCTTTGACAGCCTCTCCATGTCAGGAACGGGTTGACCTAAGTGCAGGCTGGGGAAGAGTCTAAGGGAAGGCTTCAGGACTGCCCTAACTGGTTGCAAATGTGGTGTTACTGTAGTTGTTATAAGGGCTTCCTTTGTACCCAGAAAGTACAGCTTGCATCGGTATGTTTTGATAACGTGCTACTTAAGAAAATGAGTGAGCTGGGATTTTGCCAATGTGAGCAGGCTTTTTTTCTTGATAAGCTCCTAGAAGCAGTAACTGCATAAAAAAAGAGAAAAACAGGAAAAGTTTGTAGCAGAAGAAAGCTTTTACTCCATTTGCATGATGTTGAGGAACTTCTAAAAACTATTGTGCAATTTTGGTTTCTTTCATTACTTGACAAAGCTTGCATTGCATTGTCTTGCCTTTGAGACCAGTATAAACCCACTGTAAGTGCTCTGGTGTCCATTTTATGGGAGGCAGACCCATCAGCTAGGCAGCCTGAGGTTGGTATTTGCAGCAGGGCATTGCTTATTGGGGGAGGGATGACAACAGTAGAAATTGCAGCATAATTCAGGTGAGCTTAAGTGTGTGGGTCAGAAGTGCCTGTACTTTGGTGCTAAGGGCCCAGCAGGAGTGGACTTTTCCAGATGAGATGTATAGAGACAGCAGATTACTTTTTACCAGCTGTCTTGGAGGGCTTTCTGGTTGTGATGGTGGTGTGTGGGAATGGTGTGTGCCAGGAGCAGGCTCCTACCACCACAGCAAATTAGCTGGCTTGCAGCCTGCTCCTAGCCCTTTACAAGAGATACCCTGGGGCAAGGGAGCACCCAAAAAAGTGGGAGATTGAGTTATTCTGGCAGCATGACTTTCCCTTGCTGGCTGGTACCCCACGAGATCTGTGGGTGGGTGGGAACTTACTCTGGTACCTGTGTGTGTGTGCTGCAAACTTCTGTAGTTTATGTGCCACCTAAGTCTGATGCTTCCAGCACATTCACGTGTGTAAGTTTTGTGGGGTGGGTGGGCATGGCAAGCTGGGTGGCTCCCCATCACTAAAACAAGGTCTCAGCTTGCCAGAGGGAGGACTCAGTAGGGATAAAGATTAGCTGTGGAGTTCTTGTTTGGTTTAGCATTTTGAAATAATGGTTTCTGCCAGCTCCTCCCTTCAAAGTGTTCAAAACTTTGTACTTACACAATGTATGCCATGAAAAGATCTTCAAGGGTTTTGCAGACATCTAAATCCTGCCACAAATATTGTCAGGCAGGAATAAGTGTGACTGTGTTTCTCTAAATGAGAAGTCCTGTGTGTGCAGCAACTTGCTGGGAGTTGTATGCAAACAAGGCAAGAACTTTCCTGGACCTGCTTCTTGTTCCTGAGTTTTTCATACAGGACCTTCTCCTCCAGCCGTCCCTCTTGGCTGGTCCACTTAGACCAGTACTCTTCTGGGCAGAGGCAGCTGGCTGCGTGTGCTGGCTTTTGAAATACAAGGTGTTCTCCTTCCTTGCACAGTTGACAAGCTGTGTTGCAAGTAGCAGACCTGTCATGCAGTCTTGCTATCCCCACCCTGTTCAGCATGCACTGAGATGGAGGATGCTTGGAGGAAATACATTCTGTTCACTCAATGCCGTGTATTAATCATAAGAGGCGATGTCACGGTAGCTAACAAATTAGATGCATCCTCCTTCTACTTCCTCCATGATTCCTGGAATAGCCTCTGAATGGTGTCTTGTCTCAAACTGCGGTAAATCAGCCTGGAACAAAGGCGTTATGAACAGGACTACCCACAGATGTCATGGGAAGAAATGAAAAATTGCAAGGCTTTACTTTTGTGCTATTGTCACAGAACTTCTTCTTTTTCTCTTTTCTTCTTAAATGATTCAAAGCTGTAAGGAGGGTAACATCCTCTTTTTAAAACCTGCTGTCAAAACAGAAAGGAAATGTACAATGCAAACAAAAAACCAAGTTCTGTGTAGGTAACAATGACCTAAGTTGTCCACAGTGTGTGGTCCAGAGAGCCAAAGTAGCTTCTGTTTAATTTATAATATGTACGTGCTCTACAGAGTGCATCCAGAAAAAAAGGAAAAGAAAAAAAAAAGAAAAAAGAAAAAAAGAAAAAAAACACCCTTCTGGAAGAGGGGGGATTAGAAGCAAACTGACAGACTGTTTATTACGCAGCGTATAACTTACCAAATGGCTTCATTTTTCTTAGTGGTCCAGACTTGTCACTTCCATTTGGCAAACTCCAACGCTGCAAATTCTGAAAGCAGCTATTATTGGCTTCTGCTCGAACTGTGCTCAGCTCATATAAATTTGGTGTCTGATCTTTTATATTGAGATTAATAAATATTTATTTAAGCAGACCAAATATCGCCAGGCCTTTCCTACAAAATGTGAATTTGAACACAGTGCAAGATTTTCAGGTAGGCATGTGATTGCTTAAATATGTATAATTTAGCTTCACATATTTATATCTTCTACCTCACTGCCTCTCTGTTCTGCAGTACTTTATGTAAAATGTCTAGCCAAACATATAGGCAGGGACTGTTATAAGATAATCGAGTTGAGAATGTGTAAAACTGGGTGGTTTGATATGGAGGGGAACAGACAAAGTAACTCTTGTTCAGCACAGCCTGTGCCCTTTTCTTAGTTAGGATCATTACTCCGGTATATTAGGTGTACTAAGAGTTTATATTGTATTGTCTGTGTACAACTTGGACAATTCTGCTGAATCGGTCTAAAGAACCTTTTAATTCTAATTCATTCTCTCCTTTTGATTGTTTTTCTATGTAGACCAGCCATCACGTAGCATGGTGTCATCATTTTACCAAAAAGCATGCGTAAAAAAGACTTTCAGGGTGCTGTTGGAGGGGCATTGTGCTTTTGGGCTGCTCTCGTGCTGTCACTTCCAGTTCTCAGATTTAGGATTGGCTCCAATCATTTTATGTGTGCAGAAGTATGTGGGAAGTAACTGGGCTACTACCTGGTAGCCATCTGGAGCCAAGCATGGAGCTTTTTTTATCAAGGGTATTTGGTATGGCAGGCTGGCAAAATGTCATGTGAGGGACCTGCTCCCCCTGTGGCCAGTCAGTCCTACCTTCTGCAGCCCACCCCAATGGCCTGTCCAGTCCTTCTCCTCACCAGAGATGTTACCACTGCTTGGTTTAGAAAAAGAAGGTGTGTGTGTGTAGGCAGAGGAACAGGGAAAAATACTCTGCATCTCCAGAGGTCATTGAGTATTGAGCTGCATTTTGCTTACTGTTTTCTTCCGCCATCCAGGAGCTTGTAATTAACCCTCTGCCCTTTGCCATTAGTCTCCTAAGGCCGTTCCGCCTCATTCCTGGCCATGTCTTCCTGGTGCTTGTTCATTGGGCAAATGCAGTGTTGGAGATGCTGTTCCTGGAAAGACTGTGTACCTCATTCTGTCTGTGGAGCACCTCAGCTTGGAGCTTGGGAGCGGAGGTTGGGAAGGGAGCACATGCACCCATCCTGCCTTTCCCAGGATCCCTTCCAGGAGGTATTACACTTTGTCTCGATGGAGGTTTCAGCAAGTGGTGAATCACATCATTGCTTAATACTTTAAAGATGAAATTTTCTGCTGCCAGTTTTCAGGCATCTGTCAGCGTGGTAGATTGATTCATTTGTCCTGCAGAATGGCTGCAGACATTTATATGATTCTTCCACATGTTACTATCAGAATTAGCAGGGAGATTCAGATTGTGCTGAGGAAATTAGTAATTTGCCATTCTTTTTTTATTTCTTGTTTTTAAGATACCTGTCCCATTGCCTGATAAGGGAATTTATCTGTAATACCAGTTCTCTCTGTATTCATAGTTCTCCTCTGTGCTTATCCCCTGTTGCTTGTGAATTTTCAAAGATTTTCCTTTGAAGTACAGGAAAGCTTTTATTTTAAAAATGCTCTGAAGAGCTCAGAAAGGCTGAACCTTATGGTCCACATTCATAGGCTATTAAAACTTGTACCTTATACCTTATATAGGAAGATTTTATTTTGATCTTCTGCACGCTATTCTCCCGTGTATCTGACGATAAGGGAGTAATATTTAGCTTTTTCCTTTAGTTTTTCCTAAGGGAAAAAAAAGCTAATAAACAACGACAGACAAATAATCCCCAAAACATCAAGTCAAACAGATCATTCATTCGTTTTGCTTCAGAAAATTGTGTTAGGAACCTAAATGTGTATTGAAACCACTCAAACATTTTACAGTAGTTGGAGGGATATAGAGCCTTCCGTGAAGGCATTCATACTCCTACGCCTTCATCAGTCACCAGTGGAAGGGGAAAAAGAAGCGTGCAGCTGTAGATTAAACTCCTTTCTCCTGGCTCCTGCAGCTTTAGTCCCACAGGATGGGCTGCCGTTCTGCACTCTGTAATCAGCAGGAGCCTTTTAGGGGAGAACGAGACCTCACATTTAGTGTGTACTTAAACGCAAATCCACCCTCCAGATTTTCTCGACAAGGTCTCTTTGTGTATTGCAGAGAAACAAAAGGCATAATTTAATTTTTCTGTAGATGCTGCCAGTTTTCTTTTCCTATGCGTGTTACCTTGAAGGCAGATTTAGAGGGAAGGCATTTTGGCATCAGTTGGTGTGAGTCAGTGAACCTTTCCATCAATTTACAAGTTCTGACAAAACCTGCTTTTCAGACACTGCTTTTGATGCATGCCAGGGCTCTGGTAAAGTAGACTTCTTTCTGTCTGGCCATCTCTGTCATTAGAAGAACCTGTTGGGAGAAAGAGGTTTTTCTGTTGCTTCAGGACAAAATGCAAAACTGGCTTCTTTAATTTGTCCCTGTTGGTAACGTGGAAGTTCAAACTGACCCAGAACATTTCCAGTTTTATTTCTTCAGTTCTGGGTGGTGAGCATTGTGTCTTTGCAGAGCAGGATTTACATAATCTGGATATTAGGACAGATGTCAAATTTTTTTGAATGTCACTTTAAAGAACGGGAGTAACAGTATGTTCTTTCCTCTGTTTCCGAGCTAAAAATATTTATTGCATCTTGGTTTTTTTTTTTTTTTTTTTTTTAAACGAAATCAGAATATTTAATCTTTTGGTTGGCAGAGCTCCTGGCATAATTTGAGACAATTTGATCAAATGCATGTTCAGTCTAGGTCAGAAAAGAGTTTTGTGCAGCATAACAGCTGTTACCTGCTATTTATTCACTGAATACAGGAGATTGATGTGCTTTATTGGGCCAGCACAGCTCTTGATTGCAATGTCCTTTAAGTTACTTTCCACAGAATTTGATTTAAAATATGCATAACTAATGAAAGAGCTCTTGGGACAGGGTATGTATTTAAAATCCCATAATAATTTATGTTTCTGGTTGGAAAGAAAGCACCTGGCTTGTTTATTATGACCCATTACTTGCTGCTGTTAAAGACATTCTCCCAGCAGTGGGTAGGATGTGCAAGATCAGGAAAGCAACTATGGGAGAAGTGGAAAAAAATTTAAATTCTGCCTTTGAGTCCTGATTTCTTTTGCTAATGCTTGTTGCAAAGGAAGACTGCAGTGTGATTGTAGAGGATTTAATTCTGTACAAATATCTTTACAGGTTTTTGTATGATTTTGAATTTCTGTTAACGAATGTGCTTCTAATGGAGAAACCATCTTTGCCATTAGGAGAAAACTGTATGGATGTTATCCTTTTCTTCTTCTGGTATGAGTAACAGAATTAGGACAGACTTTCCCCCTTTTCCCCCTCTATTTCTAGTTGTGCCAACTGGATACATATTCCTTTTAAAATCCCTTTGCACTGGAAATATCCATGTTTTGCAACAATTCAGAAACGAATATCCTTGCTCTTGCACTTTTGTGTCTTGGCAGTAGTCCTTAGGAACCAGAATACGGCCTTTCCACTGCCATGGGGGCATTGGTATAGCCAAGCTTGGTATGGAACTCCAGAGCTTTGGAGCAGATGCATTGGCCATTGCTTGGCTGTCTAGCTGCCCAGCCAGCCCACTCAATTCTACCACTCAAGCTGGAAAATACTTATCTTTTGGGAAAACTACATCTCTTGCCATAAGAGCAACTTACACCCCCATCTCTGACATTTTCTCCCCGTGCAGGTCTGGTGCCTCGGGTGGCAGTAACTGCCCTGGGCAAGGCTGCTCCACAGTTCTGGTGTCGATTAGAAGTTGTAGGTAACATGCACAGGGTGGGTGCAGGGCATGGGGGCAGTGGCCGTGGAAGGAGGTGGTGGTGGGCGGAGCAGCAGGAGTGCGTAGTGTCATGGAGAGCTGTGTGGACCTTTTCATGCTGGTTTCTTTTCGCTGCATCACAAATTAGAAAATAATAATTAAAAAAAAGATAGCAACTGTCATACCAAGATGGTGTCATGATCATCCCAAGACAGAGCTGTGCTTCCATTTGCTTTCAGGAGGCCTGGGCCCTCGCTGGTGCAGGTAGATTTGAGGAAAAAGTGTGTGGGTTTGAGAGCTGGATTTGTCTTAGTCTTAATCTTAAAACTTTCTGTTTTAAATTTAAAATGCCCTCAATAATCAGCCTTTTAGGCTTGTTTTCTTGAACGAATGGAAAAAATAAATTGTTAAAGTAAATTTAAAATAAGACCACGACCATGCACGTTAGGCAGACACAGTGCTTCTTTCTCTGCTGACTTTAAAAGCAGTGCTTTCCTTTCCCATGGTAGAGCTGGATTTGCAGTAATTGGCTCCAAGTTTCTATTGTATGCCTTTTAATTTTTAAGCAATTTGTTTTCACCACAAGCCTGTTTCTGGAGCAGCTTGCATGGCAGAGTGGGAGACTTTTTTTATGGAAAGGTATGAGCTGTCATTCCTTTCTGCATGCTGTGAGGTATGGAAATACAATTATTGGTGTTTACACAGGAGGAAGTGGAAGCACAGAGCTGTTCTGTGTGAGGCTGGCCAGGAGAGCCAGGGCAGGCTTGGATGAGAAACAGCAGCACCCGGTGCCCTTCTCAGGCCCTCGGGAATGGCTTGGCGTGTCACGCTGGGCTGGCTGCCTTGGTGGGGGGATGGAGGCAGGGGGAATACAAAGGTGACTGGGACAGAGCACATTTGGTCAGAAATTACTGTTGTTCGGAATCAGTGGCATCATTTATTTAATGCATTATTTCAGTTCAGTCTGGGTCCCGTTTTCTTTTTGCAAAAGCACTACAGTTTATAGATGTGCGAGATTGCATCGTTGCTGCTCCAAACCAAATTTACCTGAACACAAAGGTGTCGCCCCTGTTTTAGAAATCTGTGTACATAGGGTTTTTCACGTTCAAACAGTTACTAACTTTAATGCTGAGAAACCTCAGCCTGAAAGGAAACCTTTTTATAGTTGCCATGTGAAGGAATATAAATAGATCTGTAGATTGAAGGGCTCTTTTCATCCCCTGTCTGGAGCAGCCAGGACAGCGGCTGCTTGTGCTGTGGAGCTGGTGGGTTTTCAGATTCCTTGGGATCTGCAGAAGCCAATTAAGGGAAAAGTAGTTGGTGCTTTAAAGGACAATGCAGTATGTAAGTTTTCAGATGCCTGCTTCCTTCTTCCCCAACACTTTTTTTTTTCCTAGTGTATTTAATGAACAAGTCTCACACTTTCAACAAATTCATCACCATTGTCCTTTTTTGTTTTGCCTTTTTTTTAGTGGAAACTGTGACTCATAAAATATTTTAATCCCTTTTATTGAGCATCAGTAAAATGAAGATTCCCCAACAGTGTGTTTTTGATTTAAGAACTCTTCATACTGTGAGTGCTCTCTGCATTGAAGAATTACATAAAACTTCTAATTTCATCAACTTATTGTAAGACACTTTAATCACAACTTTTTCTTATGTAAAATAAAATACTTTGTGATTATTAATTCTTCTTGCCTTTATACATGCAGGCACATCTTACTTGACAATATATGAAGCACACTGAACTACTAGTTAAGGTAGAAAAAGGGATTAAGGGAGAAAAACAAATTGCAAGTTTAAAAAGTAAGTTTGTCTTTTGAAAAGTGTCCAATGCTTACAAGCAGATATGACTTCAAGATGAGGAAAATGTGTTTCTGGAGGACCATGGGGATGCTGTTTAGAGCCTCTGCCTAATGTATTCTGGTTATAAGGGGACAGATGAGCATCCAGCTCTTACATATGTTCAGTAGGTGTGATGCAGGGATCATGGGCTGGGAGGGGGTCCATGGCTTTGGGCTTTGGTGCCGTGTCCCAGCCTTAGGCCAGAAGCTTGCATTGGGCTGCCCCTGCCTTTTGGGCACAGGCTTGTCCCCTCAGTCTTGGGATTCCCTGCTTTGCTAGGAGAGGAGAGTGGTGTGCACATGGCTTGTCAACACCTGCATGCTGTACTTTGGGAAATTTCTTTCACTGTTTGTTCCAGGGGACTACTTAGCATGTGCGTATCCTCCTTCCTTCCTTTCTTCCTTCCTTCCTTCCTTCCCTTATGGGTCATGTTGCTTAACAGTGACAGGCATAATAGTGGCCCTGAATTTTTAAATACAGGTTGTGGAAAAAAACAAAAAGAAAACAAAAAAGAACCACAAAAAAGGGGAGGGGGAAAGAAGGTGCAAATAAAGCAGATGCTTGCAACATCCTGTGCATTTACCCAACACTTAATTTTGAAAGGGTTTTTTCTTTACCCATAAACGCCTCTTCCCTGAAAGAGAGCTACTTTAAAAGCTGCACACTCACACGTACCGGACACGTCACTGGGAAATGAAGCTAGACCATTAAAAATGCATAGCAGCATAAATCCTTCAAGTTAGTAATTAAAAAATGCCAGGCAATTTTTTTTTTAACCTTTTCATGCACTACCACTTCACGTGCAGCAAGGTTAAGATGGAGAAATTTTTCTTAATTTCTTTTAAAATTGTATGTGTGGGACTCCTTGGCTCACCATGGCTATAAACTCATAAAGGGTAGAGGTTTCATTTAGAAACCATCCAATTTAAAAGGGAACTGGGCGGGAGGTAGGAAACAATGCTGAGTGGGATGCCTAAATTGCTCAGGATGTTGTAAATAGAGCTGCGGCCTTTTGATCTTGTGAAGGGCCACAGAGATGCCTTTGCTTTGACCAAAGGATGTTGGAAGCAAGTGGCAAGAAATCACCCACCTTCCATCCTGTTTTCCACGGCTGTTACTTGGCTTAGGGCTGGTGTTATTAAAGAGGTGTAAGGAAGCAGCTCAGACAAGGCTTCCCTTTAGGGTCTTGTTGCCGCTGGAGAATTAGAGAGCGTGTTTGTTTCTGGTCTGTTCAGATGTTTTATGGCAGCCCGTTGTTGCTCACTGCCTGCTCAGGCTGGCTACTGGCTCTCATTACGTGTAACATCAGGCTGCTGCTTAGGAAGGAAAAAAGAGATGAAAGCTCCTGCATAAGTGAAGAGCCTGAATGAAAAGTTAATATTGGGGAGATTGCCTGTATGTTTTGCAGAGAAGAAAGTAACTTGCATGTAAAGACCTTGCATGGCTGAAGTGGGGAATTCTTATTTGTGAATGTGTGTGTGTGTATATATATATATAAAATAGCAAAATATAATACATGCACAGGATATTTTTTTAAAGAAATACTTCGAATTTCCTTTTTTTTTTCTTTTTTTTTCTTTTTTTTTTTTTAAATAAGGATTTAGATGGAGGCAATGTTTCAAGGATGTAAATTGGCTGAAGCCTGAGAGACAGGCATCGCTGGCTTTTGGTGAAGAAATTTAGTGGTGAACAAAGAGCACCCTGTCTCAGCATGCTGCTGCCTGCTGTGCACCGGGGAGGCAGAAATGGCTTTCTAATGTGACCCATATATACAGCCTTGCCCTGTGCAGAAACTGTGGCTTCCCCACTCTTGTGGGCCAGTCCTTTCTTCTTCTGCCTCTTGTCCCACTGTAGGAGAGCACCATCAATAAACAAAAGGACCTTTGCTGCTGGATGGTTACCTTGCCTCCTTTTTGAAAGCACAGCCTGTGCCTCCTCTGAGGAGCAAAGGCAGCCAATTTTGCTTGAACCAGCTTCAGCTGGGGACAAGTTACTTCTCAAAATATAATGCTGCAATCATTCAAAGATGCTTTTAATTCTCATGAATTAGAATTGCTGTCTCTTGTCCTATACAGCAAGATGTCATTGATGGTAGATGGACAATTAGTTGTTTGGATTTTTTTTATATACATTTCCTGCATTATTTAGACAACTAGATCTGGGGGAATTAGTTTATGTAAAACTATCTCTTCCTGTAGAGATAATATCCTGTCTTTACAGCAAATATAGTAAACTGGTTTCTTAAACATACCTGGTTATTTGCAGACTCAATGCTTCCAAGTATTAGGGAGGTCATAAGCTAGAAGACCTGATGCTAACCTGCACTAAATTCCAGTGAAGTTTGGGACAGAAAATATGTTCAAGCATTTACTAGAAAGGTAAATTATTCACATCATTGGATGTGAATAATTTCATTATAATAATTTTAATAATGGTTTTTGCAAGCTACTGTATTTTAACTTGTCTGGGGTCCATTATGGTGTGGTTCACAAACAAGATGAAACTATGTGGCTAATAATGTGAAATGTTTCTTATGTTGATCTAATCAGATGCCTGTCTCGAGCTAGTGGTTTAGATCTTCATCAGAGGAGAGGAGGATGTCGGAAATAAGTCCTTTGGAGTGTTTCTCTCTTGGCAATTAGCCACATGAGCTCCATTATTACTTCTCTCCTGGATCAAATGAGGTCAATGGCGTGAGCTTCCTGCATGAGATCTTTCTCAGCAGCAGCAGATGGTAACTGTGAACATCTCCATCCTGCTGGTCTGTGTCCTGACAGCAGCACAGGATGCAGTTTAGAACCTTGGAGGGCGGGGTAGGAAAAGTAGACACATGGCTGTGGGGTCTCTGAGGAAACCAGCAGTTTGATTGTATTTCTCTGCCTTACGATAAATATTAATACTTTTCAGAAAGTTCTGATGATGGTAAAACAACACTTGCATGAGTGGGAGGCCTGCCCACTTTTGGATTAAGATTACAGCAGCAACCACCTGAAATTCAATTTAGTTTTTTACTGCACTATTTTAAGGAAAAAGAATACTGTTTCAATATTGACTAAAAAATGAATGCATTAAAAGCAGTGCCTCCATGCCTTTATGAATATATACAAATATAAGGCTTTTTTCTTCTGCCTTATGATGAATTTCCACTTCATATTTATGAATCAAAAGAAAATTATTTCAGCCTGTAATCTTAATGGTGAATCTGTGTGTAGAATATTCCCTTGAAGCATCTGTAGGAGTTCTCATAGCACCAGACAGTGTCCTGATGAGGGATCCTGGTCAGATGAATGAGCCACTGTCATCCTTGGCAAATGTATTTGTTCAGCTTTAGTAGTGGTGTAATCCATTGACTTCCATCTCTCTAGAATAAACAGCTGAAATGAGAAAACTGTATATTTGATAATGAACTATTGATGGAATAGCTTTAACCCTGTGACCTATCATGCAGTTTCTTCTATGCAGTATAATTATGTTGTCTTGTCAAGTGAGGAAATAGTCTTATTTAAAAATAATACTCAAATATGCAAATACTTTATGTGATAATAAACAGTGAATTTCATGAGTATGTCTACAAAGAATTTGATTTGTTGAAGGTTTTTTTTTTGGGTTTATTGGGTGTTTTTGTAGAAGATCCTGATCAAACGTGAGTGAATTAATCCATTGAGTCCTTCCCTCCCAAATTTAAATGCATTTAATGACAAGAGTGAGTTGAGTGTTTTAACTTTAAAAACCAGAGCTTTTTAATTGTTTGTTTCTTTCTGGATCTGGGACATCCTAATCAGAGTTCTCTCCTCACCCCTGTCACTGTCTTTTCTAAATGCGGCCGGAGACAGGCATTTCGGATGTGGACTCCAGCATATCCTCTAAGTTGGTACAACTTAGAGTTGGTCCTGTCCAGTTAGATTGCGTGAATGGTTTTATTAGCCTTTATATCCAGTGGCTCAGGAGAAAATCCTGGAGTGTCTCTGAAGTTTAACAGATGTGCCCTGGGATGCAGGAGAAGATAGCAAAGAAGAAGCTAGGGTTCAACTGAGAGAATTCCTCAGACCTGGCGCCCACCCTTGCCACCTTGTTAGTACACCCTAACAAGACCTTTCTGGGCAGAGGCAAAATTGCTTAGTGGGAATACAGTTTCAACTATTTGCATGATATTTGTGTGGATGTTTTTAGAATCTTCTGGATCCCAAAATCTATTCACTTGTGTGTGGAAATCAGAGTTCATTTTGAAATCAGTATTACCTGGTCTTGTGGCAGTAGGGGGAAGTTTGGAAAATGTCAACTCTGGCTGAACAAAAAGGTGGAAAAAACAACACACACACACACAGCAGAGGACAGAATATTTTCAGCTTTTCAGTCTTCGTGTAATCTGGAGATACAGTATTACTTGTGAACCTTGTGCATAGTTAAGGAATCCTTTCAACAGGTGAACTGGTGTAAGGGAATAACACTGGAAAAAGAAAGGCAGAGAAATCCACCAGAGAAGAGAAATGTAGAATAATATCTCTGTGAGGCAATAAGATGACTTCAGTCTTTCAGTACGCTGATGCTGGTGGCTAAAGATAATCTAACACTTGTTGCTGAGGAGTGTGGTTTTCTGATGAGCTGATTTTAAGAAATGAGGATATTAAATACTTAGAGGATATTGTCTTCTGTCTCTGAAAGGAAAGATACCATCTCACTCATATAAGCTGGTTGAAATTTTAATTAAACTTGAGCCAAAAAGCATTGCTGAATAGACGAAAGCAAATTCATTTAGAGACTGAAGAGACTGAGGGCGAGGGATTTCTATGTGAGAAAGATAAGGAAACATTATTTAATATGTTTATACCATGTCTGGTCGAAGTGTTTCTATGCCAAAATCTTTCAGTAAAAACTGGGTTTCAGTTGGGATGTCCTTTTCAGGGGTGTAGGCTGCAAAAGAGAAGGCTGGGAAGGAGCACGGTCGCTACAGGATGGAAAATACTCATGAAGGGGAGAAGAATAATTGTCTCTCCTCCTGTCATGCCTTGTTTTCCTCCTGCTCCTTCAGCTGACTGAGTTGGCAGACGCGCACAAGCAAATGCTCTTTAATTTTTGTTTTGGTAATCCCTCCTCCCCACCCACAGCTGTCTGTCATGGATGGCACCGGCCTCTGATTGATACTGCAAGGCAGGCTCTGGGAGGGGAGCGCGGCGGCTGGCACTGGCCAGGCTCAGTGGAGCACAGGATGGAGCCTCCCAGATAGGCGTTAGAGGGATAGCTGACAACATGCCTGCTCCAGTACAAAGAACAACGTTTAGGCATGGTTGTGATGATGTGTTGAAGTAAACTCTGTTATGATTATGCTGCTACATTCTTGGCAGGCTTACCATAAACCATAGTGTGCTTTTTGGTGTGTACGTGGCTTTTTTTTTTTTTTTTTTTTTGTATTGGTAAGCAGATTAGTTAATGCCTGCCTTTCATGAGCCTAGGCTTTCATCCTTAATGCTGGGGTTAAACTGCATTCAAGCTGCCTATAGCCTGTGAAGGTCACACCACTACCATTTTGATTTCCTCTCCCCATGT
The DNA here is from genome assembly GCF_030490865.1 of Poecile atricapillus. Lineage (NCBI taxonomy): Eukaryota > Metazoa > Chordata > Aves > Passeriformes > Paridae > Poecile > Poecile atricapillus. The sequence goes on from NC_081250.1 coordinate 62,813,553, forward strand.
TACGAGCCTCCTGCAGGAGCGGGTGCAGAAGGGTCACACAGCCCCGATGTAAAGGCTGAGCCCGACCCCACTCCTGCTCTGCTCAAGAGATGCTCTTCTACTCTAAGTGGTTTTTCAGAATGAGCAGGATTTTTTTTTTCCTCAAAACCACCCTCATCCCCTTCGTTGTACTTACCTATATGTCATTAAATACCCAGCTCTAAAGGCACCAACTCAGAAGTCTCTCCTCACTTTTAAGATCTTGTGGCTTCACTTTAACAGGCAGCCAACTCTCACCTAGCATGTCTTGAGTGAAATCGATTGCCCTGAAATAGGCATCTGCTCCAAGGTTTTGTGCTCAGGAGGACATTGCTTCCTTCAGCTTATACATATTTACTTATGCCCAGCCTGGACTGGGCTACCTTTCCTCTTCCCTCCCCTGTCACAGCATCGCTGCTGTCTCACCCACTGGCTGCCTGAGCATCCGCCATCTGGTCCTAAAAACCAAAAGAGAGCGGTGTGTTGTTTTAATTATTTTCTACTTGTGTGGTCAGGAGGTTATTTGGTCTGGTGAGCTCTACTTCAGGCCCTTGCTCTCATTAATACCACCTTGCATACATCCTGCATGAGTACAGGAATAGTTGAGTTATCCACTTGTGTGGCCAGCTCTTGATATGACACAGTGGCTAGTATTTACAATTATAAGAGGAAACTGTTAGATGTGGATTATCCTGTATTTTTCTTCAGTGATGGTAATTACCGACATAAATTTCAATTTAATCCCAGGGCTGAAGTCTTGCTAAAAAATTACACATAAAAATTTCATTATCCAGAAGTAAATTCAGCTCGTTTCGATTTTGGAACTATATTAAAGAGCTTCTTTTCTGATTTGGAGGGATCCTGCTCAAGTTTGGGTTTGTAAAACCCAGTAGGCTTATGAAAAGGTGTAAAACTTGATGGAAGGAGAGAGCAAAAGCTACAAATAAGAAAAAGACTTTTGTCAACTTCTCGGACAAGGGATCATTTTGCAGTTGAACAGACAAAGCAAACATTTGCAGCTGAACACTGAAGCTAGAAATGTCTCTGCAAGATGTTCGGCATGACTTAAGTTTTTATTCATCCTTGATGGAGTCCTGTGATAAAGGCAACCCATCAGACAGTCACAGGCAGGCAAATTCCTGCTTCCAAATCTAAACAGGTAAATGACAGATTCAAGAATACTTTCAGTGTCTAATTATTGATACACACCTCACTGCAGCAGCTTGCTATGGTGCAGAAACAGAGCTGGACAGGATTTTGTTTCAGTCTGGTTCCCATTGTGTTTCTTGACTTCAGAAAAACAAACCCTAAGGGGATATAGCTGGAAGAAAACAGTGGTAATTAGGGGCACTGTGCGCTGAATTTGGCTGGGACTGTTGAAGCTGGCTCTACTTCCAGCTGCTGCTGCAGCAGAGACAGCTCCTTTCGTTCATGCTGGGGATTGTGAAAAGACTTGTTGCACCTTGAGAACAAGTATAGCCACTCACATTGTCGCAAGATTAAGCTGACATACCTCCAAGTCACTGCAGGGCTTCTGAGTCACTGTTTAGATGGTATGTTTAGTGAAGGCCCTTTCAAAAGGAATAAATCCTCTGGATGTATCTGTGAGAGTTGAGTATTGTCAAATTACAATTTGAAATGGTGGGGATTTCTTTTATCTCTAGGGAAGCTAAATAGCTCAAATGCCTGGGGCTTCTTTAATGAAGATACCTTACATTGTTATATTTACTTCCATTTTTTTATTTAATACCAGAGTTCTTCTCAAGTATGCTGTTCATATGCCCCACATTCAGAAACGTGGAAGGGGGACAAAAAAAGTGAATGCAATGAAAAGAATGCAACATCTTTATGTGTAAAAAAGAATGTTCTTGACATCAACATGTTGCAGAGCCCTTGAATATTTTGTGGTTGATGATAGGACACTGAGGAAATTCAGGGTTCTGCATCTGAGTTAGGCAGCTTGGGTTGTGCAGTGAGATAATACACAGCTACTCCTGTGAGAACGGTGTAATGCACAAATCTGTGTTAAAAGGAAACTCCAAAACATGTTCTCAGTAAATTAACGAGGAGGTTTAGTGTCAGCTTCAGCGTGCATTTCAGAAAAAAACCCCACCCATCCAAAAGTGTTTGTGGTTTCTGAGTTCTCTCACACCGCCTCTGCAGATCCCTGTGATGCAAACCAGGTTTTGTTGAATTAATCTTCCTTCTGTCCATGTGTTTGCCACTTCATTAAGAAACAAGGCACAGCTGGGGGAGAGGGGCTGTGCCTGAGGGGAATGATGAGTAAAGAGGTGGGGGGTCATGAATAATCGTTATTTCCCATAGAAGAATTCAGGTATGGTTTTAGATGAAAAGGGTATTTTGTGGCATATCTTGAGTTGATATAAGCCATGTATGTATCATTATAATAAGGGTCCTCATCTGTGTTTTTGTTTGTTGGCTCAGTCATTTCATTTGGGGTTTGTTTTAGGGCAGTTTTCGTTGAGTTTTTAGTTTGTTTGTTTGTTTTAAATAGTGCAACTTGAATACATGCTTCCTGTTCTGCAATTTTTTACTGACCTCAGCAGAAGCTGCCTCCTGCCATTTCCCTTTGAAATCGACGTAATTGACACATCTTTCTCCGATTTTTTCCCACCAGCTTAATTTTTAACTTTTCCTTCTTTTTCTTTGCAAAAGGCTGCAAGATATGTAAGTTATTTTAAAAAGCATAGGCTATTTTTAAAAAGCCTTGGATTGTCTCATTTTGAGAGAACTATTACAACTTGTTTGTGACCTTGTGTATAGGCTCCAGACCTCTGACTTCAATAGCCAGTACAAGTGTATACTGAAAGGAAAAGTACTTGGAAAGAAATATTTTGAGTATTTCAGAAATTTTCTTATGTATGGTGCTAGATAAATGTTAGAAAATTTTTATGTCCTCAGTAAATTCCTCTTTTAAAATAAAAGTGTTTGATACATCTGACAATATAAATTCTGCATGTTGTTTTGTCTGAAAAAGGTAAATGTTTCCACTTCTCAGGTATTTTGAGAGAGAACTATGAAAACGGCAAGGGTTGTCTAATCTTCTTATACGTGAGGATATTTAGTATTTTTTGGAATATTGCTCGTTTGTTCTCTTGTGTCTTTCCAGATGGACTAAAAATACTGTTTTGCCTTTTCAACAGTTTGCTACTGGCTGAATAGTGTAGTAGAACAACAGCTGATCTACAGGTTTAGCCTCCAATGAAAGTTGTTATATTTCAAAAGTAAACATTTTGCTATCCGTAAACCTTACTTTTGAAGTCAGATTTCAGCTCTGAATATATTGTAGCAATCGTAGTTAAAATAGTGAAGATTTGAGCATTCAGAAAAGGTAGTAAAGATTACAGATTTTTTTTTTTTTTAGTTGTGAAACATTTATTTCTTGCTGCCCTGAAGCATCATTGCTAGATGAACTGCGGTCTGAAGTTGTGAATGATGAGCTTGACATGGAACATAGCCCTGAAAATACAAGTTTTATAAGGGGAATATTGGCACAACACAAACTTTATTAATATTTGTGGTCAGTCTGCTCTAGTGTTTAAAATCCCTGGTTTCCATGTTACTTTGTAAATACAGCTTTGCTTAGTTTGCTGGAAGAGTGACCCTTTGTGACTTTTGGATTTCTGCACACTTCTGCTTTCGCTCAGGCTTTTTTCTCTTAGGGAAACCTTGGGGACATTGTCTAAGATTTGAAATGAGAGGTATTGGTTTTGCCTTGTCCAGGGTGAATTTGGATGTATAGTAAGACAGCCCTAAAAGAGCCTTTTTTTGAATTTCTTCAGTAAGTAGAGAGAGCACTTGCAAGTCAGTCTTGGCAGGAGGTGAGACACTGAAACACCTGACACTTGAATTCATCTCTGTTGAGAAAATATTACATGTTTTGAAAGATAAAGCCTTAGGTGCTGTGTTCTGGTTATAAATATTGTCTGGGGCACAGGCAGGGAGATGGGTTGGCTGTGCTGATCTCCACTGGAAGATTCCTGCACTGCTCCTGGCAGCTCCTGCATTGCAAGGTGAAGAGGCATGGATTGGCCAACTCACTCAAGAGCAAGAAGATGGTATGGGCTCATGCCCAGGGCAGCTAAGGTAATGTCTTTCACTCTTTATTGGATATGAGTGAATTGACATGCCTGTATTTCTCTGTGCTGTAAGCACACAAGTGTGAAATAAACTCTTGGTGATAAAACATGATTGATGCCAGAATGCTGGGGATACTGTTGTCTTTGCTGTCCCTCAAATATGGTGCTTTCTGTTCTGCTGGAGGATGCCTTCGATGTAAGGTCAAGCCCACATCTTATCTCTAAGTCCTCCTTCCCTTCAGGGTGTCATCAGGCATTCAATTTACAAATCCTCTAAGTCTTCTGAGGTGTTTTCCTATGTGTGTTTTAAAAAGTTCACATAATCTCAGTGAAGAGTGGCTTCCACTAAGCTGGCACACCTTGTATTTGATTAAATCTTTGCTTCATGCTTGAAGGACAGCTTGGCTCACTTCACAAACCCGCTGGTTTGTTTATTCCGTGTTGGAGACACAATGGTCAACTAGAGAGATTTCCACACCGTGCCCCCTCATTCTGATTTATGGATTAGGAGAAAAGGAATTGTATGTGTACATGCTGGAGAGGGCAGGTTATGCCCTCTGTTTCCAGCTGATGGCAAAAAGTAATTTTGGAAGAGCATTTGGTAACATCTGCCATTTGACATGTCATCAGTGTTTCTTATTTTTCACTTTTCTTTATTTTGCCTTTTTACTTAGCCAAGCAGTTTATGTCTAGTAATCCTTACTTTAAAAGCCCAGGTTTTATGGTTTTATATCCTTGAAGCAATCCCTGCATCGGTTCATATCTCAGTATTTACCTGCAGGTCCTTCCTTCTGACTGCAAAATGATCTGGCTTCTTTCTTCTGTCCCTCTCTCATGAACTCTGCAGGGGACTGCATCTCCCCAGCAAGATTTTTCCCCCCCATCTTTCTTGTGACTTGGAGATTTGGCATTTGTCTCTATCTGCATTACCAAGTCCTATCCAGGCTGCAGTTTTTGTGTTATAGGTCTGGGCTTTTATGGGCTAATAAGTGATGGTGTTTACTGCTCTGGTCAGGAGGTGGCCCTGACCAGGGGATGGTGCTTCTCTCACTGCCTGGCTGAAACCCGAGGCAGAAACTCTGGAGCTTCATTTCTTTCAGTGCAGGAAGTCCATGCTGAACAGTAAAGCCTTTGGGGTCAGTATCCAATTCATGCACCTCAAACTCACTTAAATGTGTTTTGGTTTGTTTTATTTTATGTGGACTGCAATGCCAGTCCGTTTTGTTGTCCTTTTCAAAGCACATGAAGTTTGTGTTTGGCTTACCCCTTCTTCCAATTAGGCAGTGAAAGAACTCTTGCATCTTGTCTTGTGGTATTGCAAGAGTAAAACTGCTGTGTTTGGTCCCTGCACTGTCTGGTGCAGCACTGGCCTAGAGTGACTGAAATCCAGGACAATTGCAGTTTTTTATATGTTCTGTGTTTTAATATAGAGGAAGGTAACGGAAATACCGTAAAACCAACATGTCTGCTTCTGTGTATTGACTTCATAATTGATTTTTGCAGTGATATCCTTTGAAATTCATATTAGAAATGATTTTTAGCCTCATCCATAAAATTACCTTTTGGAAACTAAAGTTTGACATGCAATTAGAAGGAATTTATTCACCACTGAGTAATTTTAAAATTATGAGTTACATTTTTGATTCTCATGGCAAGGAACTCTACTTGTTTTGTGTGTCCAGAGTTGGAGAAGTTCAAGTTTAAAATATGGATAGGTAAGATACTTTGATTCCTGCTCTGCTGTTGATAAAAACATTGATAGCAGGCTGTAGTTGTGATTCCTCCCCATAATCTGAAAGAGAGCCTGCTGAGCTGATAACTGTATGTATATACAGGCATTTGTAGAGAGGTGTTTTCAGACATTAGTGCACATGCTTCTTTGTCAGCTTTTTCTCAACAGTTCTGCAACCCATATCCAGCCTTCCAAATTTCTTCCTTTTGACAGGATATCCCTGCAGGATGGGTCAGCTGGAGGAACGCTGCCTGCCCCATGTACTCCAGCTCTGGATTTCCCCGTGTGCTGCTTTCCTTGCACGATTGCAGGCTATGAAAGCCAAGGCCTTGAAAAAAAACACTGTTCCCTCTTTGGCACTGTGTGGTACTGGGGAACTGACCCAGAAAACATGTGCCTGCTGTTGGAAATATAAAATAAGCAGAGGCAACATGGAGGTGCTGTATGAGTTGTTTGGAATTTCATTTTGGTTGGTGCGTGGATGGGGGAACCAAAGGGAAGAGGTGCAAGGATTGTGGTGTAGGATTTGGGATGCGATATCCTGATTGATATGTGCTAGTTTGAGATCTGCTTCTCTCCTCCTCACTGTCAGTTTGTCCTTCCTCCTGTGTTTCAGCGTTTGGCTACAGATAAATGTAAGAATATTTCAGTGGAGAGCAGGAGTGCCCCTGTCACCAACAGCCTGCTTTTAGATCAGCTTAAGTGATGCATGAAACCATAACCATAAGTTTTAGCATCCCTGAAAGCTTTCCTTCCAAAGGTGTTCATGTAAATGAATGAACTAATGGGGGGAAAAAATCCCCAGCTGCAAGCAACAACTGTAAACAAGTGGAGTTTAAGCTTGTTGATTTCTGAAAGGCTGTTTGGTATTTTGTTCTATTATCAGTGGGGATGGCTAGTTTGAACAGATGGAGAGGACTTTATAAAAGCTAAGGAGACTCATAAAAGAGAGGTGCAAGCAATGAATAAACAGGCCACATTCTGATCCCTCTTAAATTTATCCATGAATATTTGGAAATTGGTATATGCTCAGTGACAGGACATAATTGGGCTAATGTTAATTTGACCCAAAGAACAAAGCTTACGTGTTGGGGGAAGTTCTTTAAAGATGGATTATTTGTATTCACATTTCAGCGAGGTGAGTGTTTTCTACTGATACACTTCAGTAATGTGAGGTCTGTGTTATCTAGAGATCCAATGTAGGAGTTACTGGGGGTTTCATGTCTGATCTGCACGATGTTGTAGATCTCTTGTTTTTACACTTCACTGATAGCATTGCTAGCAAAGGAAGAGCTTTTTTGTATGTGTTATTTTTGTGGGATTTCCTCCCCCCCCGTTTATTTTCTGATCTTGCAAGTGGTGTTTCATTCGACCCTTTAAAAGATGGCTTTTGGGAGTTAAACTTTATGCCTTGTTTTTTGTTCGTCACTCCAATATTGAGCAGATGTTTCTAAGAGTTAATGTCGCTTCTCAGTTATCTCTGACAGAAGTAGAGTCTGCTCTACATCAGAGAGTTTAGACTAATGCACATTGATCTTGGCAGGGAGAACACAGGCTCCTTGAGCTCACTAGGCAGTACAGGCCTGCAAATTGTTGTATTAACAAGCCAATTAATTAATAAGCAGGAAATTGATGTAAACCCTGAGGCAGTATGTACTGATACTATATTCTTAGGTTTTGAAAAATAGATGTTGCTTTAATACATAACATGAAGCACTCTCCATGCCGTTAAGGTCCAAGTGGGGAAAAGCTTTTAATATTTCTTTTCAAACCAAACTCCCTTTGACAGTTGTCACTGCCAAAAATCGCTCTCCCTGTGCTTTTTCTCCTCTCCCAGCTTTGCAAGTTTTTCCAAGGAGCAAGTGGAGGAGATAAGATCGTTTACCTGTTAAGTGGAGTGGTGTAATGGTCTGTTTCTCTGCAGTTTAACTACTTGCTGCCGTTTAATAGACTCATAGAGGTTTAATTTTGGTGCTTTACAGATGCAGCACAGGCAGCTGTACAGGCAGCTGCACAGAAGTGTCCAGGTGTGCCAGGGGGGTGAGTGTGTTTAGATTAGTTGCCCTTTGGGAACCAGAGTCCATCCCATGCTGCAGCTGGGACAGACAGAGGGGTTTCTTTCTAGGCTTGAGACATAACAATATTTGGGTGGGAGAAAGCACAAAATACCAGATTTGGGTTTGAATTCATTTATGTTTCTCATCAGTGACTTTGTACACCCCAGGAATGTGCTGGATTGATCTAATCTGCTTTTCATTCAGTAGCTCAAAGCCTCCTCTGTGCTATTCATTTCTTGATAGGCACTGCACATCTGTAAGAAGTAAAACTCAAGTTGTGCTGCACCTTGAATTAAGACTATTTCTCTGTAAACAGCCCGTATGCCTCAGGAAAGTTTGAGGAGGCAAATGTAAATCTCACGTGCTTGAGAAATAAATCACCTGAGTTTATAAATGAGGTTCATTTCTACAGTCTTGTTAACTTGGTTTGAAAGAATTATTTAAAGTTGTGACATTAGCTTTTAGGCTGTAGAGGTTGTTATATACCTGTCCAAAGGAAATAAATTTTTGTTTGCAGTTGGCTGACTTTTTCAGTGTTTTAACCTGTTATCCCAAAATCTTGTATGTCCAATTTAGTCAATTACTTTTCTAAGGAATAAGGTATAATTTTTCTCTGAGAAAGAGTGATGTTCAAATGATTACTTCCATATTTTTTCTTTCTGAAACCAAACCAAAGTGGCAAGGCAGGAGGAGAGGAGTAAGAGTCACCAGTGTGTTGCAACTGCATCTCTTCCATCACCTTGCCATCAAACAGTGTTTGCAAGATGGGTTTGGCTTTTTTTCTTTCCTGGAAGATTTAATGTGGAAAGCCACACTCTTGGCACATGCATCTCTCCAGGCTGACTCTGCCTTCAAAGCACTGCAGAAACGCCACATTCAAAAAGACTTTTTTTCCCCCTGTCAGGATATTACTTGCTGTACTTCCTCCCTTTCTCCATGGTTGTGGTGGTAAATCACAAAATCTAAATCAAAGGCAGGTTTTGATGCAAGGAAGTGCCCAGTGGTGTGCGAGGGGCTTTGGTGTCTCCCTGAGGTTAGGTGGGCAACATCCATCCGATGTCTGTCCGTCTGCATCCATCCAGCCCCGTGTCTGCTGCTTCCCACTCGTGCCCATGAATTACTTATTAGTCTGCTCTGTGGAACAGAGCATTGCACTGGCCTGGCTTAAAAAGAAGCATTACAAATAAAAAAGCCCCTGAGAGCAAGTAGTGTTGAGGTGAGGAGGAGGAAAAAAACCCCTGGCCTGCAGGTGTGCAGAGAGCTAGCTCCTCTGGCATTGCAGTCTGAAGGTGGGCTGGGGTTTCCCCATCTTTCTTCCCAGGCTGTACCTAAAGCAGTGAGACAGGGAAGAGTCATCCTAAATAACTGGGGTTTGAGACTGAAGGTCAGCGGTACATGTTGGACCACAGCAGAAGCATCTTAAATACAAAGTGGCTTTAAGCATTAATTTTGGAGCCAGCCTAGATGAAAAAGGAGCCAAATTTCTTATACTGCTGAAATGATGGGGGAACCACCTTGCAGTTAACACCAGTGATGAATGTCAGACTGGTTTGTATTAAAAATGCTTTAATCTGATTTGGCCCCATTAATTTTTAAACTAGCAGAGGAGGTCATTAAATCACAAGTCCCTTTTTTGTTATAAATGCTTGCACCCCCGTGTTCCCTCTGCTTCCACAGATTCTGCTTCTAATTAAAGTGGCAGTGTGGTTCGTGGCTTGTCAAGCAGATTAATGTGCTTTTCAAATCTGGGTTTTTCTTTTTTTTCCCCTTCCCCTATATTACTTGTCTTCCTAGTGTTGTTTTTGGGAAGGGCGTTGCTACTGCACCTGTATACAAAGCCTACAAGAAGGTTTTGGCTCTTACTGTGCAGGCTTGGATGAAGCATCGAAGAACCGGGGGTGGGGAGGCGAGGAGCTCAAGAGAAATCTGCTCGTCACAGAATGACACATTCAGTCTCGTTTTCCCTTGCATTTGATGAATTTGAGTGACGTGTGTTCTTTTTCCGATGGCGTGGATGCGTCGTATTCCGAAGTTTTGAAACCCGCAGTCCCTCCTGGTTGTGTCCTCCCTTGGACGGGACCATCCGTGCTTGCTTTCTCGTGGCTGAACTCAAAACTGGCAGGTCATATCCCATCAGTGATGCGGAATTTGCTGTACAAGGGGCTGAGCTGAACTGGCACCTCGCCAGCAGCCTGAGGGTTGCACTTAATTTGCATATAAATTTACATAGGAGTTTAATTGGAGATAAATGCACATGTTTTTTATTTATAGAGCTCTGCAAGTGTATACACAGATTTACTTAAAAAAAAATTAAGCAAAAAAGCAACACACCGAGCTTGCCTGCTTTAAAGCTGACTGGGATTAAGGTTATAAACGGGGGAGGCTCGGACCCCATCACATCAACAAGCCCCTGACAGCTTGTGGCCCCTTTGGCCAGGGGCTCTTCATCTGTGAGATTCCTGCCAGCCTGCAGCCCCATCTCCACAGTGTGCCTTCCTCCATCCCTGCTTCCACTGAACAGGCATGGAGGGACTGTCTGCCATAAAGCATGCTTGTTTCAGTGAGGCTCTGGAGTGTGCCCCACTCTCCTTATCTGCAGGCAGCCTGTGCTGTTTCTGGATTCTGTGGACATGCAGTTACAAGCTGTAGCCCAGAAACCAAATAAGCGTCTTCCTTCCTCTCTTATGTGATATACAGCCCCGGTAGGCTCCACGGGCAGCTTGCTGGAAGATAAAATTAATTTTTGAGTAATGCACGTTGGAAGGAATAATCTGAAGGAGACATGCACGTTACTGGATTATAAATTAACAGTAACTACTGAAGAAAAAAGACGAGGGCATCACCCAGCCCGGCTCTCACAAACCTTTCCATGTTCTATTACAATGTGATGATAGTCAGGCAGAAATAAAATAAAACAGCACAGAACAGAATGAAATACAATTATGAAACTTCTCTGTTGTTTTTACAGAATTCGGTGGTCTGACGTCAGCTCTAAAACTGTTTAATTTTGCTCAACTCAGAATACTGACGGAATAAAAAGCTGGCCGGAAATGAATCATGCAATGAATAGAGGGATAGATTATTTTTTTTGTTGTTTTTTAAAGTAGTTGGGGAGGTGGAATTGAAGAGATTGAGATGAAAAGGTAAAATGCTTGCAAAGTGTAGGCAGGTGGATTTAATGAAGGAATGCGTAAGCCACTTACGTATAGGTAGAAATTAAATGGCAGGAGTGTGCAACATAATAAGCAGTAGAGAAGTAAATGGAGCACTGCTGTCTTTAACCTTGCTGTGCAATAGGTCGTCCTGCTTCTCTCACGGCTCCAGCAAGACTTCTGACATGATCCTTTAACCAGGGCAGGGGCAAATGCCACGCATGGAGGCATTTAAGTAGAAATGAAAAGGCCGTGTTTGAAATGGTTAAAGGGAATTCTGTTTTCGCAGTGAATAATTAAACTGGGAACTGATTGCCTTCTGTGCAGGAACATCCGTGTCTCTTTATAAATCAGCCTTCATCCCCTGCAATGCATTGTTCATTAAAATAGACAAACAAAAGCTCATAAGGCATGTTAAGCCATTTTTTCTACATCAGGTTCCCTGTTTTGTTGGGGTTTTGCAGGTTTTTTAAAGCTCTGTTCTTGGATTTTGTGCTGTCTAAAATGGCTGTGATAACTCTGTGATCTTGTGCACTGAGCTGTTAATGGGCAGCAGAAGCTCTCAGCGAGAAATTTAGTATGGCTGAGAGTGTGCAGAGGAAAAGGAGGAAGATGAAAACGAGTCTGAAAATGCAGGTCTACTTCATGCTTAAATGCATAGATTAGAATCTAAATAATATGAAGGCTTTGACAGTGAAGCACGCCTTTAAATTTTTTTTGAGTTTATGTTTATGGATTTATCAAGTAAATTACCTTAATCTTCATCAGATCACTCTGAAAAATGTTCACTCTCAGACAATCCACATATGCATCTGTAATAAGTACATGCAGATCAGTAACCGTATCAACTCTTAGGCTAAACAGAATTTAATTTACCAGATCAGAGGTAAAAAGAAAGAACAAAGCTGCAGCACAAAAACCGATTTAGGCTGATCTTGCCACTCCTTTCAGGTTTCTGTTGCAGGACTGATGTGTCTGTATGGGTTAGAGCAATGCACAATGTCTGATAGCACAGTATAGGGTAGAAACTGCAGAAATCTAATGAGCAAAAACTAAACAAAGCCTCGCCTTCAGGAGAATTTTTAAAAGTACAATGAAAGTTCCAGCAGCAGCTTTATGAAATATTTCTCTCTGTCATCACGGCCAGTTTGACTCATGTTTGGCTACAGATACCTCCCTTCCTTGCACTCTTACTTTTCTTTTAAAATCCATGAAGTACTTTCCCCAGCCCCTTTTTCTGTCAGCTTTGGGGGGGAGCAGGAGAACTTGTTCTTTCTAAAGCCACCGCTCTGTGTAACCTAATTTAGGAGCACAAAAATTTGCTCTCTGTTGCATAGCTGGCTGGGGTGCAGAGGAGCTACACAGAGCGAGCTGAGTGAGGAGGGACCAGAGGGCTGGGGGCTGCTCTGGCTCTCCTGAAGCTGAGACTGTGCTGCCTGCTCGCTCCTTGCATGTCTCCAGATTTTAGCCTGGAAATGCAGGATTCCTGGGCCATGCCCACGTACTCTGTGTATGTGGTATGCCATCCCATCTGAGCACAGGTGAGGGATGGCAAGACCCTTGGAAAAAGGATGACCTGTCCTCCTCCTTTGGGATAAGCAGAGGCAAACAATTCCTTTTGGCGAGCTATCTCTCTCTGTGTCTCGATAGATGTCTTCTGTAGGCAGTCGGGGATGGCTGCCTGCCATTCGCCTGCTTGAATTACGATAGAACGGATTTATTTTTTTTTCTTTCTTTAAGATCCCAGATCATCTGAACGCATCATCCAAGATGCTGTATGGTTTTGATTTTCAAAGGTGTTTCTTCTTTGGCTTGTGCAGTGCTGTGGTTTGCTGGCACTGTGAGATGCCCCCGTGCTGTCAGGGCTGGTTTTGTTCTGCTCTGTGAAATATTGACATTCCCGGTGCTGGCTTTTGCTGGTGTTAGCACGCATAGAAAAAATGCCTGATTAAAGGTTTGCCACATGTTGCTCATCTGCGTGAGTTTTCTTTGTTCTGTGACTTTGGGCAATCCTGTGTATCTGGCAGTATTTCTAGTGTGTGAGAATGGGGTCTGTCTGTCTTTCTTGATTCTCTTGGAAATGTGTGTGGTTTCTTTAATGTAGTAATTTTATTGAACAATTTTAAATGCAGTTCATACGTGTGTATTATATATGTATACTTGTTAAAAAGAAAAAAAAAATAGTAATTCGTTCCAGAAGGGGAAAGAAATAGGAAGAACACATTCAAACCTAAAGACTGTTTTCCCAAGGGATTTTCATAGCTGTTGAAGCAATTCTTTCTTTGTGTTTTCCCTCTGTGTAACATACATTGCCTTCTTTCTTTTAACTCCAAAATGTAAATTGCTGCCATTATGTTCTCTATTCCATAAGATTCTTGAAACATTTTTCTCACCTTAAATGCTAAGACCCCCATAGCCTCTAAAGCTTACCAGAAATTGTGACTATTTTCCCCAACTTTTTTAGGCATTTTTTTCAGATGCAGTCATTTTTTTGGCTTTATTTGATCTAAGTACATTTTAGCAACATTAACCATGTAGTGAATTTTCCATCACAGAAGCTTACTGAGAATGGATAAATTTGATAATAATTTTTAAAATTACCTATAGTTGCTCCCTGTTACTTGGTGACTTCAGAAATTACCTGTTAAAGTTCTGCAGTCTTTTAACCTCTTCAGGCAGAAGTTTTGGTCTTGAAAATTTGTAAAATTCTACAAAGAACTATTAATCAATCAGTGTTTTGGAAGAAAGATGTAAAGGATCATTCCAATCTGGTATTTTATGTCTGTTGGAAAAAAAAATCCCAAGCCTGTGTGCTAAAAAATAAATATTTCTAAGCTTTTCCAGACCTGAGCATCATGTTGCAGCTCTGAGGAAAGTACAGCTGGAGTGATAAGAGAAGCAGCTGTGCTGAAAGGAAAATGAAGTGGAACAGTTTAGCTTCATTAATCAGGGTGAAAGGGTTTTTTTGGACTTGAAAGACACAGTTGACCACTTTCAGGTTGAGTGAAAAGTAGTCATCTACTTAGTATGTCTCTTTGGGAATGGAAAAATAATCTGAAGTATATGTGTCACAGGCAGATGCAATGATGTGAATATTTGAAACAAGTTTTTGTAGAAAACAAAAAAAACGCCCACAAAACATAAAGTGTAAAAAAATATGTGTGATCCTATGGGGTCCCTTTTAGCTGGATATGTTTTACAATTCTGTGATCCCCAAGGTTTTTCTAGTAATAAATTGATTATATTTGTCCTGCTTGTTTCATGGGCTGCTAAGTAAAGCTAACCCTGTCAGAGAGGGTACATACTGTGGTGCCCCAAATGAGTAACCTTTCTGGTTGGCTGGATCTGGCTGGGGGCCGTAAGCTGTGAATAATTAGATTGTAATTAAAATCTATTTATCACCTTTTCTCTTTCCAACTGATTTAGGCAGTGATGTTAGGTAGATTATTTTGTTCCTTCTGGTGTCAAAAATACAGTGTGTCAGTTGCAAATACTGCAGGCTTTTTATAATGCTCCCTCCATGCAATGATAAGATTTCTTATATTAATAAAAAAAAAATACTGTATTTTCTGTTTTACAAATTAGTTAAAAAAGTATTTATAAAAATCAAGACTAGCAGTCTTTTCAGAGGAAATATGTTCTATATTGGGATTTTCCCCAGTACATGCTGTGATCTGGCTTGGGGGACAGATACACATCCATGTGAGAGTCCCAGCTTCCTGGCTGTAACTCAGAGTAGTGCCACTGCTTCCCAATGTGCCTGTCGGGATCTCTGATGCTCCTGTCCTACACAGTTAGTGACACCCCGTCCTGCCAACAGAAACATTTTGAGTGGGACTTCCCGGGGACCTTCTTGTGGCATCATGCTGTTGCACAAAGCTCCCGGTGGAAGGTAAAGACATTTTAGGACTGATTTGTACTCTTTTTAATAAAGCAGTGTCTGGAGTTACTGAAGCCTTAGGGGAAATTCAGAATACTTCTGGAAGAACCAGACTGATTCCAGATGTCTTTCCTTTTAACCCGGAACTCGAGCTGACCATATTTTTCTGGTTAATGCCTTATAATATGCTACCTAATTTGGTGGATTTGTGAAGAAAGGCCTTGAGATGAAATGTATCCTTTTTAGTAATACTTGTCTATTTCCAGCAAATAGTCTGATGTAAAGGCCAGACTTAAATTAGAAAAAAAAGTAAGAATAAAGTTGTTGTAGAAATAAAGCGGGATTCTGGCACCAATTTGCATTAGAAGTGTAGTTTTGGACAAAGTTTATAAGTCTTGGCTTGTGAGACCTAAGAGTATCTCCTGTGGAACAGCTGAATGAGAGGAAGGATACCATAAAGGGAAATTAGTCTTGGGAAGAAAATGCCAACACTCTTTTTTTTTTTTTCCCCATGCAGTTCTGGATCAGCTAAACAAAGGGGAAAAATATGCAAGGGACTCCAAAAAGCACTTTCCAACTTCCAGCTCTGGTTTTAATCTTGTGCATCCTTCTGTATTTCCTTGCCAACACCTAGAGGCCTCGCGAGTGCTAAAGCGCACGGGATTTCCAGTGGCAGCAATAATATGTAAGGAAGTGCACTTGATGAAATCTCACTGGCCAAGGCAGAAAAAGCTTTAACAGCTTCTCCTGAGCTGAACTCCTCCCTGCCTCTCTTGCTTCCCATGCAGAGCTAGGGAAATGGTTCTCTGGGCTGTGAACACCGTACAGCCATATGATAGACATCCTCAGGGATCGTTAAGGTGCAGTGTGTAGCAATCAGGGTGTTGTCCTGGATAGGTGTGCAGATTCCTTGGAGCTGCCTGGCTGAGGAGAGAGCTGGCCAGGCTGCCTTCTGCAACAACTTCTTCTGAATGCAGCATTTGTAACAGGCTGTTTCCTGACAGTTTGGATACTGGGCAGATAAAATGCATTTGATATCGTCTTAATTCATTGCTGCTTTTTAAATTTTTTTAAAGTCAGCTTTATTGCTTCTAAATAGCAAGTGTATAGTAAGAGGAGTATAATTTTTTAACTTTCCCTTCTTCTCATCAGCGTGGCTTCCTGCTGAACTACTTAAATATAGCCACTGTATCTGCTTCCCCTGACTTCGTGGCAATATTATATATGCTTCTCAGTAAAATGTCCAACAGATGAAAATCTCTTTGACATCTGCCTTTGACTTCCAAAGAATCTATCATTTTATACTGTGTATTTTTTAGAAGTATATGCCTTCGATTTTAGAAAAGTGAAAAACATCTCCTCCCGCCCCCAGCCATTAAGGTGATTAATGTGTGTGTGGTACTTGGTGTGTCTATGAGTTCTTTAATTTTACACCAGGTGTAAGCATTTGCAGATGAAGCATGAAGCATACCAACACAAAATTCATTGCACTCTACTTTATGGACTTCTGTTTTTATCTGTCTGTTCTAGCAGTGCCAATGATCATTTAGCAGTAAGATAGTAGAGTACTGTCATAACCACACTGCAAAATCCCTAAATAGATTCTCAACTTCCCTTCTCAAAGGCTTCTCCTTTGTTCTTAACCACACTGTTTCCACAGAAAGAAATCTCTTTGCATTGCTATTCACGGGAGCAGGAACATTAATCAGATTTGCAGATATGTGTCTACCTCCATAATTTTTCTTGCCACTCCTGTGGCTCCAGCTCCCCTCTTGCATACCTTGGTGCATCTTGAGCATCTCTCTAGCCCATCTGGTTTTCATGCGCTTATGAGAAGCAGCGTTCATGCTGCAGCCATTGTACCAGGGCTGGAGTGTCCCCAGTCTGCATGGAACCACAGTTCCAAGCCAGCCCTAGATGGGATCATAAAGTACATTTTCCCAAACACGAGGTGGATTACAGGGGCTGATTTACAGTAATGTTTACACGAGGGGTTGGGCTGTTGTGCCTGCATTTCCAGACTTGGTTGCATTTGTAGTGACGTGTGTCTGTGTAGTAACAGGAAGGTGCAATTTCAGCTCAGGTGGGTGTTGCCTGCTCTGGCTTCAGCCTACCAGCAGAGTTGTAAATATGTGAAAGAAAATTCATCCATGAGGATGCAGCAGCAGGGGTTTGAGCCTGGGTAAACAAATGGAATATGAGTCTTCTGGGCATGCCAAAAACATGTCATGGTGCTTTGGTTGGTAAAGCTGAAGCTCATACGGTCACGTCCTTAATGCCACTTTTACTTAAATTTGTTAAAAACCTTTACAAAACCAGACAGACATAGTGAGGATCTGTTTCAAAGGTTCTTTTAGTTAGGAGCCTGAGACACTAGTTGATGGTTGCTTACAGTAAGAGAATTTTTCCATGCATCTGGGTCTGAAGGGAGCTCATTCTGTATTGAGAATCGTCTGTATCGAGAGGAGAAATTTACTCAGCTCTCAGCCCCTGCATGGATGCAAGACTCAGTCCTTAGGCTAGATTGGAATGATGGTCTGCATTGTCTTTACGAGACAAATACTTTCCAACATGGAAGGAAAAAAAGGTTTGTTACAAACTTCTCTAAGTTCTGTCAGAACTAGCAGCATGAAATCAGTTTTAGTACTTCCTTGCTAAAAAAAACCCAAAAACAACAAACAGTGAAGCCTCTGACTTGCTGTTTGGGATCAGCTGAAACAAATGGTTGAGGACTGGAGACAGAAGGAAAGGAGATCTTGAAACAGGTTATATTTTACTTCTTCTCTCTGGCCTTGATAGATGCTATCATTTCCCCAGATTTTTTACTTCTCTCTCCAATCATGCTAACCAGTTGGTTCCTGATCTTGCTATCCAGCTATCAATACTGCTCAAGGCTGTTAATGCCTAAGCTGTGCTGTCTACCTGTAACACTGAATTGAGGGGCGGGGGGAGGGAGAGGAAAGGCATTTTAAAAATTAATTGAACAATTTTATTCTTAGTAAAAGGATTGGGAAGAGACTTCTGATTTATAGAAATAAAACCTTACATTTCAGCTAGACATGGTGGTTCTTGATTTAAATTCTCATGAAATAATTTTAAAAATCTTTTTTTGTATACTTAAGGTGTACCTTTGAAAACAGTAAGCTTTTACAGAATGGAAGAGTATTTTTAGGTATCTGGCTCTTTGCTTGCTTGAGTTTTTAGTAAATTGTTCCCGGTGAATTTGCAGTGTTTGTTGTTGAATGTCAAATTGCTAGTATGACTGCTTGAGATGTGCCTCCCCACATTTCCAGTGTTGCGGAAATGAAATCTGTTTGGACCTGTCATAACTGAAAGATGAATCCTGGTTTTGTTACAAAGGCCTTCAGAATTTCCCCAGTGCCTATGGGAAGTGAAAATTTATTGAATTGTGGTAGGGGCTGGAAAGCAGGTAATGAGCTCTGCACACCAATTCTGATGTCACTTGTCAGTCTTCTAATCAGTGCACTGAAAGCAACCCCATGTATCATCCCTTTTGGAGACCACAATTTGATGAAAACCATTTATTTTATATTTCCTTCTAGAAGGTTGTTTTCATCTGTGCCACACACACGTTGTTCAGTTTCATGTTAGTTGACTTTCTTAGATAATCCTGTCCAGAAATTGTCTTGTCACAAGAGCTCTGAAGCATTAAAAAAAGTTATGAAAAGTAATATGAGTGTAATAGTTGTCACAAGACAGCATGGACATCAGTTCCCTTACGTATATTATTTATGAACTCCACCATACAGATGTCCTGGTATTTTGATTTCATTTTCCACTTCATCCAGATTCAAGAATAAGAGGCCCCTCTCAATAACTGACCAGTTTCTTTGACCTCAGCACTGTGATGCATTTTAAAGTGGATATCATTGTTCTGGTGGATTTTTTTGTGTGTTCAGTTTATTGAGGACTATCCAAGCATGTGACCTTTTAGATGGACTAAAATGCCTCTAATACTTGCACTTTGTCTATAAAGGTGAGTCAGATCACATGGAACATGCAGGAAACATTTGAGAAAGGAGCACTGGTTTTTAAGTACTTGATTTGTAGGATTAGGTCACCTTACACATAATTTAGGGTAGTATTTTAAACGTTGTATTCTCTCCTCCTGTTGAGAAGGAGAAGAAAGTTGGACTTTACACAAGCTGAAAGTAAAAAAGGAACAGCCATGAATTGCATTTAGACAAGTATACACCAAAAAGAAGATTAAGTTATTGGAAATTTGTGGCCTCCATTCATAAAATTGTAAGATCTCTGACTTGGTTTGCAGATATTTGCAAGAGTACACTGTTGCAGGTATTGTTTGCAGTTGTGCTATTGGATTATTTTGAGCTGGACCAAGAGTCTGTTCTGCAGGGGCAAGATAATGCTGAGATCAGATGAGCTGATGTAATTTCATTGGTTCTGTGAGCTTTCTAGGAGTTGCATGCTTTTCCTCCCTTCCTTCCCTCCTCCTTTCTAGAGGTGTAATGCTGGTAGATGCCTGCCAAGCCTTTGGAAGAAAATCTGGGAAAATTGTGACGAAGTGTAAGCTGCTTCAGAGACTTGAATGTTGTTTTCAGTGGAGACTGGAAGTACATGAGCAAAAATCCAGGGTGCTCTGTTAGCAAGGGGGAAAGCTGGTGAAGAGCCTGAGGAGCTGACAGCCAGTGTGAGGTTTTGGACCACGCTGAATGCATGGAGCAGCAAGGCAAGGATACCATGACGGGAAGAGGGCATCATGCTTGGGGAGTAGAGTAGTATGCTGCCATCACCCTTCTGCCCTTCACCAGCCGGTTTGTAATTATCAGCAGATGTCCAGGAAATTGACAAAGGGATAGGATTCACAAAGGTAACTGCTGCTGCAAGTGGTGTAGCTGAACTGAGGAGTGGGAGGAAAGCTGGTGGTCCTTCTTGGCCACTGGGTGCTGTGTGCTGGCCAGCAGCGAGCTCAGTGTGAGGAAGCTGAGCACAGGAGTCCACACGCAGTCAGATCTCATTAATTCAGGTGCTCACAAAGCAACTTGTTTGATTTACTCAGGTTTATGTCTGTGAACACAGTGAGTAAGCTGAATGTTTTACTTGTGTTTCACTTGATGTGGCAGCTGGGGAAGCTCTTCTGAGACCATCATCTTGCCTTTTCCCTGGTAGTGAATAGGAGAGTCCCTGTCTTTCCAGAGCAGCGCCCAAACCAGATTCTGATAAATGAGTAATTAAACAGCCCCACCTTTATTGCTTGATTGCAGCGGCTGGACCCTGTAAGATGCTTGGCTAAAATGGAGACAGGGTGGTTTCATTTACTAATTGATTTTGCTTTTGGTCTCCCTTTATTTTCAGCTATAGAGCGGGGAAAACAAAATAAAAATCAAGTGAAGCCATTTTGTCTCCTCCTTTCTGGGCTGATGTCCCCTGTACTAGTTTGGACTTCTCTGTGGGGTGGCTCTTCTGTGCATAGGGCATGTTTTTGTGAGCCTCCCTCCCTGACAGCACGTGCCTCAGTGGGATGGGTGCCTAGTCTCTCCTTGCCCCACACGACTGGGCTTGGGAGGGGAGCAGTGTTGGGGTTTGGCTGTGGGATTGGTTTGTAGTGCTCAGACACAGTGGCCTTTTTGACATGGTGGCCCTTGGGACTGTTTGCTGCAGAGTTTGTGTGGAGGCACACATTTGTTTGAGGGGATAAGCTCTGTCCCTGAGAGGTGAAATTTCACTGCCCTGGTCCTAAGGTGGTTTGGCACCTGGAGTTACTGTTCATAGCAGAAACACGTTTTTTTCTCTCTCTTTCATGTAAGATAATTAACATAAATTTGAGGGGGATGAACCCATTAGAGGTGTTTGAGATGCACTGTAGAGAAAAAAATGCTGAAAACATTTTTTACATGGATCTCTTTCTTCTCAATATCCTTCTGTATTTAATTTCTTCCCATGCTGGTTTAGGACCACTGCTGTGGCTACAGCATTACCATGTTCTGTACTCAGTCCCAAGGACAGTTTGGTGGCCTTTTCTCTAAACCTATTTCGACGTCTGTCCTTCCTTCCTTCCTTCCCTGGCCTTGGCACTCTACAGTATGAACAAACATAAGCAGTCATGCCATCTACCTCCAGCTGTGCCAGTGTCTTTCATGAACTCATCCCACTGCCTGGGTGGTCGCTGATTCCCCTGAGCTTTGCCCCTTTTACCCCCCACCCAGTGTCCCGGGTCTCTCTTGCTGAGCATCTCCTCCTCACAGTAATTAACGTGTCCAGGATCTTAAAACTGTTTCCTAAATTAAAATAAGATTTATTATGGAACCAGGTCATGGTGCCATCTGCATCTTATCCTGGGCCAGCCATGTGTCTAGTTAGGCATGTCTGCAGTGCAAAGAAAAGGCCTGATTTCAGCACAAGCAGACAAGCATGCATTACTTCCTGGAAATTCCACGTAAAAACAATTTATTTGTGGGTGAAATTAGACATGGCATTCAGCAGTGGTGTGCTGTATGCAACTTTGCAATGTTAAATACTTTGAAGTCTATGAGTGCTTCATTTTTTAGGTTTAGTTCTGCACACTCAAGACATATGCTGGGGAGTTCCCAGCACTGTGATGGTCTTTCATCCAGCCTTGCTTTCCCGCTTCCCAGTTATTTTGTCCTATTTCTCTTAACTGTATCTTTTAAATTAATATTTCATGTTTTTTACCTGACTGAGGCAAATTCTATTATTTTTGTACCAGTAACTTTGTTTGTCTGTTTTTCTCCTACTGCCCTTCTCAGTCCTTCTGGAGATGAATTTTGAGCTTTTTGTTTTCTCTGTCCATTTTCCCAGTTCCAAGAGTTTTCAGCTCAGAACCTATTCTGCAGCAGGGATAAGAGGGTTTATTATTATAGGAAGTATGAGGGCTTTTATGAGAATCTTACCAGATTGCTATCCCTGGCAAGTGTTACAGGCCAGAAACACAGAGAAAAGGTGCAAATTGAATGATTGCTTTCAAACTTTGTGATTTATGTCTTTTTTATGTTCCTTTTCATTGCTTTGGTCTTGTGTGTGTTTTTGGTCGTGAATCCAAATTTTTATCCAATGACGTTTGCTGTAAACTGCACTAGATTGTTTAACTGTTAGGTAATTTTCACAGCATTTTGATTTGATGCCTTTTTCATTTACATTTCAAAACATTTCCAGTCTGTAAATCTCTTTCTACTTTCTCATACTTCTGGCACCATACCTTTTTGGTGAGGTAGCTGGAGTAAAAGGATCTCTAACCTGAGAAGTAAATATTTTCTCATTCCACATTTTAAATGTCCCAGCTTTATTCTTGCATGGTTTGGATTTTTCCCCCTGCCACCAAGACTGCCTGCAGAAGGTAAACACTGGGGCAGCTAAATGAGATTACAGCATCACTTTGGTAACCTTCCTTAGTGAATGGGCAGTTGATCTGTCCATAATGCAAAGCACTTAATGTATTGAAGTGTCTAAGAAAGCAAGCTACTAGTTCACCACTCAGGGTTCAATTTCCAGATAATAACATTTATTTGTAGGAAAAAAGGAGTTAGTTCTGTGATGGCAAAGTAGATATTGTCACTCAAAGCACGATCTTTTTATTAGCCTCAGATTTATATGGTTAAGTAATTGTTGTATTAGTAGCATTTCTTGACTAGTAAGGTGGGAAAAAAAAGAAGACAGATGTCTGTGTACAGCATGCTTCTTGTTTATTCATCTGTAGTAGGCTTGGGCAAGTGAATTGGCCCACTGTCAGGAGGCTGTGAGTGACAGAGAGCTTCAGCTCTGCTGTCTTGAGACACAGCAGCTTGTGGGCAATACATGTACTTTTTTGTGCGTATGTCTGTCCTTTCCTGTGCATAGCAGAAGTTAGGGTAAAGGCTTGTGCAAAAGTGACACATACTGAATTTTGTTTTTCTTGAATAAACCGGTTGACAAAAAAACTGTTGCTTTCTGCTGTTTGTTTATATGTGCCTGTGAATTTCTATGGAAGCAGAACACATTTCTCCGGAACAGAAATGCACATATATACTGAATGCACAGCATGGCAGTAACACATACAGAATGCTTGGAGGTACTTACTTTTTCATAGTATGATACTGTTCAGATTTGGAAACTAAAAAAAATTCTTCTAATACATCCATTTCTACTTTGTTCTTCCCAATTTCCATAACACTTTGGATTAAAAATGTCATAAATTTGGTATGAAACTAAAAGCATGTTACTAAGAAAAGAGGATATTTGTAAAAGGAAAAATATTTAATTTATGTTCTTCCCAGCCGTTTTCTTAAACCTGAAGTAAACAAGGTGAAATTGAGTGAATTTCTGTTAAGCAGACTCCTCTGCTTTCGAGTCACGTAGGGAACAGACAATTGATGGCATATTTCCAGCTGGCAGAGCTGTCGAAAGGTAGCATGTAACTTCAACTCCATTTTTTTTCCATTTCAGCATATGATTGTGCATGTCTAACTAAGTTCATCAGAGAGTAAATATTCCTTCTGTATGTAAAATAAAGAATAAATCTGTGAGTTAGATTCAATGAGTAAACAGATTATTAGGTTTTCTTCAATACTGTGAGTGCTTTAGACACTCAGATTTTTCAAAGATGATGTGATGATCAACTTGATATCAACTGTTGGAGCTGATATGAAGTCACATAAGTTTTCTTTTGCTTTTTAGGGATTTTTGTGGGGGAGAAGGGGAGGGACAGGATAAGGGGTTTGCACAGTATTTCCTTAAGCTTGTGTGGGAAACCAGGCCATTTAAATCTGTCATCTTTTTCACTACGTTTTGGTGGCTGTTATTTTTTCCACATAAGGTAGTTTGGGACTAATAATGGTGTTTGCATTTGTTTTTGGTTGCGTGTTGATCATGTCTTGCCAAGCATTAACTGCTTGTCTCAGCGTTGGCAGCTTCTCATGGCCTTCCCCTCTTGTAAAATAGTGGGAGGTGATAATCTGACCTGAATACATAAGTGACAAACTCTGCTTGCCTCCACGTGTAACTGGTGGCTGAAATCCTGCTTCTCCTGTTCAGTACCCCGGGACTTTTTCGGTGCCTGAGGACATTGAAGCATCCTGGGAGTGCCTCAGAGGGCTAAAATGACTGCAGCAGTGCTGTGGATGTAAGGTCAATGGGCACCAGCAGCTTCCCAGATTTTGAGCAGAGACTCTGTGTTGGGAGTATATAGCTCCCAGTGTAGGCTGCTGGTTGCATCGTGTTTTAAGAGCAAGGTGCATTGGTGCAATGCTTTCCCTGGAAGCATTGTTGCCTAGTGAAAACAGTTAATGTCAACCCAAAACAAGCCATGTGACTGCCTATGGTTTAGTTTGGTCACACAACAGAGACAGAAAATCATTGAATTGCTCTTTCCTGACAAGTACTCCTTCAATGGAGTTGGTGTAAATTTAGTCAGTTCACTTTGTTGAGTATCGAGAGCAGTGTGATATGTAAATAAAGCTTTATCAGACGAGATAGATTTAAAATTCCACAGTTGGTGAGGAAGCGTTAGCAGTATAATATAATACAAATATTTACACAGTAACTTCTAAGTCTTCAATAAGTGCTTAATATTAGAAATATGTGTTGTGAAAACATTGACTGATTAAGCCGTATCATTGCTGCTACATCTGTATGCAGTGACTTGCAATGGCTAGGATGCAGGAGTCATGGGGAGGAGTAGGTCACCCAGCAATGCAAAGGCATTTAAACAAGTTAAACTCTTTTTTGGGGTGGGTTTTTTTTGGTTAAATTTAATTAATATCCAGCATGATCTGCTCTCCCAAGGCAGACATAGCTCCATCCCTGCATCCTGTTGGAGCTGCTGCTCTCAAAGGGTGTTGCATTCATGTAACTGGATGTGATCACATGCCCAGGGCATCTGAGGCTGCTCAAGTAGGAAAATCAAGCTACCAAATTTGTGCCTGCCCACAACATGGACTATAGTTACCACTAGTCTGTTCCTCCTCCTTGTATCTGTCATGGACTTTTGATAAGGAATTGCAGTGGGCTGAAATTAAAGATGGTTAATCATGTGCCTGCTCACAATGTCACAGAAATGGTGGTGGGCTCTTAACAGGGCTGCTTGTTTTGCAGGGAGCAGAGGCTGGTAGCTGAGGAGGTTCCCTTTTTGGGTGGATATATCTGTCTTGCCCAGTCCATCATTGCATTCAGCTTCCAGTTCCATCATTGCTCATGAATGAGCTAACAAAACAGTGGACTGAATAGACTGCAAATTAAAGTAAACAGAAACACAGCTCCTAAACTTGCTTAGATGATTTGCTGTTGCCACCTTATTTGCCAAGAGACTGCAAGAGCTGATCCACACCTAAAAATACAGGGGTGGTCTAATCTAGTCTTCATTTTTCTCTTTCCTTCTTCTGTCTCTACCCTGTTTTGTCTTTTAAGCACACAGCAAAGCTAAACGCCAAAGTGGTTTGTTGTGTGCTTAAAGTGTGAAGTTTGGGTTGAGTTTATTGTCAGTGCTGTGGGTACGGTCAAATCACAGACTTGATTGCAAATGGCCTTCATAACCATCACTGTGGTGTTGCTAGATACGGTTTAGCCATTTCCTGCAATGCTTTGGCAGAGACTTGTTTTTGATAAGCCCTTCTCTGTCTAGACCCCCATGAAAATTTCATTCCACTAAAACCGTTCTTTTCCACAGAGAAGCAACAGACAGCTTCCATCAAGCCCACAGTCTTTTCCCTTGGGAGGGCTGAAATGATGTGGCTGGTCATGCAGGAAATCCAGCCCACATAATGAAGTGCCCCTCTTTTCCTACAGCAGGCTAATGCAAACAGCCAGCACCTGATGCTGATGATGTGTGGGGAGGTGTGGATCAGCCTGTGCTTCTGGCCACTTCCTGGGCAGCTGCAGTGCTGCTTGGCTCTGTTTTTGGGAGGGCTGGAGGTAGGCATTGCTACATGGTGCCACCACAGAGTTGTCCCAAAATCTCAACTTTGCATTTGTTCCTGCTGCGGTTGTAGAAGGTTTTCATGTCTCAGTCAGTTGTGATGGTAATGTGCAAAGCTAGATTTTGCAAGAGAAAGGTGAAGTAGTAGGTGGTTTCATCAGAAGCTGGTGTTGGGGATGTTGCTGTGAATGGTTTAGCAGGCAGGTGATCTATTATGAAAGTCACCTGCAAAGGTCTTTCTCTGAGGTAAGGCTGTAACACTTGCCCATCCCTTAGCTTGATGCAAATGGGGGGTTGGAGAGTTTGCAGAGAAATGATGCAATTCTCGTACTGCTTATGATGTTTTTGCAAGGCTAAGAGCAAATAATCTTGAAATGAGCTGGCAGGTTTATGATTGGGTTTTATGAGCTTTTACAGTGTTTATAATCTGACATTGAACTTGCAGTTTAAGAGGTGAAAGGTTTAAAGGAACACAGTAGCAAAGGTGTACTACTGAATTTCTTCTGAGTGTAATTTTAACATACATCTTAGATGCTTCCCTGATGTGGCAGGTTTGTTGAAGTATGGCCTGTGCAGTTCAGGGTGAGTCTCTTACTGAGTAAAAGGGACTCCATCCATGTCACAAAATGCAGCATTTGCCATTTCCATTTAAATCCCAGCCTCAGAAATACTGCACATTGTCCACACCTGCTTCTTTTCTTTGTTGTTTTTCTGGTACCAATAAAAATCTAAAGTCCCCTGCAGTCTTTAAACTGGAATTCTTAAATTATGGCCTTCCTCCATGGTACTTTTGGAGAAAATGAGTACTTTTTTCCCTACTCCTTTTCTTGTGATTCTGCATCCGCTGCTTTTGATGGATATGTGCTTCAGAGGTCCTGCCTGCAGATGTTTGCATATGTGTACAGCACAAGCCTGTTCTTACTTAACTATCCATTTCTGTTCTCCTGTGTTATCTCATATTGCTCCGCGGGGCTCAGTGAGCAGCAGGTTTGCTGCTGGCTAGCTTTTTGAGGTTTCTCTTATACACAGTACTGTATTTGTCTCCTGGTTCTTTGATTTGTAATGTTTTGCCTTTGATTGCTGCAGAAGGTATAAACAAGCCTGTCAAAAGCCTTGTTTAGCGTGCAGATTCTGTGGGGGTGGCTGGCAGCCTCAGACCCTAAAATAGATCTAGCAATGAACTGAACGGCTTAAAACCCTGGGAATTTAATCCGATCTTTCTTGTTGCCTTAAATATTGGGACTGAATGAGAATTTCTCTAACAGAACAGAAGGTGAATGTGTTGGTGTGTGACTGCAATAGAAGAAGGGTCCGGACCTGCTCTCATTGAGATGCTCCTCTGTAATCAGAGGCTGGGTTTGGCCGCAGGTAGTGGCTTGTCTGCTGTAAGTCACTGTACCTGGGGAAGGGAGTATCCTCTGATGTTACAGCGTCCATGGGGGCGGTTGTTCTGAAATGCTGTCCTGGATCCTGTTGTGGGATATTCATTGTAGGAAAACCTAAAGCAGTCCCTTGTGGTTTTAGCATCTGTTTTATGCTGGCTTTGTGAAGGAAGAAAGAAGGAGCTGCAAAATCATGCAGGGGTTCCTTTTTTCCTTCCTCTTTTTCATGTAGCACCATGCAGTTAGTAATATCATAGCTGGGGTTTTCAGTTGTGGTGGTGTGAAGGTAACAATGATTTGGCTTCAACGTGCCGCAACAGCTGCAGAATTCATTGGAGCTTAGAAGCCTGTGAGTTATAGCTGTGATGCCATTTACAGCTTTTATGGAAGAGCTCTTAAATTTGTGAAATGTGTTACTTTTTGAAGTGCATTATATTTGTAATTTGAATTCTTTAAAATCCTGTCTGAGGGGGGGGAAAAAATAGCTTTGAAAATTCCCCTCTACCCTCTAAAAACACAGGGAACTCTTACCAGGCGGGGTATCAAGTCTTTTAAATTGAGTGATAGAACACATAGATGGATTTGTAAGTGCTAAAATGTCAATTAGTGCACTTAAAAGCTTAATGGTTGTCTTTGATGTACTTCTAATATCTCCAGCAAAGTTTGACTGTTGCCATTGATCAGGGAGTGGAGGAGGGATGAGGGGATCGAATGCCAACCCAAACAGGTCTCATGGAGCTTGTGAGTGGTAAAGCAGCATTTTTGTGTTGCTCAGTTTGAAATTCTTGACTTGTTTGCTGAGTAATATTTTGGAAGTCAGATGTATTTGATACTGAAGAGTGAGCTTGTAAAACCCTTAGATTGTAGGTGTCCACTGCTTATATAACTTATCATTGTGCAGAAAATTTACTGCTATAACTACACTAACCTGAAAATGCATTTAAAGTAGCTTTAGAGTCTCCTCATACGTGCCCTTTAATTGGCTTAGGAGCAAAGAGTATGGGTTTAGTTTCCATCTTCCAGCTTCAATAGGTACTTCCCTCCTAGCTTTAAAGGATATTCTTCCAGTTGGGAACATAAACCAGGCAAAATGATTCTTATAGAAATCTCCCTTTTTGGGTAGTACATCAAGCAAAATCAACATGTTGCACTTTTAGTGCAATATCAGCATGTCGGTCCTAGGAGCCTGTGTCAGTTCAACTTATTTGGTTCCCCATCGGGCTCAGTAAATTTGATTCAGTCACCTGTATCCTGAGGCTTCCGAGCAATAGGTTCAGTATATTTCACTGTCATTACCCCTCCCTGTGTTAGAAGATTGACCAGATTTCTTTTTTTTTTTTTTCTTTAAATCTGTTTTCAAACCTGATGATTGCCTGAAAGATAGACATCCTGTAGACTGACATGAAAGTGGAAGAAATCAAGTTAAACATTTCCGAGCTAAGACAAGGGACTCCTTGCATCACCCAGACCTGCTTTGGGCCATGTTTATGCAAACTTGCAGGTCCATCACAGCGCAAGTTACCTTGTGAGCAGAGTTTGCCATACCCCAGCTTTGGCAATGCCACACTCTTCATGGCTGGCCATGGTCCTCTGGCAGGGCTTTGTTGGCAGAGCTACTCATGTAGGCATGAGCTGCTACAGCGCCATCAAAGTGAGTCAGGTGAGCTAAAATTTCCTCTTTGGTTCCTTTACACCAGCAAAACCCATTCATACTAGAAAGGTTTAAATGGGGGTGAATACAGGGTCATCCAGCAGGAATATAGTGTCCTTCCCAGATTTTTCAAGGGGACCTCCGTCCACAGACTCGAGCCTAGAAGGCATGACCTTCCTGATGGGCACAGCTAAATTAAACAATGTAGCTAAACTACATAGGCTTTGAGCTGGTGTACGTATTTCACAGAGGCAGCAATCTGAATTATGTATTCGCAGATGCACATTTTTGCTGAGATTAGATATATATATATATATAGATATAGATATATACGTGTGTGTATATATACACACACACACACACTACTATACTCCTAGAGAGCAGATAGATGAGCAGAACTTTTCCTGTGTTATGGGCAAGGCTTCAGCATCTAGGTAACACAGTCCTACGAAAGAAATGGTGTAAGCGCAGCCCTCCTGTTGTACATGTGAGAACAGATGCTAAACACATCAATTGTTCTTCAGCTTCTTTAAAATATTGATACCGCTGAACAATTTTTCAGATGCTCTGAGACACCAAAAAATTAGATCTCCTTAAATTCCCATCTTAATACTGAAGGCAAATTTATAATGCACCGTTTTATCTTTCTCTCTTCCCTACTACCTATACGCTATTTTGGCATGCAAAAGTGGTTAGTATTTTTCAAGGTGAGGATCAGGCTTTCTGGTTGAGGGTGGAAAAAAGTCTTAATATAATTGACAATATGCAGCAGGATTGGATTAGCCATACACATCTGTAGGTTTTATTAGCCGACATTTAAACTGCAGAAAATGCTTTTTATTGGACTATATTCATATGACTGCATTCTGGAGCTCAAACACCTTTATAAAAAAGGAACTGAATCAAAATTAAATTAATTAGAAAGAATATATTTGAATTTAATTATCTTGAGCTGCCGAATACTCTTTGCATACTGGGTTTTATGTGTCTATCTGAAGTGTACTTGGTGGAGGTTTTAATTAGAACTGGAGACAGAATATTTGGAATGTGAAATTTATAAACGGCAGTGATTTTCAGCCAGGGCTGTAGAAATTTTTTTGGAGCTTGCTACCTTTCTTGCTTCTCTTTTTCCCCTCTTCTTAAGCTACTTTTATGTTCAAATTAATACCAGATCATGAAAAAGAAGAATTCTTGTTGTGGCTCTTGGTCTTCTGCAGCATGATCAGAGTTGTCAGATCCGCAGCTGCAGGAGATTTTTTTACCTTTGTGTGTTTAATGGCTCATACCACTCTGTTCTTTGACGGTACCATTTAACCGTAAAAGCGCGGGGCTGTGGATGGCACGGGACATGTGGCTGCCTTGACTACTGTCTCAGATGTCGGACATGCCAAGACTCAAAGAGCTGATTTGGCAGCTGCCCAGCACATTTTTATAAAGGCTCAGTTGGTGGCCAGAAACCCAGGCTGTCAGAGTCGTGTTATGCAATAAATTGTTTTTCAGCAGAAGTTTCTAATCCAATTTCAGCTGTAGTTTTTTTTTTCTTTCTGCTATGTAATCAAAGATAAATATACATTATTTCATGGTGTTTCAGAGAAGTGAAGACATGTAATGTAAATATCACCCATCAGGTTGGTTTGTTTTTTTTTTTTTCGTTCGAGAAAGATTTAAACCAGTTCACCAACTCAGGAAATGATGCTTAAATTATTTTGGTTTCTGCCTGGGAGTGACGTATTTGTATACAGCATACCTTTCCAAAGATCATTCAGTATACCTTTTAGGAGATGGTCTCTTCATTTGAAGAGAGCACCAGGTAAGAATCTATTTACCAAATCAGAGCTTTTGCTCAGGCATAAATTGTCTACAAATGATGATCAAACAGAAAATTGTACCTTGTCAGCCTGTGACCTTCCTGAATCATTGCAGGCCCTGCCCCTGTAATAGATGCCCTGCCACCCCTTTATATTTCCCTTTCACTTCTCTAAAGTAGATAATTCATTTTCAAAAAAGTGGGTAAGGGTCATCAGAACACAGTGAGATATTTGGGGCTCTGAGTAGATACATTCCAGCAAGGTTGTTTTCATTCCCTGAATACCATCTGTGATTCTCCCCCTTATGGTTGTCATGTTTCAGTGCCGTGATGTGCTTGCATGCCTCCAAGTGTGAGTTGCTGTGCAAAGGGACAACCTCATTTTTTTCCTCTGCCCCAGCAATAGTCACCATTTGGTCATGTGGTTAAGAATAAGGAAGCTGATCTGGATGAAGACAGTAATTTTTCTTGTCTTGGGATGAGATTTTTCATTTTTCTGATCAAACTGCTCAAATAGGCATGTAAGGGTTAATGCTGGCAGTAGGTATGGAGCAGGTGCATCTGATGTGGGTCCAGGTGAATTAAGCTGGTTATCAAAACCACTCCCTCAGTCTGAATAATTACCTTACACCTCCATACCTCTTTATACCAGTACACTATCACCATGTCAGGTCCCAGAGCTCAGATGCTTTTGGTGCAAAATGGTTGTTTAGATTCCTAATCTGGCCTAAGGAAGTCATAGCTGTGGAGTCAGTGCTATCAATGAGATTGTTCAAATTGAAGTTGTAATGCAAGTTGATAAACTAAGAAACTTTAGACCTGTCTTCACTCTGTATTTGTTTGGGCTTTGGTTTTTTGTGTGTTTTTTGTTTGGGTTTTTTTTGTTTATTTGGGTTTTTTGTTTTTAGTGTTTATCTTGGTGGACCACTATGGGAAACAGTTGACAGCTTGTAAGCTTTCACTAGTTTCATACTGAGTAATAGTTTTCTAGAGGTGCAGAAACATCATCAAGGCATCTAAAGTTTACATAAAAGAAACAATTAACACATGAACCAACTTTTCTTAAAATTTTTCATTATTAGGCTTAAGAGAAATTTAGGAACTATTTTTTATGCCTCACCTCTGGGAATGACTTGTATTTGGAGATTTTGACTGTAACTCTTCTACCATAATGTATTTTTGCAAGAACAGGTTGAAGCTCACTGGGCTTAAAAGTGCCTGAGGCCTTTAGTGACCCAAAAACCAGAACGTTTCCCATGCTGCTCTTCAGAATTCATCTGAAAGGAGGAAATGCAGGCCCTGGTGCAGCAGAAGGCAGTGAAAGAGTGCAGACCAATAGGAGAGTGCAGGAGATGAAAGCTGTAGGAGAAGTGCTAAAGCAAGAAGAGAGATTTTTGTTTTCTTACACTGTTTCTTTGCTGTGATAGCATTGGTTCTTCAAGTCAGGAGCTGTAATGTAACGAGTTCTTTGGGGAAGTTTTCTGGAAGTACGAGGGGAAAAAGTAGCTATAATTACCAGATAGACTTAAATACTAAAACAGAGCCATTAATAAAGGAAATTTCCCCTTTCTTCATGTTAGTTAGCACATTTTTAAAACATGACCTATTTTCCTAAACTAGACAGAACAGATTACATTTTCCAGAAGGCATGAGTCACTCCACTATAAAGTCTCCAAGCTGTATCAATCTTCATCAACTTAAGCCATTCATGAGGTTTTATTTTTTCTCACTGAATATAAGCAGTTTGTTTTAAATGAGAAACTGCTACATCCTCTCTGGATAGTTAGACTTGATTAAAAGGTTAAATATTAAATAAGTGTGAACTTTATTCTGAGAGGAAGGGAGTGGAGTGACCTTGATAGTAAGCGAAAGACTACAAGGATATTACTGTGGATATATATAACTAGTTTGCACCATGCTCTGCTTGGCTGTAAGAAGTCCAAGAAGCATGATAACTGCCAGAAGGAGCAAAAAATATTTATTTATGGAGCTTCAGTTGAATATATTACAGTCTGGTTTCAAATTGTTACCCTGGAAGTTCAAACTTTTGCTAGGAGCTTGTGCTGAGAAGAGCTTCTGCTGTCTGACCGTGGAACAGCCCACTAGGTCCTGCAGGTTACTCAGAGAGGGTGCTTACAGTGAAGGGCCAGCAGTGGGGCTTCCCTCTGCAGTGTGCATTTGGGGTGGCGAGGAGGCTGATGGAACTTTGTGATGCCATGAAGACCTCTGCTAACGCAGCAGGGGAAGTACGTGTGTGCATGCAGCAGTAAAACTTAGCACTTTCTCATGAGGTTCACTGTGTGCCATATACATACCGAGAAATTAAGCTTTGTAAATGAGTAAGGTAATTGCTAGTAAGTGCTAATCACACTTAGCAGCAGTAACTTGCCCAAGACTGCACAGAAGGTGAATCTGGGTTTTCCACCAATTCCTCTTCGGTCTGACTTTTAGAGAACAACAGGTAGAACTGTTTTCCATTGATAATATACAGCCAAAAGGCAAAAATCTGTTGCAAGTCTCGAATCTAGTAAACAAACATTTCCATCTCGGTCCTTTAGCTGAAAAAGTAATTTGTATGATATATGAAAATGTGTTGTCTGTTTTTCATGCAAAAGATGTATTTTTTTTATGTCGCTATAAACACAGTCAAAACCACCCTTTGAAATAGTTCTCCTTCAAAAATATCCTTGAGGAAAGAGTAGAAACTTATGGTTTATTTTTCCCATTGCTTCAAAATGACCTTCTTGCATCTGCAGGAAAGACTCTCTGGGGGCTGTTGAGCCATGAAAGCATTTTCATTTAGGGCATTGGGTGCCACAGTGATTTTAATAGAGTGTTGGATGCAGTGCTGGAAAAAGAAAAAAGAGGGAGTTTGTGTTTTGTTGTTTTGCTTTTTGCAACCTGGCATGAAGAATGAGGTCAGGAGATGCGTGCTTGGGAAAGACCCAAAGAGAGAGCTGGAAACATGCCAGCCACACTGAGTCATAACACACATGCTTATAAGTATCTTTGTACCTTACAAAGTCCTGACTTTTCAAATAAAACCATCACTGCTGTAAAAGTATTTACATAAAAATTAAAGCAAATAACATGGAGTGCTGCATGCATTCTCCCTTGTTCCAGCTTTGTTTTATCCTGTGAACTATGACTCCTGTTTGCTTAAGGCAAGGCTGGGCCAGGCTGAAAAATGCTGTATCTGCAATGAATGAAGGGAGAAGCATTGAGTCATGCTGCCGCTGCTGCCCAAAGAGCTCAGCAGCTCTCATGATTTCAGGCTGATATTTCACCTGCCCAGGAGGTGGTGTTAAGTCTGCCCCCTCTCTTCTGCTTTTTAAAAATTAGGATTTGAGTATAATTTTGGAAATAGGAAGGCTGTGTGCAGGCCACATGTGCACACCAGACAGCTGGACTGCAGGGAACATGCACCTAAGCTGTAGGTGAATGGTGAAAGGTACAGGAGGTGCACATTTTGATTTCTTTGTTATATTCTTGTATGTATATTCTCTCTTATATACATATTATATATCAATGTATATTATATATGTCATTGTTATTTATCAATTAAATATGCATTATGGGTACTGAAGTTCAGACATAAATGTACAATGTATGGTTCCCTGAAATGGCATAACCAAGAAGGAGGCATGATATTTTTGAATTTAAAGGAAATTATGTGGTTGTATTTCTTAATTCTGCCTCACAGTTTCCTTGGTTGTTTGCATCTGTTAGTTTTATTCTGAGTTTATAAGATAATTTTCTTGTCATATTGGGAGGCAGAAATAATCTCAGCTAACCTGCACAGTGAAGATTGTGGGCTTGTGGTGATGAACTTACAGTTTAAGATGTTATTTAGTCCCTTTTTGGGTCTGAGTCAATAATGGACAATCCATTAGTTCCCCATAAGTCGTTTCAATGGCTAATTACTTGCACAGTTGCAGAAATTGTTCTTTAATTCTGTCTTACATTTTTCTGAATCAAGTTCCAGCTGTTGGATGTTATTATACCCCTCTCTGCCAGCCTTGAGAGCCATCTATTAACAAATCTCTACTCCCTGTGGAAATATTTAAAAGCAGCAATTGAGTCAGTCCCTTTGAGCTTGGCTTGGGGGTGGGGGTGACGGGGTGGTGTTGAGAAGTTACATAGATTAAATTCCTCAAGGCTTTCACTTGACCATATTTCTAAGCGGTTGTGTGTGTGTTTTGCTAAAGTGAGATAACTCTTGCAGTTAGTGGTGGTGTGAGTGCAGTGCAGGCACACGAGCACACAACAGCTCTCCCTCCACTGGGGTGACGAGGCAGAGGCGATCTGACCCATGTAATTATGGTTAAATGTGTCGGGAGCGGGAGCTGCGGCTCAGCTGGGCTCTGAGTCAGCTGCTCTCCAGCGTGCGACTGCTTTTGTGCCATAGGCTCCAGGGAAGATGAGCTTGGAGATTGTGAAACCTTCTTATTGCTCCTGCAGTGTGGAGTCATGTCAATTCAGGTGTTGGCTGTGGCTTAGCCCCTTATTTTGCTGACCTTGGATAGCACACGGTGTAGGAGAACTTGAAGACTTTTTTTCAAGCTGGGTGCTGTGTGCAGGGGAAGCCCACAGCACAGCAGTGCAGGCAGGACAGCAGCTGCAGCCTGGACACAGCTGGGCCGGTGGAGGCTCTGGTGTGAAGAGACTATCCATGTGCATTTCTGGAGGCAGACTGCTGTTTCACAGGGCAGATGAAGCTAATACTCCTGGAGTTTTACAGCTCTAGGAATTGAGTGTGGTGTGAAGTTGCTTCAGGGGGTGCTGAGGTCTTTGTTCCCACCTTCTGGGACCCGTCTCTGCCAGTGGCACTGATGCCCAGGCAGCCCCCAGGCTGGTGGAACCATGTCCTGCATGTTTCTGGGGCCTCCAGCTGGCACCAGGGAGACACCTTAGCTGCTGGAAAATTTGCCGTCAGGCAGATGCACGACATGCTTTTGCATCCAGCATATTTCCTGGGGAGATGGAGATTACTCCATGGTCTTCACAGGATGGTGGCCTAGATCGGAGGCCACTGGTGTGTGGTGGGGAGTGCCTTCCCTTCCCCAGGAGGGACTGTGGGGCCCTCCTGCCCTTCCACAGGAGGGACTGTAGCCAACTGGTGCCAGGGCACAGGTCCTGTGGTCAGCACATGCTGATTTATAGACCAGTCCTATC
Organism: Poecile atricapillus; assembly: GCF_030490865.1. Taxonomy (NCBI): domain Eukaryota; kingdom Metazoa; phylum Chordata; class Aves; order Passeriformes; family Paridae; genus Poecile; species Poecile atricapillus. The sequence continues at coordinate 62,849,395 of NC_081250.1, forward strand.
AGCAGGTTTTACCCTGTCACTGCTGAAGCAGCAAGAGCTGCTATGTTCTCATTGCAGTTCTCATTGTGAGAGAGTGGATTTTTTTTTTATTATTTTTTTTCTGTTTTGTTGGGGTTTTTGTTTGGTTTCTTTTTTTTTTTTTTTTTTTTTTTTTAATTTTCCTGGGTTTTTGCCGGGGTAAAAAGGCCAGTGAGATCAGGAACTGAAGGGTGTTCTTGTGCAGCTTCCAGTGAAGGGAGTGAGTGATGCCCATGGGCCTGTGTCCCTAACACGGGCAGGGTGCTTTTATATCTGTTCCTAACTGAGCCTGACTCCCTTAAGGATTTGAGTAGTTCCCATTTAAACAGAAACGCATGATGTCCCATTGGGCCCTTGTTGGTGGGAATGTAAATGAGGGCATCCTTGGGCAAGCTTTGTTAAAATTGGGCTGCAGCCCTCGTGTTTAGTGTTGCATCTGGTTAGGACTGAAGCTGTGTTGGCAGCAAAATGGTAAGCCAGGGCTGTTTGTGTAAACCTTTGTTGACAAAATAACTGGATGTACTAGTCCTTCTAAAATGCTTGCTGAGGGGGGTTTTTGGTCTTTTTTTGGTTGCTGTGGGTGTTGGGTTACAAAGTTTGCTTTCTTGGCCCAGAGCTGACTGTATTCTAAAACTCTCTGGGCATAGCTCAGGCGTCTTCAAAGTGTAGTAGCTTGTCCCTCATGTGAAATGCACATCCTGCTGCCAGAATGCGGGCTGCTTTCACTGCACTCATTGTGTTGGGTTTTTTTGTTGGGATTTTTTTTTTTTTCCTTCTTTTTTTTTTCCTTTGTTTTGTTTTTTAACCCCTGCCAAATAATTTTTCCTAGAATTTTCTGGGGGGGAAGGTGAAGGATGGAAAAGTTTTTGGTCACAATTCAGCAGCTCATTGCCAATGTGTCACTAGAGGAGCAAAGAAAAGGCTATCACTGGTCACCCTAACGATGCTTATTTTTTTAGAAGTTGGCAGGGTCTGTCTTTTCTTTGGCACATGGATGGTCTAAGCTCTCCTGCCTCCTGGTGGGGATCTCTGATGGGGCTTGTGAGTTTCCAGAGTTAGTGACAGTACACTGTGGTACACTTAGCACTTAAGGTCTGCATAGAAGTGTTAATCTTTTGCTTTGGCAATGATGTAGCCCCTGAGGAACTGAAGGGCAAGAATGTTCAAATAGTGATTTCCAAAGACCCCAAGACAGTTATGGGGCTTATGAAAATACGATGACTTACCTATGTCACTTATGTCTTTATATCAATTTGCTTACTTAATTTATTTGAATGCTAAAGGCTTGAGGGAAATACTTTTCCAGGGAGTTAATCTTTAACTTAACTAAAGCAAGTGGTAAATTTGATGTAGACTAGTATTCCTTTTGACAAAGCAGCATTTGTCTCCTAAAAATAAAGTAGAAAACATATGCCCCATGAGCCAAATTCTACTTGGCTTTATGCTGAAATAAATTCAGAATAACTTCACCACTA